>NC_042616.1:808420528-808722709 GCF_901001135.1 Rhinatrema bivittatum | reverse complement strand
CTCTTTATTACGTATAGTTTAAAAATACACACACACAAAGCAAAATCTGCTTATGGAATTCTATATATAGTGTTGTTACTTCAAAATATAACATAAGGTCACTTCAAATGTCTACAACATCTTTCATTTCTGTAGAAAAAAAAAATACAAGATCATCACTGGGCTGTTTTAAAAAAGGTGTATACTCTTTCACAGATTATGTAGTTGGTAAGCATCATTTGGTCTTTATCGACATTGGGCCTAACTTGTTGGCATACATCATATGGGGATCCTCTGTGTTTTTGACAGATGTGATCAGATCCATTACCATATTTGCATCCTTGTTACAAAGCCCCAATATCTCCATGGCTAAAAGACAGGAAACAGAGTAGGATTAAATGGACAATTTTCTCAGTGGAAGGGAGTGGACAGTGGAGTGCCTCAGGGGTCTGTATTGGGACCCTTACTTTTCAATATATTTATAAATGATCTGGAAAGAAATATGACGAGTGAGATAATCAAATTTGCAGATGACACAAAATTGTTCAGAGCAGTTAAATCACAAGCAGATTGTGATAAATTGCAGGAAGACCTTGTGAGACTGGAAAATTGGGCATCAAAATGGCAGATTAAATGTAATGTGGATAAGTGCTAGATGATGCATATAGAGAAAAATAACCCATGCTATAGTTACACAATGTTAGGTTCCATATTAGGAGCTGCCACCCAAGAAAGAGATCTAGGCGTCATAGTGGATAACACATTGAAATAGTCGGTTCAGTGTGCTGCGGCAGTCAAAAAAGCAAATAGAATGTTGGGAATTATTAGAAAGGGAATGGTGAATAAAATGGAAAATGTCATAATGCCTCTGTATCGCTCCATGGTGAGACCGCATCTTGAATACTGTGTACAATTCTGGTTGCCGCATCTCAAAAAAGATATAGTTGCAATGGAGAAGGTACAGAGAAGGGCAACCAAAATGATAAGGGGAATGGAACAACTCCCCTATGAGGAAAGACTAAAGAGGTTAGGACTTTTCAGCTTTGAGAAGAGACGGCTGAGGAGGGATATGATAGAGGTGTTTAAAATCATGAGAGGTCTAGAACAGGTAAATGTGAATCAGTTATTTACTCTTTCAGATAATAGAAGGACTAGGGGGCACTCCATGAAGTTAGCAAGTAGCACATTTAAGAGTAATCGGAGAAAATTATTTTTCTCTCAATGCACAATAAAGCTCTGGAATTTGTTGCCAGAGGATGTGGTTAGTGCAGTTAGTGTAACTGGGTTTAAAAAAGGTTTGGATAAGTTCTTGGAGGAGACGTCTGAAGAGGTTAGGGGCTGTTCAGCTTGGAGAAGAGATGGCTGAGGGGAGATATGATAGATGTCTTTAAGATCATGAGAGGTCTTGAACGAATAGAAGTGAATCGTTTATTTACACTTTCGAATAATAGAAGGACTAGGGGGCATTCCATGAAGTTAGCAAGTAGCACATTTAAGACTAATCAGAGAAAATTCTTTTTCTCTCAATGCACAATAAAGCTCTGGAATTTGTTGCCAGATGATGTGGTTAGTGCAGTTAGTGTAGCTGGGTTCAAAAAAGGTTTGGATAAGTTCTTGGAGGAGAAGTCCATTAACTGATATTAATCAAATTTACTTATGGAATAACCACTGCTATTAATTGCAACAGTAGCATGGGATCTTCTTAGTGTTTGGGTACTTGCCAGGTTCTTGTGGCCTGGTTTGGCCTCTGTTGGAAACAGGATGCTGGGCTTGATGGACCCTTTGTCTGACCCAGCATGGCAATTTCTTATGTTCTTAAGTCCATTACCTGCTATTAATTAAGTTGACTTAGAAAATAGCCACTGCTATTACTAGCAACGGTAACATGGGATAGACAGTTTTTGGGTACTTGCCAGGTTCTTATGGCCTGGATTGACCACTGTTGGAGACAGGATGCTGGGCTTGATGGACCCTTGGTCTGACCCAGTATGGCATGTTCATATGTTAATTTTATTCCCCGCCAGTACCAATATGCTTATGATACACTCGAGAAACAGTCTATCGCAAATGCGTCCTAGTTTCTGATTTTACACGTGCCAGAATCATTTCAGACACTCGTGAAAATTCTGCCTCTGGTATTTCCATGATACGTACCTCACAGTCGGCGTATAGGGCCCCTTACTAACATTTCTTTATAACACCATGTACTTTTGATTGTATGAGTGAACTGAATATGCTTTTACGATAGAGAGCATATGCGTGTTGGTTTACAAAGCCCCACTTTGTTCCACCATCTCATGTCCCCCGCATCCTCTGGTCTCGAAGCCCATTTGTGATCTCTATGTTTACCTTCCACATCTTCTGGTTCATCATTGTTGCAAGTGCAAAAATAGCACAAGCTGAACACTATGAACACCGGCGTACGCTATTCGTTTTCTTCAGTCAGAAAGATCCGCTGGTGAACTATAGCATAGAATGTTTACAAGATTGAGAAAGCCACCTTAAAAACTAGTTCTCTTTCTGTCATAACACCCACAAAAATTTAAAAACACGCTCTTACCTCTGCTACCATGGCTGAACAATCTTCTTCTAGTTGGTTAAAGTAATCCATCATCTTGCCATCTGCCAGTGTGTAGTACAGTTCCATGTCCATACAATCTATATTGCTGCCACCGTTATCTGTGTCCACTGCTGGATCTGCGTTTTCTCTGTCCTCTTCGTTATCGAACAGGTCTTGGGAATCGAACAACTTTTGCGCCAATAGCATCTCTTCTATCTCTGCATTGGTGTTGAGACTGTCGCTGCCCGATGTCTCCACTCCGCCCACCTTACCGCATTGGCTGCCATGGCGTCTTTCGGCCGTCCTCGTCCAGCGTCCCAGGACCGGCCCGAACAATCCGCCATGTTGACCTGATGCCTAGGGGCGCACGCGCGGCCCTGCCTCAAGTACCAGAAGTGGTGCGAACCTCAGGGGTGTCCCCCTGAGATGACGTCATCCGCTTCAGATATTTAAAGGTCTCTGAATTGCTAACAACTCGAGTTAGCAAGGATATGGATAAGGATTCGTTCTATCTATGCTACTCTGCCTCCTCGGACTAACCAGGGGTACCCGCTCCTCGGGGGCCTCGTTCTCTCTTATTTTGTAGATTGCAGTCTGGAACCAGTACTTGCTCCTCGAGGGCCCTCGTTCCCGGACTTCTTCAGAATTCACTTCTGCCTGGAAGTCATCGCTGCCTACTACATCTGTGAGTTACCATTGCTCTCTCAGAGCGTTCCCTGGAACCAGGTACTCGCTCCTCGAGGGCCTACTTCATTCCAGCTCCTGGGCTTCTATGAGACATTGTGTGAGTGTTACCATCAGGTTCTGTCCATGAACTCTGCATACCCTGCCTACTCACTATATCTCAGTTTCTCTACAGCTCAGCCATCCTGGGATCGCTGTTCCAGTATCTGAGGGACTACAGCCCAGCTGGGCATTCTAGCTCACTACTGCCACCTCTGGTGGTTTCATATACTGTCTAATAAAAGAACTAGTGTGTGTCTGTCTCCATACTCTGAGCCTGACCGGTGGTCCCTCTTGGGATCTTCCCCCGGGGGTGTGATCATCTGCCACCGGTCCAAGGATCCACCCACAACTCTCCTAAATAATAACAATTGGTCGGTCCTTCCTTGCGTTCTCATTCAGCAGAACTTCAAAACTTGGCTGTTCGAACAAGCCTACTCTCAATGATCTTTTCCATTTTTCTGAAATGCCAATTACTTGTTCTTGTATCTCTGATCGATTGATTATGATTATCATTAATTTAATTGTTATTAGTTCTTAATTTTGTTCTTAATTTGTTCTTAATTGATTTATTATGCACACCTGATTTCGTTCTCATATTGACTGTAAAGCTTGCTGCTGATTTACTGTTTATTGTGAACCGAGGTGATGTTATTATCGTGCCGTGGTATATAAAAATTTACTAAATAAATAAATAAATAATGTTCCCTGGAGATTCCATCAAAATTCCTTTAAAAACTAATTCTCTTTCTGTCATAACACCCACAAAAATGTAAAAACATGTTCTATGGAGGCCACCAAAACCTTGAAGAAGTGCTATTCTTCCTGGATCTTGTGGGCCAAGCCAGGAATGGTCTGAAGAATGGTGGAGCTTTGGCAATCTGTTGCGGATGTGGACTCTTAAGCCGAGGAGGAGTTGGCATTACCTCCGGGGAGGAGCTCCACAGGTCCCCACAGTCAGCAGGTCGAAATGGTGGGAGCAGAGGCCCAACTAGAGCTTTGCCAATACTAGCCCACGTTCCCCTTAGCTCTTGGGTGCCAGGGCCAGCTGGTCTTAAGTGCAAGCCTCTGTGGAGATGAAGATCCCTTAGGATGAAGTTGTTTCAGGCTAGCACATAGGAAGGAGCAGCAATAGGACAAGCTGTGGACAGCAGGGTCAGGTGCAGGCTGTGGTCTGGGGTAGGCTGCTTTATTGCGGAGTTGTGGTTCAGACAGTGGTCTGGGCAGATGGCATTCGGTCAGAAGTGAGTACAGGCAGTGGTCGGGGCAATCAGAGATCAAGCAGCGGAGGTCCAACCTGAGATCAAGCCAGAAGTCCAACCCAATCAATGAAAAAAGTCTGATCCAAGTTCAAACCAGAAGTCCAATCCAAGGAGATGAGGAACCAGGAAGAGGAAGAAAGAGAATGAGGAACCACTGGGACAAGACAAGATGCTGGAGACAGAAGAGGGGGAGACTGACCATGAGGATACGAACTCAGGAGATGAGTAGACTGCCAGGGACCCATGAACAAGACACAGGAACAACCTACAGCAGGTACCAGGAATCAGGAACACAGGCAAAGCACTTCTCCAGGAGGAGCTGACCTATTGCCAAGGCGTTGGGAGGAACCTCAGCCTCAGCCCTTTATGGGGCTGAGTTGGTGATGTCATCAGGGTGCACCTTTACGGTCTTCCCACCACTAGCCTTTTAAATTTGGTGCAGTCAGCGCGCACATGCCCTAGGGGAGGTAGGGCCCATGGTCTCAGCGGCATCCAGCTGCAAAGGGAGGCAGCAGCGAACAGGAACATCGCGGCATGACCTCCCACCACCTACAGGACAGGTGGTCTGAAGGGGAAGCCCAGCGGGAGCCTGGAGGCAGGCATGGCGGCCAACCACATCTCGCAGGGGAGGCCGGCCATGGCATCGGAGAACAGGATAGGCGGGCCCGGCCAGAAAGTAAGGGCGGCAGGCCACAGGCCCATCTTGCAGTCCACCAAGCACAACAGCAGGTTGAAACAGAAAATGCCTATGAAAACAGCAGTATCTTAAAACACATGTGCTAACGTAGACTCGCAGGCTGCTGTGTGTGAATAAAAAGACATTTTGTCTTTTTATTAGATTTCTTTTTCCTGATTGCTATTCCGCCAGTATAAAACATACTGCAAAATTTTAAAAGATATATTACTAGGCATACCATCTGCTTTTCATATTTTGAAAGACCCTGTAATGCCAAGTGCTCAGGACTAGCCAGAGAACAGACCCCAGGCTGGACTCTGGCAATAGTCCTTACAAGTATCTTTACTGTTAAGCAATAATAAACAAAACAGCTGGTTTGAGCACTTCAACAAAAATAATCGTAACTTACAGTATGTATTCTTGAGGCTTCTATCTTTCTCCTTGGGCTCCCATGATCCCTCTGGCCCTGGTCTCTTATCCCCGCTTGCAGGACTCCACCCTATCCCAGAATCCCTTATGGGCTTCAGATTTAAGGAGGACCAGTATCAGATAGCTGAACCCAGTCCTTTAAGGTATTATGAGGGAGTTCCTTACATGCTTCCTCACATACCCTCCCCCTCAGCTCGGCCTTGTCAGGCGTTCAACCATGTCCCGGCTAATTCCTGGCTCTTCTTCAGCAATGGTCCAACCTTGTGTGGACTGCCCTGATGCCCTGTAAGCTGGGCCCACAGGGTCATAAACTGGAGACAATCACGTCCCAGAATAATTAGGTATAGGAGCTGAGGAAGGACTCCCTCCTTGAATAATGTCTTGACCTGCCATGGTCGTCAGCAGGACCTGATTGGTTGAGTATTTCTGTTTGTGCCCATGTATGCAGCTATTCCCAGAGACTTTACAGTCCAGTGTTGGCTGAATCATTAAGCTGACGTCCATACCTTCTGGCCCCTCAAAACAACAGTCTCACCCTAGATGACCTCTCCGACCACAGTTAAAGCACGTGGAAGAAACTGTGGCCTGGGTTCTTGGTACAGAAGACGAACTCTCTGCTTCTGAGGGTCGCTGCCAGAAAGTTTCACTCTGTGCCTCGCCAGAAAGTTTGTGTGGGTTGTCTTTCTAGCCTCCTTTCCACATCGGGCATTAACTGCGCCCGGTGGAAGGCATCTGCCACTACTAGTGCTTCTTCCAACGTGAGCCCTGTGAGTCGGCAGACCCAATTTCGCATAGGCCACTCAAGCCCATATAAGAATTGTTCCAGAAGCACGTGTTGGGCTATTTCGAGGCCAGTCTTTGACTCTGGCTGAAGCTACTTCCAGATGATTTTGAGAGAACTGATGGATAGCCGGATAAGTCCTACTTATCTGGATGCTATCAAGCTCTAATGCACTTTCAATATTGGGCCCTGCATCTCTTGCATGATATTTATCTTATTGAACTCTATGCCATCCTGGACATATAGCGCCGCCCCCCCCTCCCCTCACCAAATTGATCCAACTTATTGCAATATAATTTATACCCTAGTATTGCACTGTTCCATTGGTTATCCTCCCACCAGGTCTCTGAGATGCCAATTATGTCAATCTCATCATTCACTGCTATACATTCTAATTCTCCCATCTTATTTCTTAGACGTCTGGCATTGACATACAGACATTTCAAAGTATATTTTTTGTTTGTATTAACAACCTTCTTTTCGGTTCATAGGGATAATTTGGAATTTTTTAGCTCAGGTGATTCTTTACTTTTAGGTACATGGACTATTTTTGCCCTTCCTCTAATGTGTCATTAGTATCCTTTGACGATACCTTTCTCCGAACCATGCGCTGCTGAGTGACTGTCAGCTTTCCCCTTTGTTCTAGTTTAAAAGCTGCTCTATCTCCTTTTTAAAGGTTAGTGCCAGCAGCCTGGTTAAGGTAGAGCCCATCCCTTCGGAAAAGACTCCCCCTTTCCCAAAAGATTCCCCAGTTCCTTACAAAACTGAATCCCTCTTCCTTGCACCATCGTCTCATCCACGCATTGAGACTCCGGAGCTCTGCCTGCCTCTGGGGACCTGCAGGTGGAGTGGGAAGCATTTCAGAGAATGCACCCTGGAGGTTCTGGATTTCAGCTTTCTACCTAAGAGCCTAAATTTGACTTCCAGAACCTCTCTCCCACATTTTATAATTGCTTGTTAATTTGTACAGCCTTACCCCTGTTTCCTCCCCCCCCACCTTCCCTGCTACCCAGTTCGCCTATCAGTTCCTTGTAAAGCCCAATTGGCTACTTTATGTTACATGGAAACCGATGTGATGTTATCCTAACGAATGTCGGTATACAAAAATTTGCAAATAAATAAATAAATAAATTTTCCTATGTCATTGGTGCCCACATGTACTATGACAGCCGGCTCCTCCCCAGCACTGACAAAAATCCTATGTTGGTGATGGGTGAGGTCTGCCACCTTTGCACCAAGCAAGTAAGTTACCAGGCAATCCTCACATCCATCAGTCACCCAGCTATCTACATTTCTATTAATCGAATCACCAACTATGACAGCCGACCTAACCCTTCCCTCCTGGGCAGTAGCCCTGAGTAGACTCGTCCTCAGTACGAGAGGATAATACATCACCTGGAGAGCAGGTCCTTGCTACAGGATCCTTTCCTGCTGTGCCAGGTTGATGCTCTCCCATCATGATGCTCTTCCTCCTCCAAGGCAGCACCAGGGCTGCCAGACTGGAGTTGGGACTTGGCTACTATGTCCCTGAAGGTCTCATCTAAATACCTCTCTGTCTGCCTCAGCTCCTCCAAGTCTGCCACTCTAGCCTCCAGAGATCGGACTCGTTCCCTGAGAGCCAGGAGCTCTTTGCACCGAGTGCACACATACAACCTCTCACCAGTGAGTAAAAAGTCATACGTGACATTCGATGCAGAAGACTGGAAGGCCCCCCCCCCCCCCCCCTCTGGGGACCAGAAAAATACTTATAGCACTTGAATGAAACTCACCTTGAGCTACCAACGAAAAGGTGAGAGCTGAATCTAAAGAAATAAAAAAAAAAAGTGCTACAGTGATGGTGGGAATGCAGCTTTTGATGTGAATGCATGCAGTTTCTGCAGTGATAATATGTTTCCGTATGAGACTGCAGGGGCCAAGACGTTTTCCCGTTATAACAACACTGTACTACAGGAAGAACAGATTACCAAAAGAAAACCCAGCTGCCCATGCTGACTGTTCATACACAGGATTATTCGCAGCAAGAACAAAAACTGAGGTCCCCCTGGTGGCACCCAGGCAAAAGGAAGATCAGACATTTATTGTTTCATTTTAACCTAGATAATAATCTCTCCTAATCTATGCCATTTTGTCTTTTCTTTTTTTTTATTTTGTTCTGTGAACTCCTCCATTGCTTATTTGATTTCAAGGAATCACAGCTGTTTGCAAAACCCTTGAGCTATAAATGTGCAGCTATGAAAAAGGCTTTCCAAAATGTTAGATTTTTTTTATTAAGTTAGATATTTAAAAAAAAATCAGTCTAACTTTATGCCTGCATTGCCTTGTTTATACAGTGTGCTGGCTCTTCTGCTCACAGAAGCAGAAGACAGAGTCAAGCGGTGAAACAGCAAACAATGCATGTCAAAGATGAAGGCAAAGTGCAATATTTGCCCAGACTTGGGAACATTGCACTGCAGGCAGGGATCCTCAGCTGGCATTGCCTTACCATCTTCGACAGTCAGACCAGGGACAGCAAAAATTAATGTTCTCTTTAAAACCACAACTCAGGCAGTAGGAAACGGTGAGCCTGACACAGGCCATGAGGCCCCTGTGCTGAAGGATTTGGAAAAACATGGCCCCTCTCTCTCCTGCCACCAGAAATTTAAAATAAAGAACATTTGTAATAAGAAAAAAATTGCTCAATAAAAGCTCTATCAGCTAATAGAGAAAAGAACAATCAATTGCTTGCAACTGTATTATTTCTTTATCGCTCTGGGGGTCAATTTTAAAAGCATTGCTCGCACAAAAATGCCCACATGCCCAGGTATGTGGCCCATGCATGAGCAATGTGGATTTTAAAAGCCATGATTTATATGCATGTGCCAAAAATAAGGGCGGGTGGAAAAGAGAAGAGACAGGGGATCTCTGGGGCAGGGCCAACATTTAGGCACATAACTCCCTATTTTAAAACCAGAGTGCCCAGCAGCTTCGTAGCCACGTAACTTTACTACTGCTCCTGATGAGGAGCGAGTCTGCCGAGCTTGCATTTTAGGTCTTACACAACAGGGTGAGGGGTCCTGTTCAACTTGGAGGAGGGGTGTGTATGTGCAGGATGAAGAATCAGATGGGTCTGGATGGCCTCAAGATTGACTGGGCAAGCTGGTGGACTAAGTGGAAAAACTGGGAATGTCCCTCGCACATGCAATTTTTAAAATCTGCTTACTTATGTTAAAGCTGGAAAAGTCCTATGGGAGATATGCAAAGTAGGCTTGTGTAAATAACCTATTAAAATTAGGAGCATACTTACATGTGTTGGGCATATTTTAAATCATATGTGCATAAGTGCGTACATGATTTAAAATTCTTGCGTATCTCTGTGTCGATACGCACACATATGGGAACACGCGCGCTTGATTTAAAATTAGCTTGTGTGCTTGCAACACATCGGGTTGTGTCCATGGCTGGTTTTAAAGTGTTCAGTGATGGCATAAAATCATCCGAGAATGCTGAAGGGAGCAATGCTGCACAGAAAACGTTTTAAAAATTCCCGATAGAAACATATATGTCAGCAGACTGCCCACGTGTGCCTACCTACTGTGCTGTCACGGGTCTTACTGGATGAGAGCTACAACCCTGAAAGTGGACAAAGCTATGGGGCTGGATGAGGTTCATCCCAGGATACTGAGGGAACTCAGAGATGTGTTGGCGAGTATGCTATGTGACCTGTTCAATAGATCCTTGGAAACGGGAGTGGTGCCGATTGATTGGAGAAGAGCGGTGGTGGTCCCGCTTCACAAGAGTGGGAGCAGAGAGGAGGCTGGAAACTACAGGCCGGTTAGCCTCACCTCATTGGTGGGAAAATTAATGGAGACGCTGCTGAAGAAAAGGATAGAGAACTATCTACAATCCGTTGGGTTGCTATATCTGAGACAGCATGGATTCACCAAGGAAAGGTCCTGTCAGATGAATCTGATTTTTTTTTATTGGGTAACTAAAATAATTGGATCAGGGAAGAGTGCTCGATGTGATTTACTTGGATTTTAGTAAAGCTTTTGATATGGTCCGACATAGAAGACTCATGAATAAAATGAGAAGCTTGGGAGTGAGCGCCAAGGTGGTGACATGGATTACAAACTGGTTGATGGTTAGAAGACAGTGTGTGATGGTAAATGGAACCTGCTCTGAAGAGAAAATTGTATTAAGTGGAGTGCCACAGGGATTGGTTTTGGGACCGGTTCTATTCAATATCTTTGTGAGCGACATTGCGGAAGGGATAGAAGGTAAAGTTTGTCTATTTGCAGATGATACCAAGATCTGCAACAGAGTAGACACGCCGTAAGGAGTAGAGAGAATGAGTCGTGATTTAAGGAAGCTTGAACAGTGGATGAAGATATGGCAGCTGGGATTCAATGCCAAGAAGTGTAGAGTCATGCATCTGGGATGCGATAATCCAAAGGAACTGTATGCGATGGGAGAAGGAACAAGAGAAGGACCTTGGGGTGGTAGTGTCTGGAGATCTAAAGATGGCAAAGCAATGTGACAAGGCGATAGCAAAAGCCAGAAGAATGCTGGGCTGCACTGAGAGAAGAATAACCAGTAAGAAAAAGGAGGTGATAATCCCCTTGTATAGGTCCTTGGTGAGGCCTCACCTGGAGTACTGTGTTCAGTTCTGGAGACCGTATCTCAAAAGGGACAGAGACAGGATGGAGGTGGTCCAGAGAAGGGCAACCAAAATGGTGGTGGGTCTCCATCAAATGACTTATGAGTAGAGATTGAAGGTCCTAAATATCTACACCCTGTAGGACAGGAGGTGCAGAGGAGATATGATACAAACCTTCATATACCTGAAAGGTTTTAATGATGCACAATCAACGACAAACCTTTTCCATTGGAAAGAAATCAGTAGAACTAGAGGTCATGAAATTAAACTCCAGGGAGGACGACTCAGAGCCAATGTCAGGAAATATTTCTTCACAGAGAGGGTGGTGGATGCCTGAAATGCCCTTCTGGAGGAGGTGAAGACAAAAATGTTGAAAGATTTCAAAGGAGCATTGGATAAACACTGTGGATCCCTTAAGGCTGGAGGATGGGAATAAAGAAAAGAGTGCATGGGGTAACTTGCTGATGTGGCAGTTGCTACCCTTAACCAATAAGTCTTCATACTGTTGCTGCAACTCCATCATGGCTCTCTGCTTCAACAGCAGAGGGGAAAGAGGAAAAGGGGAATTAGATTCAGACAGTAACCAACAAGGACATTGACTTGCACAGTCTGGGAAAACAAATAAGCATGGGAGTAACGTGATACAGCGGTTACTACCCTTAACCAATAAGCCTTTATGCTGTTGATGCAACTCCAACATTGCTGACTGCTTCAATGGCAAGAGGTAACAGGAATTGGACTCAAACAGCAACCAACAAGGGCCCTGACTTTGACAGTCTGGGAAACTGATAATTATTAAGGTGGCTTGTATGGCAGTAGTTACTACGATAAGCTTGCTGGGCAGACTGGATGGACCATTTGGCCCTTTTCTGCTGTCATTTCTCTGTTTCTATATGTTTCTGTCACTGAAGGGTTGCTTGAATTTTGCTCCTATAGCCTCTGCTGGAAGTCCGTTCCAGCTCTCCACCACGCTTGGTCAAAACGCATTCTCTTATGTTCCTTTTCAGCTCCCCTACCTTCAGTTTCAGGTCCTTGACTTTTTCATTCTCTAGAAAATGCTTCCTTCTGGTACTTGTACTGAAATCTTCTAGATCAGGAGTCCCCAAACTTTTGGAGAGAAAGGATACATAGGACCTTTGAAATCACCGAGAGGGCTGGGAGGCGGGGTCCCTCCTCGGATCTTGATGAGCAGGTGGCGGACATGCCTGGTCCTTTTGATGATTTTACCTGCTGGGGAAAGCAAAGGCCCCTGCCTTTCTCCTTCCCCAGCATCTGCCCCCTGGAGAAGTGGAGGTAGGAAGGTGGCTGGAAGGTGAAGTGTACATGGCACACTCCCCTCCCCCCACTCTTTCCTTCTCTTCACACACTGCCTGGCAGCAGCAGCGCTGACCCAGGAGTAACTTTTGCTGCAGAGGCTTCTTTTCCGTGGGTGCCTGCTACTTCCATGCTCACACATCACTGAGATTTTATTGCCACTTCTGTCCCTCAATTTGGCCTCCTCTAGTGTGCAGCAACTACTGGGACACCGAGCCCCATCTTCCCTGAAACTGCTGTCCGTGCGCTTCCCCTAAGCTCTGACAGCGACAGCCTGAAAGCCATTACCTTCTGGACCCAGCAGGGAAACAGAAACACAGTGAGGAAATCAAAACCAGAGAAGAAGGCCGAACCAGGTACTTACTATCAGGGCCTTCCTCAGAGCTCCTTCCCCCAGACGGACACCTGTCACTACTCCTAGACAGCGCAGTACCACAACAGAGCTGAACCAGTGCTGTACTACTGTTTTAGTATTTATCCTACTGTTAAATTGTAGCCCATGCCTTATCATCTTGTAGCATCAATTGCAGGATTCCAAGACTGGGGGAAACTTGCAAGGAGGAGCCAGGGTTACAGCTCCCGATAATGACTGTGATTTGGAGAGACATAGAGGTTAGTGGCAGGATCGGGGTTTAAGGGGGTTGGTTAAAAGAGTTGGGGATGTGGGGGAGGGAACTTGATTTATGTATTGGAATTTACATATTCAGCTACCCTAAAGTGTGAGAGAACTAGAGAGAAAGACAATTGCTCAGAATGGGAGGATCCCATTAGTTTTTATCTGCTCTTATTTACTATTTATAGCACCAGCTCATCGCCCACCCTCAGCCTCCAAGCCTACCTGATTGTAAAGTGAAAGAGAAAGTAGCCCTCTCCAATTTAAGTTAAGTGCAATGGAATGGAACATTGAACACACAAGTTTTAAAAAATGTTTTAGCTCAAATGAAGTGCCATATAACTACGCACACAGAAGTAAAGAAAAAACAAATAGGTACAGTAACAGATTAGATGTTTCTGCAGACCATTAAGATGTCCTCAGGGTAGTTCAGTACGGAGATGGTCTGTATAACTTTTCTGAAAGCTGTAGAAAAACAGGCAAAAAAGACCTGCAGGCAAAACCATTACATTGCACTAAGTAAATGCACATTAAGCAAGAGCTGTGCTCCTCTCATCAGATCTGTGCAGAACACCCTGCAGCGGGCAGTTCTGGTCATCCCATCTCAAGAAAGACAGAGCGGAACAAGAAAAGGTGCAGAGGAGGATGACAAACGACAAAGGGGATGAATCATCTCTCCAGTGATGAGAGGCTAAGCCGGCTCGGGCTCCTCAGCTGGGAAAAGAGACGGCCGAGAGGGGACGTGATAAGACATTTTTATAAAAACATGAGTGGGGTGGAATGGATAAATAGGAAATGGTCATTTACCCTTTCAAATAATACTAAAACAAGGGGACGCTCCATGATACTAACAATGAGCAGATTTAAAGCAAATCGTAGAAAATACTTTTTCACTCAGCTGTGGGATCTGTTGCCAGAGGACGTGATCAAGGCAAGTAGCATAGCAGGGTTTAAAAGGTTCGGACAAGTTCCTGGAGGAAAAGTCCATAACATATCATTAGCCAGGTAAACCACAGAAAGCTATTGCTATGTCTGGGTGTGAGTAACGAGAAAAAGATCTATTTTGGGGGTTTTGTCAGGTACTTGTCACCCAAATTGGCTACTGTCAGAGGCAGGAAGCTGGGATCTCAATAGACTTTGGTCTGACTTAGCATGGCATGTCTTATGTTCTTATGATGATGGTGTCCAAATAAATAAGTAAATTTAAGTGTTACAGTTTTGGCTGCTCTGCAGCCTCCCCTCCACCAGGGGACCTCAGTGAGCATACACTAAAGGATAGCCAACCTCCTCCTTCCTGCCTGCACCACATCCAGACTCCAGCCCTGCATAATCCCGACTGTCCCTTACTTCAAACTTCTGCATGGAGTCACCATTGGCTTATTACCCTAGCAACTCTTAGTTTGCGGCCTGCTCAGACCGTTGCTTGCTTTGCCTCATGGCCTCCAGTACTTCTGATCCCAGTTACGCCTTCCCTTTTTTTCTAGCCTCCAGGCATTCTGACCTCAGTCTTGCGACCCCCAGGCCTTCTGCTCTTAGCCTTGTCTTACCTTCTGGCCATCCTTGCTCTGCGACCTTCTAGGTCTATTCCTGGCCTCCTGCCTCACCAGGCCTTGCTTCCCTCGGTGGCCCTTCCCTGTCTTGCCCCTCGGGCCCTTCCAGTATCGCTACCTTCGGGCTTCATGTTCCATGTTCTGTGTTGTCATCTTTTCCTGTCCCGGGTCCAGTCCCAGTCTTACCTGCACTCTGCTCCTGTCCAAGCCTTGATTCCAGCCTTGCCAGCCCTTCCAAGCCTTCCCCCAGACTCAGCATGTTGGCCCCCTGGCACCTAAGGGCTCAACCTGCGGGGGAGGGGTCTGGTTAGGCAGAAGACCGGCCCTCCCTTTCTCCTGCACCACTCAGAGGGTGGTAAGCCCTACACTCCGCCTGGACCGGACCCACAACATTAGGGGATGCATTATAACGATGGTTTTCTTTTACAAAGCTGTAAAGAGTTGTGAAGTAAAAGGATGGGGGCGGAGAGAGGGAGAGGCGTGAGAAATCGGAGAGAAAGGACTGGGTCTGGTAACGAGTGAGGAAACCGGTGTGCCTGTTAAGTCTCTCTGTGTTTCTTTCAAAGTGTTCGACCACTTTAATTTCAAGAGCGTTCCGTTCTTAATGTGTTTGCAGCGTGTTATCGTACAGGATTTTGGGCTAGTATCTTCTTTATTTGAGTGTTTGAAATTTGCTTCTTACAAATTTTTGTTTCAAAATAGATAGCTGTTGGAAAGCTAGAACTGGACCTGAGATCATAAGAAATGGGTCAGACCGAGGTCAATCAAGCCCAGTATCCTGTTTCCAAAAGTGGCCAAATCCAGGTTACAAATACCTGGCAACCACCCAAACATTAAATATCTCCCATGCTACTGATGCTGGTAATAAGCAGTGGCTGTTCCCCAAGTCAACTGGATTAATAGCAGTTTATGGACTTCTCCAGGAACTTATCCAAACTTTTTTTTAACCCAGCTACACTAACTTCACTAACCAAATCCTCTGGCAACAAATTCCAGAGCTTAATTTTGCACTGAGTGAAAAATAATTTTCTCCGATTAGTTTTAAATGTGCTACATACTGACTTCATGGAGTGCCCCCTTTTTGTGTTTTTTGATAAATAACCAATTCACATTAACCTGTTGTATTTATCTCATGATTTTATAGTCCTCTATCATACCCCCCCAAGCCATTTCTTCTCCAAGTTGATCAGCCCTAACCTCTTTAGTCTTTCCTTATAGGGAGCTGTTCCATCCCCTTTATCATTTTGGTTGCTCTTCTCTGTACCTTTTCCAGTTCAGCTGTATCTTTTTTGCGATATGACAACCAGAATTGCACACAGTACTCTAGGTGCAGTGTCACCATGAAGCGATATAGAGATATTATTTTATTTATTTATTTTTTTTTATTTACGGGTTTTTTATATACCGAGGCACGTTTGCAAAACATCACCTCGGTTCACAATGTAACATAACTGAGCAACAAGCTTTACAATAATAACATTTTTTAACAGGGACGGGGTAAACAGGGACAGGAGTAGATAGTACGAGAATTATATACATATGTACATGCTAGTTTTTACAAGGGCGTTCATCAATGCAATCAGAATAATTAGCAGGGGAAAGTAATAGGGGAGGGGAAGGGGGAGTATATTCACAGTGGGTGGAAGGCGGGGAGAGTAAGTAGAAAGGGCAAGAGGCAGTCGGGAGGTCATGTCGCATCTTTGGAGGGAGTCAATTCGTTAATCCGGGTACGCTAGTTTGAACAGCCATGTTTTAAGATTGTGCTTGAATTTTTTGTGGCAAGGTTCCTGGCGAAGTTGGGAAGGCATTTTATTCCAGTGGGCAGTGCCTGCCCACTGGAATAAAATGCATGAAACACATAAAATGCATGAAACACAATAAAATGCATGAAACACACCTCCTTTAGAGAGCGAATGATCGCTCTCTAAAGGAGGTGTGTTTCATGAGCTTAGGAGAGGGAGTCTGGAGTTTGGCCTGGTGAGGCGTTCTTGTGGGTCTGGTCGGAGTGTGAAGCAGGAGATGTTCTGGGAACCATTGCATGTCATGGTTATGAATGGCTTTGTGTATGAGCGTGAGTACTTTATATACTATCCTGGAGGTTACAGGGAGCCAGTGTAATGATTGGAGGACGGGAGTGATGTGGTCATGACGGTGAGTATTGGTAAGGATGCGTGCAGCAGCATTTTGTAATAACTGTAGCGGTTGTAGAGTACTTTTTGGTAAGCCTAGGAGGATAGCATTATGATACTCTCCATTCCTTTCCTAATGATTCCTAACATTGTTTGCTTTTCTGAATGCTGCTGCAGACTGAGCCAAGGATTTAAAAGTATTGTCTCTGACAACGCTGAGATCCTTTTTGTCAGTCCTAATAGGGATCTTAACTTTGTGTAAGTACAGAGTGAGTTACTTTTCCCCATGTGCATTACTTTGCACTTGTCCACCTTAAATTTCATCTGCCATTTGCCATCAGCCTCATTAGCTAATTTTAACAATTGCGTGTTGACCTGTATGTTTGTCTTGATTAGATTTCAAGCTCTATTGAGCAGGGAACGTCTCTTGTATGTTATTTGTACAGCGCTGTGTACCTCGAGCAGTGCTATAGAAATGTTAAGTAGTAGTAGGGTGTCCACGCTCCCAGTCTCGCAAGGTCTTCCTGCAATTTCTCCCACTCGTTTATAAATATATTGAACTCCTCTGTTTCCCTTGTGCCACTGGAGGAACAGGGAGTGATTCTTCAGTAGCAGTGGCTGTAGATTTTGTATCATTTTCTTAGTATTTTTAGCTTTCAATTGTATGCGGAGGGGGCCCCCGCTCTGTAGTTTTTCTCTTTGTATTGCGGTTGATACTCGCTGACGGGTTTGATTAAAGATGCAGTTTTCAGGGAGATGAGCCTAGGAATATAACCTTTTTATGTGCATGATTCAGTCAGTACGTTTGGGTCAGACCATGTGGTTTGGCTGTTATGGATGCAGGAGCTGAGAAGATACCTCGCTCTGGCAGTTGGTTTTCTGCATACAGGTGTTTGTAAATGCCCAGTGTTGTCCAAAAAAACATTTCTTTCCTATTGAATCTGAATTCTGGAATGGATGCTGTACTAGACCATTAAATATTACCAGGCTATTGGCAACATTTTCAGGAAGAGCCTTTTGGAAAAGTTTCCAGCTCTTTTAATACATTCCGTCCTTCAACCAGACGATGCTCCTCCATTAATACAGGAAAGCGTGACGAGGGATGCCGCATGGGTGAAACGGGTCACGACAAAGACAAGAATGAACCCTCCCCGAACCCAGCACAGAGCGGAACCAGGTGAGACTCCTGTGGGGGGAACACTGGTCCCCCCACAGGAACACTGTGGGGGGACCAGTGTTCCCCCCACAGTGTTCCTGTGGGGGGAACACTGGTCCCTGTGGGGGGACCAGTGTTCCCCCCACAGGAGTCTCACCTGGTTCCGCTCTGTGCTGGGTTCGGGGAGGGTTCATTCTTGTCTTTCAGTCGTGACCCGTTTCACCCATGCGGCATCCCTCGTCACGCTTTCCTGTTCCCCCCACAAACACCTGTATGCAGAAAACCAACTGCCAGAGCGAGGTATCTTCTCAGCTCCTGCATCCATAACAGCCAAACCACATGGTCTGACCCAAACGTACTGACTGAATCATGCACATAAAAAGGTTATATTCCTAGGCTCATCTCCCTGAGACTAAGTGTTCCCCCCACAGGAACACTTAGTCTCCTGATCCTGTGGGGGGAACCAGTGTTCCCCCCACAGGATCAGGAGACTAAGAACGGAACGCGCTTGAAATTAAAGTGGTCGAACGCTTTGAAACAAACACAGAGAGACTTAACAGGCACACCGCTTTCCTCACTCGTTACCAGGCACAGTCCTCCCGCTGTTTGCCTCTGTGCAAACACATTGTCATCTCTCCCTGACCCTCATCCTTTTACTTTAGAACTCGTTACAGCTTTGAGAAGGAACCACCACCCTTGTAATCCAAATAGCGTATATTATTTGAGTCATGTAACCGAAACTTTATTGGCACCTACTAGCTAATTTATAATCCTAACCAGACTTATTTATGTGCCTATCTGTAAACCGTTGTGATGGTATACTACTAAATGAGGGTATAGAAAAGGTTTTAAACAAATAAATAATGCAGCCCTTAAATTTACTTGCATATTCGGGCAAATCATGGAGAGCTTGTTCTGCACCGACATGATGAAGGGCACACAGCCCTTCCACACTCGTTACAAACGTATAAATGACGGTAGAGAAAGACAAAAAATGGCCCAGCCAGTCTGACCAGTAGCATCTTTGTATGTATGTGCAGCTTTGCTAATTAGATCAAATTTCCACATGGATCCCAACTCCGCTCCTGCTCCGTGCAGGTTATCCCCATGCCTTGCAGGAAGCACCACCCAACTCTACCACTGCTACTTTGGGCTGCATTTGGCCACTGCTGCCAATAATCTGGGCTAATCTTGAGTCCAAGCTTCCTGCTCTTTCTAATTATCTGGGGCCAAATATAAAAAGTTTGCGTTGAGTGGGTATTTGTGTCTCTGTTTCAGGGAGGCTGCTTTAATTTAATTAAGAGAGAAAGGAAGGGCAAAAAGCCTTTTTTTTCTACTTATACTCCCTCCCGCCCTAGGGTCTGCTTTTCTTAAACAGCCATACATAGCAGCTTAGCGTAATTCTGTCATCGATGCCCGATCTAAATAGCCACCACTGCTAAAGTGGCTGCTTCTCAAAGTTCTGGCTTCCTAGGCTACGCAGGAGACCCTGGGAGCGGGCTGTTCAGGCAGCAGCTATGCCAGTAGCCCCAAGCTATTTAGATAATTCCAAACTCTGCGGTCAGACATAAGAGGGGATCTTGTATGCTCCTCTGTCGAAGAGGGTGGACCACAAATGAGGAGTACACCAAACGCTGCCCATCTTTTAGGTGGGCATGCCCTATGCTGGCTGGCAGCTGGCACAGGACAGGAATAACTGGGCAGACTGACTGGGCCATTTTTTTTTCTCTGCCATTACGTTCTATATTATGCTGATCTTTATTTCTACACAGCCAAGAGGACAAACATGGCAACTACATGCCAGTGTGCTTACTTTCTATTTTTTTTCCCATTTAACTCAAAATCCTTACAACAAAGTATGGACCAGTTAAAACATTTTGGATGCATTCATCTCTTGTTTTCCAAATCACCCCCCTCCCCACTGTACGTGCACACGGCCTAATAAAACAAAAGCAGAAGAAAAGCAAAGGGCTGCGGAGACTGCACCATTTTAATAGATCAACTGCCAGGTACTTGTGACCTGGACTGGCCACTGTCGAGACAGGATGCTGGGCTGGATGGACCTTGCTTGGACCCAGCAGAGCACTTCTGATGTTCTTAATGAAACAGTTGCAGAAACAGAAGCATTAGCATATGGATTTAAATAAAAAAAACCCCAAAGTAAAATTACACTATTTAGTTTGCAGGTAAAACAAAACCACTATTAAGGTGCTTTCCCTTTTCATTTGAGTTTTTGAAGATGCTGTTATGAGCAGATGGGAACGGAGACGAGTGCTGTGCTGAATCTCACCAAACCCTCGAGCAGGCCTGATGGCCCCATGTCAGCAGCATGTCATGAACAGACCACCACAGGAAAGAGCATATTTACAAAGGCAACCGCGTGGCCATCATAAAAAGTGCACACCTTTTATTCAAAAAAGTGTAAAAATACAAGGACTGAAACAGAGAGAAAAAAAAAAAAAGGAGATGGAGGAATAAGACAAAAAACAGAGCAAAAGAGCAACAAAACATGCAAATTGATTTTCTGAGGAATCTGACTAGCAGTGTGACTTTACTACTTGATTTCCGAGCCCAGCTTTATTTGTTAAGGAAACAAGAGCCCAAAACAACATTTTGTACAGTGGAAATCAGAAGCTGGATTTAGGCTTCCTTCGGCTACAGTTTTCTCTCCAGTCTTTTCCATTATTGTAAGCATGAAGGAATGTTACGTGGCCAAGGAGCTTCCCGGCTGGCCACTGTAGTAGCCACTACTAGCCTCGGAGATGCCCGACGTTAACCAACAGGGATCTCCATGGCAATCTTAAGCCACCAAAACCAGATGTTTAATGTTAATCTTTTTAACGGAAAGGCTTTTTCTCAACACTAGCCTCTAGCTGGTGGCATCTTTTAGATTCCTGAGGTGAGATACTATTTAAGCACCATTAATAAGAACATTTCCCATCCTGCAATCTCTAGAATCTTTTCAATCTCAAACCTGTTATACAAGTGTTAAACTGATTAAAAAAACTGGGTTTTTTTTAGTGCAGCAACAAAACCCACAGTGGTAGGGCTTATGTGATAAGCCATCCCTGGAGTAATTAAAAAAAAACCCCCATAAAAAATGTGTTTGTACAGTGAAACCAACCAATTCTCTTTCCACATATAATAGATTTAAACTGGGAAAATTGCAGCCACAGCCCAAAAATGATCCAATATGCCCACTGTGAGGAATAACTGGATTTGACATGAGAAAAACTTATGTAAAGTAACAAGATAATAATGACGTTCACAACACATCCTATTCTGCTCAGAAACTGATTGGTGAGAGCAGTGGGAAATGACTTGATGATCCATGGGTGTATTACACCATAATTTGGCTCCCCCCTTCCCTCCTGTATTTCTGCTATTTTCTTCCCTGGCCCTGACAAGGCTTTTCTAAGTTAGAATCTAAATAACATCTCTGCTAATTTGCTAAACCAAATAAACAACCCACCACAGGGTTTCTAGGCCTGGGAAGGGACGGCATAGATCATAAGGCAATAATCTCTTCAGTTTGAAATCATGGAATATAAGATAAAACCTATAAAGGAAACTCGATGTTAACTCTATGGGTACAGTTAAAACAAACATACAGAAAACAGAGAAAACCAATTATCCTACAAAGGCAAACCCCACTGGACTGAATTCTGCTGGTTCAATGTTTGATGGAAGCCTTGGCTCGCCACAACAAAGTTAGAAGGCCCTCTATAATGCAGGTCTTAATTCAATTTTAATTAAAACAAAACAAAAAAAAAACCCCTGAATTGCTTGTTTTTCATAAAATCTTACTTTTTTTTCCCCCACTCAGTAGTATATTCATGAGAGTGAAAGTGGCGTGACGTGACCAATTAAAAGAAGACAAGTAACAAGAGGACAGAAAATTTACTCTCGCTTTTCAAATTCAATTACTTTTAACAGCTGCAATTTCAAGGTTATTCTGACAACCCGATGGAATAAACCCCTGTCCCAGGGTTAGTGCTTTTAACAGAGGGAGACTGCTGCTGATTGCAGCTGGTTAGAAAATGCAGCGCCACCCTAGCACCTCTGAAAGTACTACAGCAAGCAAGGCCAGCTCAGCTCTGTGCCAGCACAATCTCCCATTTCAGCTCTAGCTTCCCAACTATCGTTCATGCATCCCAGGCCTGTAGCGTGCCAAGAACCAAGTGCTTTGAGATGGGGATGGGACAAATGGGAAAGAAATAAAAAATCCCTCCTGTCACCATGGCGTTAGGGCTGGCATTCCCTACTTTTGCTCCCCTTTTCATCTGCTCCTTTTCTCCTCCTTCCCCCACCCAGTCCACAAATATGCTTCCTGTGCAAAAGGAACTCCAACATTTTAAAATAATTAAATGTTAGAAACATAAATATAAAAATCCACTGTAAATAGTTCCATTTTAAACAAGATCAAGGCTACAATATTTCCTCCCTTTGACTCTTTTCTGCTCTCCCAGACTTGCAGTGGCTGCAATTTGTGAAGTCTCCACTGTCAGGTTTTCTTTGAAATTAGTTATTGAATGGAGGAGAAACCATTTGACAAAGAGAAATGACATCAATTGTTAACCCTTCTAAAATAATTTCAGCATTACAATTTCCTATTTGTTGTTGTTTTTTTTTTGTCTTAACACCACAGCAGTTGGGTTTTATATGGGAGCAACTTTGGAGTCCTGAAAGAGAACAGACAGCAGTACTAACAGCACAAATTTGCTACCCATATGTTGATGAAACAACATTTTTTTGGCTGCAGCCTATTTGCTACTATTAATTCCATGCCTTGCAATTTTGTTTTCTTAAAAAAAGGGAGTCCTTCTTCATTTAGTAACACTTCAGTTTTCAGTAAAATACTCTGCTAAATATCCCAACTGAACTGGTTCAACCCACAGCAAAAAAGCATTTCTTCGTCTCTTTGCTGTCGGTCCATATACCACGCCATTGTTAGCATGTAAACGTATGATTACAAAGAAGGTCACAGAACACATAGCTATTGTACTGGATCCTCCTTAGATGCTATAACTGGGAGTAAAGAGTATGGAGAGTGACTTGGTGCTTGGCTTGCCAGTTTCAGTCGCTGTGCTGTGGATATAAGGGAGCGAAGTTGCACTAATTTCAGTGGCCCCACTTCACGGGGATCCTGAGTCTCCAGCCAGCGAAGTGCAGTTTCCAGACCTTTAATGGCCTCACTTGCCGATGGCACCGAATCATCTTCCATCTCATGCTCGCTGCTCTCGTCATCGCCCAGTGTCTCCACAGCACTGGATGTGCTCATTATGGATTCTGTTCTTTCCTGTGCTAGTTCCTCCACGACAGGAATTGAATCGTCCAAGTGCACCCATTCGGCTACATCCTCAAGAGGCATGCGTTTGTAAGCCAGTGCGGCCAGGTTGGTCAGATCAGAAAACACTTTGCTGTACTCTTCTCCATCTGTCTCTGCAGCAGTGCTAGACTCAAAAGCAGCCCTCAAACCAAATAACCAGCATTTCTCAATGCTTCCTGCTTGGATCATGTTCCAAGACTGGCCTGCAAGATAGATCATGTCCTTCAGCATGAAGGACTTGAGAAAGTCACCAGGGGAGCTATCACAGGACACAACTAGTTTCAGAAGCTCCCGCTTGTAAAGCTGTTTGAAGGAAGAAATGACACTGTGATCCATGGAAGGGATTTTGTTTCTTGAGAGGAACAAAACACGAATGTTACCATCAGGTGTCTGTAGCTCCTCGTCAATTGGCTGTGCCGGACATTGGTTGACAAGTAGAACAGCTTTTTGCTGGAGACAACACCTCCTTAGGTAACGTTTAACCCCTGGGACAAACTCCTCAAAGAACCACTCTCTTAGTAGTTCAAAAGTCATCCAAGCATTTCTGCTATACCTGTATGCAGCAGGAAATTTGTCCTGGTTATGATGTCGGAGACTGGATGGGTCCTGCAATTTTCCCACCACCAGAGGCTTAAGCTTGTGGCTACCAGTGAGGTTGGCAACTAGCAACACAGTGACCCGGTCTTTCACTTTCTTGAATCCATCCATCAGCTTTGCATGCCGTATTTCCTGAATCTGATCGGGTAACAGTTTCCAGTAAAGTCCAGTAATGTTTGCATTATATATCTGCTCATCACCATACCCTCCATCACTCACTGGAATTTTGGGTTGCTCTGGGAAGACAATAAAAGGCTCAATCTCGGTTGGTCTTGCCTCTGCCTCTCCATAAATCCGCTGGCTGGATATTCCATGTCTTTTTTGCCAACGCCAGAACCAGCCATGACTAGCCTTAAAAGTGCACTCCTCTCCGTAAATCTGCTTGGCAAATGCTTCTGCCTGTGCTTGGATGATAGGGCCAGACAACGGAATGCCTTGCTGGCGAAGGCTGATGAACCACGTGTATACCGCCCGATCAATCTCTTCCTCATTAGCAAGGCGCATCTTCTTACGCTGTGTGCCAACATCTCCACCCAGCTGGTCCAGGAACCACCTCAGCTTCTGTTCATCCTTCAACCAGCCTCTGAGGGTGCCACCAGGCACTCCAAAGTCCCGGCATACGCTGGCCTGCCTCTCACCGTTCTTTACCCTTTCGATGGCCTGGAGCTTGTCCTTGATGGTGTATGCTTTGCGGAAGGCCATCTTCACCATGGTGGGCATACACTCTGAGTCGGTCAGCGCAGTGGGCATGCAGTCTGCATCAGTCAGTGTGGCATTCAGCACTTGCCCGCTTTCACATGCCATGACAGAAAGGAGAACAGTAATTAAAAAAATATATATAAATCCTGCCGTCCTCAAACCAAAAATAAGACAGAGAAAGTTCTCCTCACACAGCCTTATGTCAAAGCCGCCTGCTGTACATCCTTTCCCGCACCCAGGCCTGGGCACCAGGCAGAGGGAGACAAGCCAGGCCCCCTCTCCCTCCCCCACCTTGTCTCCTGGCTCCGCGGCTCTGTATCCGGGGAGATGAGAGGAGCAGCGCGTTATACCGAGGGAGTGATGAAAGCGCGCCAAGGGGAAGGGGGGGTGTGAGTGGGGGAGGGGAGGGGTAGGTGTCACCGTCGCTCGCTCCCCTTTTGTCTCCTTTCCGCTCTCTCACCCAGGACTTCAAAACCGGGGCGGACCGAGACGCTCCGCGCATGCGCACCTCCTTCCTCCTCCGCTCGCGCTCGCTAAAGGTTCCGCGCATGCGCTCCCCGTACCCATGCGCGAGCAGCGAGCTAGGCGTTCTGCGCTTGCGCCCCCCCCCTCCCATTACCTCTGCCCTTTCTCTCGCTCTCCTGCTGCGCGTGTACTCCGGTCATGCGCACTTGGCTTTCATTGATCCACCCCCGCCAGGTTTTTTTTTCGCTTTGCTGCTACCTGTGGAATGCCCCATCCCTGTCCTAGAGGGGACGCCGGGAACGAACAAGAAAACAAAGGCAGAAAAAGCTATTTGCAATAGTTGGTTTTAAAAAATATGAAAAACTTTCAATTCAGAATGGACGACAAACGCTGACCGCTTCGTTACCACAGGCTTTAGCCGAGAGAGGGGTTTAGCGTTTGGGAAGTAGAATATTTCTCCACCCCTGCTTGGCGCTCCGTAGTGGTAGGTCCCTGTGGCTTTCCGTTTCCGCGCGTGCTCGCTGCCTCTCTTTCCGTTGCCCAGCTTGCGGTGTGTGAGTCGTGTTCCGTTGCAGCCGTTGTGCCACGAGCCCGGGCCGTCCGACTGAGTGAGTTGCCTCGCTTTTCCTGTGCGGTGTACCACGGTAGGGTGGGGCGAGCCTGCAGGGCCGGTGCGGCCATGGTATCCAAGATAAAGGCGGTAACGTCGAGATGATGAAGGCTGCGCCGTGCAGCCTCCTGGTTGAGGCGAAAAAGAAAAAAAAAAAACGCCATAAAAAAAAAAAATCAAAGAAAGCGGTGGCACGAGCGTGGGAAGCCGTGGTGAAAGAGTAGGAGGGATACCTGCCTTCATTCAGTGTTTTATCCTTTTGCAGCCTCTTCTGTTTGGGTTTAGGCTCAAACAAATCATTAGTTGTAATTCCTCCCACTGCGGGAGCTGGCTGTGGTGGGGAGGGTGACTTCACATTTATGTAAACCCCCCCCCCCCCAAAAAAAAAAAAAAAAGCTATAGGCAGTGCTCCCAAGCTTCTGCCAGTCTGCTGCCTGCTGAAAAAAATTGCATAATTAACTCGTTGCCGCATCGTTTACAACTTGCTGCGCGGTCAACAAACCTGAATCTTACGAAGGGCCCTGTCTTCAGTCTCGGCTTCCTCTCTCTTCCAGCCCCGTCCCTCCTAAGTAGCCTAGAGGGAGCAGGAGGGGCGTGAGACTGAGACTGGAGCAGACAGAGCACCTCCCCTTCTCTGCAGTTCTGAAAGGAAGTTAAGGTGGACAGAGAAAGCAGTGTTTGATTTCTCAAAGATCGCTTAAAGATTTTGATATAATTCTTGGATGGAGTGATGCCCCTTTAGACAAATTCATCATTAAAAAGCTTCTTGGAAATGCATAAGAGGCTAGCTATGCACCAGTTACAAAGACCTGGATATGTTTTTGGAAGCTTGCTTTTGCTGGTGTTCTTACTTGTCAGAGGGATTTGATTTCAATTCATAGAAGCCGTGATGACTGGTGCTACTGTTCACAAGTTTCAAACTTTGTTCTAATCCTTTTTGTGTCCAGTATATGCGCACACTTCTCCGGTTGATGCAATAAGCTATGCACAAGTAAAAAAATTTTAACTCCCAATGCAATAAGCTAAAATTATGCTAATGCATAGGGAGTTAAAATGTGCAGATACCCATTTAAAATGTGCGTTCTGCACCGGCTGAACCCATATTTTAATTCGGAAGGGGGACAGTAGGCTTTCATACAACGCTGGGGAAAGGTTGCAGCTACTGTGCTCCCCTCTAGCCAATCAGGCTGAACCCAGGTAAAGGGAACTGGAGCTGCTGTTAAGTCAGAGCTGGTGGGGAACTTCCTGCTTATGGGCCATAGAGGGGACCTTTTAAAGCAACAGCAGCCCAGTTGGAAGATTTGCAGCCCTCAGCCTAAACAGTTTCAGCTATGAACTCAGGCTGATGCAACTCCATTCCTCTGGTGCTGGAAACTTTTATCCACATCTGACCTGGAGTATGATTTCTAGTGCTAGGAAATGGGAATTATTCCAGCACATTGCTCAGTATTGAGAGGGAATAGCTAATGTCTTCTGCATGATATTTCCATGTGAGGATGCTAAGACAAATGCACAGTTTACCTGCACATTTTATGTGTAAAACTCCGTGCATTGGCAGCAAGATTTATGCTCAGGTGTAGGTAAAAATGTGTTCAGCTGAATGCACCCCTCTGCATTGGCCAGTCTAATAGTATGATAGACTGCTGATGAGGACATTTTCAGCATTGGAAAACCAAGGACTTTCTAAAAATATAAAAAGGATATATGTGTTGTATTTCAATTCAAAATAAATTACATTTCTTAGTAGTTTGTCTTGATAAATGGTTGATTTTAGTACTGGTAAATAAAATAAAAAATGCCATGCTGGGTCAGACCAAGCTCAATTGAATTTGTCTACCTGGCTAGTAACATTTTATGGACTTCCTCCAGAACTTGTCCAAACATCTTTTACATCCTATACTAGCTGGTTTGGTCACATCCTTTGGCAACAGATTCCACAGCTTGATTGTGCAAGGAGTAAAAAAGTACTTTCTACTATTTTTTTTTTTTTAAATCTGCTATTGGTTAATTTCATGGAGTGTCCTGTTTTAGTCTTTGAAAGGGTTATCCTCTCATGCTAACTCTTCCCCCTCCGTTACTTACTGTTAAAAATACCTCCCCTCAATTGTCTGACCTCCCTTTCTCCCCTAATCTCATTCTCAATTCCAGAATCAGTAATTGTAAAGAACCTATCTTTTGAGCTCTGTACATAGCCCTCCAATAGTAATTTTATCCACATCCCCAAATGTTAAATACCCCTAATTGAAGTTATCTGTTAAAGCATTTGGTTTTATGGATATATCCTTATTGACTGTTCATTCTGTTCATTGTAAAGGCTTTGCCTACTATATACCTGGTTTTAAGTTATGTGTAAACCGATGCGATGTGCAAACGGATGTCTGCATATAAAATCATTAAAATAAAAAAATATATAGTAACAGAAAATCTATTTCCTCTGCATCAATTCATGGTGAAACTGCATTGTGTGCAGTTTTGCTCCTCTGCCCATCCAGAAAGCATAGTCGAACTAGAAAAAGTGCAGAGAAGGAGCAAAAATGATAAAGGGAATGGAAAGGGAGATGATTTAAGGGGACATGACAGAAGTGTATAAAATCATGAGTGGGGTAGAATGGATAAATAAAGGAAAGCTTTGTTCTCCATTCCTTTTAGGATCATTCCCAATATTTTTATTTGACTGCTGCCACACGCTGAGCTGAGGATTTCAATATGTTGTCCAGTGTTCTTTTCCTGAATGGTAACGCCCCCATACAGAGCCTGGCATTGTGTACCTGTAGTTAAGCAAAAATAACCCCATGTGCATCACTTTGCCCTGTTCACATTAAATTTCATCTGCCATTCAGGTGCCCAGTTTCCTGGTTTCACAATGTTCTTCAGTTCTTCATTCAAATAACTGTCCTCATATTTGAGTTACCTATGCGCTGTCGTCTTCTTCCTCCAGTTCTTCACCCCCTGTTTTATTGTAACTTTTTTGCTTCTTTACTATGTTAATGTTTTAAGGTTATTGTACCCCAGTTTCCTGTAAACACATATGACATTGTCATGAATGCAGATATAAAAAAGCATCAAATAAATAAATCTGCTGATGTAATAACTTGAATATTGTAGACCAAGTCACATACAGATTTGTTGCAATATTCAGCATGTGACAAGATTGAATTTTAAAAAAACCCTACATTTTTCGAACATGACTAGCCATCAATTCAGAACAAAATATAACTTGAGGAGAAAAGGATGTAAACAGCTACATCAGTGTGAACACTTAAGTGAAACTTGCAAATTGATTTTTAGTTGCCACACCTAATGTACAGGATCAGCTATACTGCTTGATAATATTACAATTTCTGTGAAGAAGAAAAGAACAAGCAAAACATTTATAATTCACAAAGTGTAATTACAAAAAGGACCCACTTTGAAATGTTCTCGGGCTATAAATCAGTGTAATAGTGAGGAAATGCTCAACTTCTCGAACAAAGCTCATTGTTTAAAGGTAAAACCGTTGAACCTCTCCAACTAATCAGAAAGGAGAGGGGGAAAAGTAGAGCAAGAACTGACACAAAAATCAGACATGAGAGAACTTTTCCTCAGAAGAAAATCTCCGGCATGGTAAAAAGGCCATTCCCAATTCTGCGGATGTGGGGGGAAACAAGAGAACTGGAAAGGCTAACATTTCTTCCATTGGACTTCCTTATTGAGGTCTGTGGATGGACTGTACCCAACCGGTGGATCCACCACTGCTCTTTGCGCATGAAAGTAGAATCAAGATCTCCCACCTTGGGAACTAACCTTTACAGTTTCACTGATTTTCCTTTTGCTGTTTGGAAAGTGTCACTTTTCCATAAAATGAGCTACCAATGGAGCCTCCGAATGATGAAGTTTGATAGTGCTGCAGTGCTCAATCATTCAGGTGCAAACTGGACGCATCATTTTACCTGTATAGATTTAACAAGTGCACTGCATAATATAGACAATATAGGAGGTACACTGTTTCAGATTTTAATGTAAAATGAGACATTCCAAAGGTAAATTGACCGTTAAAAGATTGCGCACACACGGAGCAGTTGCCACAAGATTGATCGATCTCTTGGCACTGACAAATTCCGAACTACCTACCATGTCTTATATTACTGCCCCATCTCAAAGCAAATACCGGCTTCTCTTGAAAAAGGGGATGCAAACCCAAAACTCCCCAGTTTCGCCTAATAATTCATTGGACCTTGTAAATGTGTGGAGAATAAGGTAAAACACATAGTGTTAGAAACAGATTCACGTGTGTGAGGTAGTAAAAGCCAATCTATATTAACCAATCTAGCTCTTATAGGCACACTGCATGACAGATGGGGGATATCTGCGTCTGAGAACACAAACTCATATCCTTGGTGTGTGCCTTAAAATCAATAAGATCTGAGCACAACCTATGTATTCTGAGAAATTATCCTGCTGGCAAGATATCACATAGGTGTTGTGGGTGACAACTGCAATAGTGAAACATGTTGCGATCTGTAGGTTTCTTAAAGACGGAAAAACAAAAACCTTCAGAGCTGAAGGAGATCTTAATGTCCAAATATGAGACTCTGTTGGAACTGAAAGAGTGGGTACATTGTAGATTAATATCCAAACTATTTGGTCAATCCATAAAGGAACCAAACTCACCCTGGGTACCTCGCCAGACTACCAAGATGTCAATGTATCTTCCACAATAACAATGGTATAGCGCTAAAGAGTTTTTGCGGATCCTTGTGTAGATTTACTCAAAAATGAAGTGAGAAGAAGTATTAGAATAAATATTTCCATCTTTATTCATGAGTGGTTGAGGAAGAGTTTCGGTTCCCCGACACAGACTGTTTTGCACGTGGGCTGCGTCAGGAAGGACAGAGGCCCAGGGAGTCAACTGGTAACAAACCAAAAAAGTTAGAGATATGAAGGGATCGATTGAAAACAATGGTGACACCAAACAGCAAAAATAATCCCCCCCCCCCCCCAGCATTTTTATTGATGATTACCTCTAAAAAAAAAAAAAAAAATTGATTCATCTCCCAGTGGTTTTCTTTTTCTTAAGCTTTGACAAACAGTCCATGACCTCATACACTTTCCTTTGCCACAGAGCCTTTTCACTAAACAGTATGCTAATTGATCGTGTTATTTATGCTTGTTTATATGCCTTATAATTTATTCACATGTCGCACACTGTTTTTTAAATGTTTACATAATTTTTGTGGTCAGCTTTTATAACCTGCAGTATTTGCACATGTCACGATTGCTTTTGTATGTGCTTATATATGTTTTTATGTTCCCTGTACGTACCAGGATCAGTCCAGACAGCTGGGTTATGCCTCCCCTCCAGCAGATGGAGTCAGAGAGAAAACTGAAAGCACCCCCTAGATATACCGGTGTGCCACCTGCGATCCTTCAGTATATTCTCTGACTCCAGCAGATTGAGAGGCATAACCTGCAGTCCTGGCCTGGTCAGTTTATTGGTACTGGGGAAAAAAGAAAAAGAAACAGAGGGACAAGATCAATTAGTTTCTTCCCTTTCTCCCTTCTGTCTGTCTGTTTTGGTGGTTATCTTGGCGCAGCGCGGTTTGGAGCTTAGTGTGGGGCAGGCACAGAGGGCAGTGCCATCTGCAGTTCCCGGACTAGACGGTCCTTGAGGCTGGGGGAGAGCTTACCGGTGGGCCGGTCACCCTCCCCCCAATTCCAGGGGTCCCAGCCCTGAAGGGGGTTTTACAAAAAAAAAAAAAAGATTAAAAGTTTTTCTTTTAGAGCCACTTAAGGCCTGTTGGGGACAGGCAGTGAGCTCCTCCTCTTCAGAATCGGCAGCTTCGGAGGAGGAAATCTCCCCTCCTCCCTCTCCTAGCGAGCAGTTCCCGCGACCCCCGCCTGGTTTGGGGAGCCCTCAAGCCCCTCCTCCCTCAGGATCCACGAAGAAGAATTTAAAAAGGTCAGTGCCATTTTCCTCAGACTTTGTGCTATTAATGCACAAAGCTTTTTTGCAGGCAGAATCTGGCTGGGAGGCGGAAGTTCCCTCTCCTCCGAAGGTCCCCAAAACTTCCTTGGCCCAGGGGAGGCCACTGGGCATGGGGCCCTCCGGGGCTAATGCCCCTGCCCGCGGGGGGGGGGGGGGGGGAGGGGCTGAGGGCACGCAGGAGCCGCTCCGGGGGCTCCGGATTTGCTGACGGCGGACGAACAGGGGTCCGTAGAGGGGGATGACCCCCAGGTGCTACGTTTATTCGGGAAGGATGAGTTAAGCGCTCTCATTCTCCATGTCCTGCTAGAGCTGACAGCGCCGCCTCAGGATGCAGACATATCTACAGGGGATATCGCTATGGCAGGGCTTCGGGCCCCCCTCAGACTTTCCCCTTCCATCACAAAGTTTTGCAGATTGTCTCGAAGGAGTGGGAGCTGCCAGAGGCTTCCCTGCAGGTGAACCGAGCTATGGAAAAGCTATATCCCTTGCCTAGGGAATCCCTGGATCTTTTGAAGACACCTGCGGTGGATTCGGCTGTCACGGCTGTGGTCAAGCATACGACTATCCCTGTTATGGGGGGTATAGCCTTGAAAGATCTCCAGGATCGCAAGCTGGAGGTCTTGTTGAAGTGCATCTTTGATGTGGCGGCCCTGGGTGTCTGGGCGGCAGCATGCAGCAGCCTTGTGCAGAGGGCCAACCTGCGATGGGTCCAGCAGTTGCTGACCACGCAGGAGCTTCCTCCGGGCGAGGCGGAGCAGGCCAATTGTGAAGAAGCTGCGGTCGCTTATACAGCGGATGCCTTATATGATTTATTGCGCACTTCAGCTCGCATTATGTCCTCGGCAGTTTCCGCCAGGAGGTTGCTGTGGCTCCGTCGTTGGTCGGCGGATGCCACCTCCAAGGCGAGATTAGGTTCCTTCCCCTTTAAGGGCAAGTTGCTGTTTGGCGAGGAACTAGATCAGCTCATTAAGGACCTGGGAGACGACAAAGTATATAAATTGCCGGAGGATAAGCCTCATCAGTCTCTGTCTTTTGGGAATGCCAGGGCTCATTTTCGGGGTCAAAGGCGTTTCCGTGCGGGAAGAGGTGGTTCCTTTCCCCAGAGGCAGCAGGCAACGAGACCCCAGTCCTGGTCTCCTTCCTTTCGTGGCAGGAGACCTCAACGAGGAGGCTCCTCACAAAGTTTCGCTACCAGCAAGCCCGCACAATGAAGGTGCGCAGGCCCATTCCTCCGTTCCCTTTATCGGAGGTTGGCTGTCCCGGTTCTGGGAGGAGTGGGTCAAAATAACTTTGGATCAATGGGTCCTCGACGTTGTTCGGTACGGCTACGAGTTGGATTTTGTACATCCCCTCCGGGATCTTTTTATGATATCGCTGTGCAGTCCACGGGAAAAACAGCTGGCTATAGCTCAAACAGTCGATCACCTACAGGCTCTGGGAGCAGTAGTTCCGGTCCCGCCGGACCAGCTCAGGACAGGTCGGTATTCCATATACTTCCTGGTTCCCAAAAAGGAGGGCACCTTCCGTCCAATTCTGGATCTAAAAGGTGTGAACAAGGCGTTACGCGTGCCTCGCTTTCGTATGGAGACTCTACAGTCTGTTATTGCGGCCGTCCACAAGGGAAAATATTTGGCTTCTTTGGACCTGACTGAGGCATATCTCCACATTGGAATCCGAGAGCGACATCAAAGATACCAGAGGTTCATGGTGTTAGGGTGCCATTACCAGTTTTATGCCCTCCGGGTTGGCCACCGCTCCGCGAGTGTTCACCAAGGTTCTCGTAGTGGTCGCGGCTTCCCTCCGTCAGCAAGGAGTCCTTGTACATCCCTATCTCGGCGATTGGCTCATCCGGGCAAAGTCGCAAGCATCCTGCAAACGAGCAGTTTCCTTGGTGGTGCGTCAACTTCAGTCGTTGGGTTGGGTAGTCAACTTCGTGAAGAGCAGACTCGAGCCGACCCAACAATTGGAGTTTTTGGGCGCTCGGTTCGATACCTTGGTGGGCAAAGTTTTTCTTCCACCAACGCATGCTCAACCTCATGGCACAGGTGTGGCGCCTGATGGACCTTTCGACTCCCACGGCTTGGGATTATTTACAAGTCATTGGTCATATGGTGTCTACTATGGAGATGGTTCAGTGGGCTTTTGCGCATATGCGGCCGTTGCAAAGAGCGCTTCTCTCTCGTTGGGATCCCAGATCAGAGGATTACGGGATGGAATTGCCTTTGGAGCCGGCCCGCTCCAGTCTCTCCTGGTGGCTAACTCTAGGCAATCTCCTACAGGGAGTGGACCTGGAACCTCCGTCCTGGATGGTGGTGACGACGGATGCCAGCCTTTCAGGCTGGGGGGCGGTTTGCCAGTCCCGAGCAGTCCAGGGCACCTGGTCAGCGCTCCAGTCCACTTGGTCCATCAATCGATTGGAGACCAGAGCGGTACGTCTGGCCTTGCGTTGCCTCCTTCCAATGGTGCGCGGACGACCGGTAAGAATTATGTCAGACAATGCGACCACAGTGGCGTACATAAATTGGCAAGGAGGCACAAAAAGTCGAGCGGTAGCGACAGAGGCGGCGTTGTTGATGGACTGGGCGGAACAACACGTGTCGCGTCTCGCGGCCACCCACATTGTTGGCGTGGACAACGTTCAGGCAGATTACCTCAGTCGGCAGCATCTAGATCCAGGAGAATGGGAGCTCTCGACAGAGGCGATGTGTCTCATCACCCAGCGTTGGGGGACTCCGCGCTTGGACCTGATGGCGACTCGACTAAATGCGAAAGCGGCGCGTTTCTTCAGTCGAAAAAGAGAACACGTGTCGGAAGGGGTGGATGCGTTTGTGCTTCCGTGGCCCCGTCACATCCTTCTTTGTGTTTCCTCCGTGGCCCCTGGTGGGGAAAGTGTTATGACGCATAGAGTCTCATCAAGGTCGGGTGATTCTCGTGGCTTCGGAATGGCCGCGTCACCCATGGTTTGCGGATCTCGTCAATCTGGCGGTGGACGGTCCGCTACGTCTGGGTCATCTTCCCAATCTTCTCCGTCAGGGTCCGGTATTTTTTGATCTGGCGAATCACTTTTGTCTGGTGGCTTGGCTTATGAGCAGAAGCAGTTAAGGAAGAGAGGTTATTCGGATGTGGTTGTGTCTACTCTTCTTCGGGCGCGTCGGTCTTCCACTACGCTTGCTTATGCTAGGGTCTGGAAGGTTTTCCACGCTTGGTGTGCCGCGCTAAGTATTTCGCCCAGACGTTTGTCCGTGCCTCATATCCTTCTTCAGGCCAGGATGGCCTGAAGAAGGATTTGGCGTATAATTCGCTTCGAGTCCAGGTAGCGGCTCTGGGTTGCTTGAGAGGTCAGGTTGAAGGGTCTTCCCTTGCGAGACACCCAGATGTGGCTCGTTTTTTGCGAGGTGTTAGAAACTTGCGTCCTCCTGTTAGGCTTCCCTGTTCTTCCTAGAACTTGAACCTGGTACTCCGTGGCCTGTGTGCGGCCCCGTTTGAGCCTATTAAAACGGCTTCGTTAAAGGATCTGACTCTCAAGACGGTATTTCTTGTGGCCGTTTCCTCGGCTCGTCTGGTGTCGGAGCTTCAGGCTCTTTCTTGCAGAGAACCGTTTTTGCGTATTTCTGCATCAGGAGTTTCTTTACGAACCGTACCCTCCTTCTTACCTAAGGTGGTCTCAGCGTTTCATGTCAACCAGACGGTAGAGTTACCTTCTTTTTCGGAAGAGGAACTGCAGTCTTCTCAAGGTAGGGACTTGAGACGTCTGGACGTCCGTCTAATTCTTTTGCGCTATTTGGAGGTTACCAACGACTTTAGAAGGTCGGATCACCTTTTCGTGTTATGGAATGGACCCAAGAAGGGTCTTCCGGCGTCCAAAGCTACGATCGCACGCTAGTTGAAGGGCGCTATTGCGTCCACGTATATTGGCTGCGGTAAGCCTGTTCCTGATGGGCTTAAAGCTCATTCGTTGCATTCTCAAGTGACTTCGTGGGCAGAAAATCAATTGGTCTCTTCCCAAGAGATATGCAGGGCGGCCACTTGGAAATCCTGGCATACGTTTTCCAGGCATTATTGCCTGGATGTCCGTGGTCCGTCTGCACAGTCCTTTGGGAGCAGCGTGATTCGAGCGGGACTCTCAGGGTCCCACCCCAGTTGAGGCGGCTTGGGTACATCCCAGCTGTCTGGACTGATCCTGGTACGTACAGGGAAAGGAAAATTAGTTTCTTACCTGATAATTTTCGTTCCTGTAGTACCATGGATCAGTCCAGACACCCGCCCACAGTTTTCTGGGAGTCCGCTCGTGTTCCGTAATTCTTCCATTACAGTTTATATCTGCAACATATGCAACGTTTTCAATGTTAGGTTTGTCATTGTTTCGTGTTTTACTGTACACTCTTTGGTGTCCTACTTGTTAGTTCTGATTTTGTCTGTTATCAAGGAGGTTTCTGTTTGATCTGGCCTCTAAGTTAAAATACTATAAATAAAGTAAACGTTTTGAAATCTATTGGGGGCAGTGTTGAAAGTTGTTAATTCCTTACTTCTGCTTTGATATCACATATACTGAGGGATCGCAGGTGGCACACCAGTATATCTAGGGGGTGCTTTCAGTTTTCTCTGACTCCATCTGCTGGAGGGGAGGCATAACCCAGCTGTCTGGACTGATCCATGGTACTACAGGAACGAAAATTATCAGGTAAGAAACTAATTTTCCTTTTACCCTTTGCGGTCAGGTTTTTCAGTTGAAAAGTTTGTTGAACTGTCTTTTGTGTTTAACTTGTCCCTTAATCACTAGCGATTTATTATTTTTACTGCTTGGTGTCTCCACTGTTTTTCAATGGATCCTTTCATATCTCTGACTTCTTTTTGGTTTACCAGTTGACTCCCTGATGCAGTCCGTGTCGGGGGGGATCGAAACTCTTCTTCAACCTCTCATGAATAAAGATGGAAATGTGTATTCTAATACTTCTTCACACTTCATTTTTTGAGTAAATCTATACAAGGATCTGCAAAAACTCTTTAGCACTATACCATTGTTATTGTGGTTTATACCTATTGTGTATACCACTCATCACCTCCACTTCCCATTGGCTATCAATGCATCTCCACCATATTGCAGCACGTGAACCAAAGGATTTGCCTCCAACCACCAAGTCTCAAAATTCCCAATGTACAGATTGGCCAGGTCAGGGGCCATAGCCTTCCTCAAGGCCACACCTTTAATTTGCTTGTAAAATTGGCCATTAAAAAGAAAAAAAATGTCCTTGCATAGCTATAGTGGCCAATTCCAAAACAAAAGAACAAGGAACACAGATTGACCCTTTCTTTGGGCTGTCGATTACCTGTTCCCGTTTTATGCTGCCCCTGAGGCAGATGGTATGGTCCACCAAAAGATGGGCTCATGGCTGGCATGCCAATGAAGACATTTTTTTGGGTTCATGTCTGAGCACATAAGTTATTTCTTTACATTTTGGGCATTTGGAGTGGTTTGGGTTTATTTGCTAGCAGTGGGTGACACGTGGTGGTGTGTTTGTTAGAAAAGTTTATAGTTTTACAAAGACTATATAAATGACTGAAATTTCAGGTGTGTTAAACTGATACTGCTTGTGACCCATTGCATGGCGAGAGGAAGTGGATGTACACCGTGCTACACCATTTTCTTCTGATCCCGTGTTTTTGTTGATTTAATTTTTTTTTTTATTTCTTTTCACACATTTTATATTTAGAAAATTTCCTTGTTTATATCCTGTTTTGTATCTTTTTGATTCTACTGGAGGGATATTTTGCTTTTTTGTTTAATTTTCTGAGTTTTTCATTTTGTATGAATTCTAAATGATGCATAGGGATGTGTATTTTGTAGTATACCTTTGTGCAAATGTAGTGGTGTCTTTTGAAGATGCCTTGTTCAGACAAACCTGTATCTGGTTCATTGTGCTGGTTTTTGGGTTTTTAAAAGTAAGAACGTTTGGGCCTTAAAGGACATCAAATTTTGTGGAAATGGTGCTGGATAACAATATGTAGCTTTGTTGATTAGTTACACTTGATACTGAATACCGCTGAGAGAGTGATGAAGCTGCTTGCTGAGCTTGCTTTGTATGTGTTTTGTGTTAAATATTTTATACTGTTTGCTTAGTTATGAAGCTTTCTTCGCTTTGACTGTTTGGTTACCTTGATTGCCAAAACAAATGTTGAGTTAAAACGTCAAGTTTCTGCTGCCATGAAGTGGATATAATCTGTTCAGAAGGAATATTGTTAAAGGCTTATTGGAGAGTGCATCGGAGAGACTTGCATTGGTCCTGTGAATTGGGTGGCCTTACGGTTTGAGAGGAGCCTTTGGACTGTGTAGGTCTTCTATCTCTCAATGTCCTTTTAAGTGCGACCAGTGTTTAGAAGGGTTTTCCTTTTATATATCCATTGCATGTTTGTGTGCGCTCCTTTTTGGATTTTATTTATGAAATGTTTGATACTTTGATACATTAAACATTGAAATTTACATTTTGAAAATATTTTGAATCTGATTTTGTAAAATGGTGACAAATCACTGTTTACATAGTTTTCACACAAGCACTCTATAATTTGTGTTTAGTAAAAGCATTTTTAGTCTTGTTTTATAGTGGGGCAGGGGTCAGATCTGAGGTGGAAATTTTTGCAATGCTTAATTTTCTGTGGAAACAAAAATTTCATACACTTCATTAATAACAATGAATAGACACTTGTGCTATTTTGGACAAGCTTGGCAATTTGTATTTCAGTATAACTTTTAAACAATATTCCATTTCTTTATTAATTTCTTCCCTTCCCCTCCATCAAATTTTAGCTCAACTACTTGAAAAAACTGAGATACAGCATGGGACATTAATATAGTGTTGATTCTACTAAATGCTAACCTGCCAAATTTAATTACAAATCCTATTTAGGGTATCAGAAAAACTTGTATAGTAATGTCTTTTGAGAAATTATGATTAATGTAAACGAGAACTCGGTTTCAAATTTTCTACAAAATTCACTTCTAGAGAACAGCTCAGCACATGTGGATAGGATGTAAAAGAAAAAGCAGCAGTGTTTGTGAGGGAGAATTGCTAATGATTCAGGAAACTTTATTGGCAAATTAGTTTTACAGATGTTGCCAAAGTATTAAACAATGATTAAAAGGGTAGGAAAAGTGAAAAAATTACAAAATGGCAAGAAAAAAAAATCAGTATCTTAATGCTACTATAATGGTACCACTGAGAGATTAATATTACTGTAGCTGATTTAAATTTGGCTGTAATATACCTTGGAGGCCGTTCTGGAAAAAGGTGGAATATCAAATGTTTATAAATAAGTCAGATACAGGTTACAGACAGTACAGCATTAGTGATAAGTGCTTTTCTGTTGGTTCATGTTTCTGGTCTGATGGCAGGATGCCATATATCTTACTTCTATAGCTATTTCTTCTTTCTTCTAGGATTATACATTTTTTTAACTGTTTATTTTTGCAGAGCAAGAAAGGACTACAGAAACTGTCAAATACATTACAACTTGTGGCAAGGTGTTTCCCAGAATGTACCATTAGGTTTTCTCTGAGGTGATACTGTCAACAGGACTTTGACATATTTATACACAACTTGACATACTAGTACAAGCCATATGCAAAGAAACAATAAATGTCTGTAACGGTGGTCTATATGTTAACGTCTGAGCCCCTGTTGCCCCAGTATCTCTAAAGCTGATCATAGTAAGATAGGTTGTGCTTCATCATGTAAGTTAACTTTTGTTAGTGCCATATCTTGCACTATTTGAAGCCAAAAGGCTATTGATGGCGATGCTTCCAAAGAGTAGCATTTGCCTGCTTGTTTTAAGTGATCCAGCCAGAATCCGCTTAGAGGTAAACAGGTATGCAGTTCCTCAGTAACCAAGCAGACCTAATTGTGGCGTAAGAGCCATCTGTCTCCAGAATAAGCAACATCTTTGCTTTTATTGCCTTCCAGATCTAGGCTATTTCAGGACACAGCAGAAATGTACCTTCCATACCACATTTCCTCGTAATTCAGCCTTGAAGCTTCTGCACAGAGTGGGTATCTGTGTGCAGTGTAGGAGCCTCAACATAAACGCTTCATTTACTAGTAGTAAATAGTTTGTGGGCAGCTTTCCAAATATTTTTCCACTCCCTCGCGTCCAAATTTAGATTGAGGGTTTGATTCCAGTGAGAGATGATAGGCAACAGAGGCTCCTCTGCTATTTGATTCCCCAGTAATTCTTTATAGAAAGGAGGTACTTTGCCTTGGGCGGATCCTCAGATGTTCACCTTCTCTATCAGGAAAGGAAGCTGAGGTTCCCACCCATGCCTCTTATGACCTTCAAGGATTTCACTTAGGTTTAAATAAAAACGCTGAGTCCCTGTTAACCCCAAATTCTGATTTAAGGTCCTAAAATGTTTTGAAATCAGTACTTCTGTCTGCCCACAAATGTTAGCCCTCCCACCAGTCAGCAGCCTGTCTGCAGCAGATGTTTATAGATATATAAGGATTTCTCCATATAGGAGGTAATGGAGATAGTGAACATGTGAATTCTCAAATGTTTGCATACAGCTTTCCAAATTTTTAAAATGTGCTATGAGGGAGACCCATATGCTTAACTTTCCAGGTACTAAAAACAAGCATGGAAAAATACCCAGACTGGCTTCAATGGAATACCAAAGTGTCCTGTGATCCCTGTGCAGCCCTGAAGATTAGCAGTCAGTTATGAGCTTGTAAATTGGGCAGTCCCATACTCACATCTTCCTTCAACCTCCTGGCTGGTTTATTATGCCTAGGGACCTTTAATTTTTGGTTTTTATTTGTTTTTCTTGGGGAATTTATCAGGGATTATGACAAGAACAAAAACAGGAGAAAATCAGTTGGGGGGAAAGACTAATTTTTCCAGGTAAATCTTATTTTTGTGGGCAGAAGCCAGGACAATAAAACATTAAGCTGATTCTAGCAGCATCCCCATCTGTAGCAGGTCCTTCTTTCTCCCCACCCTGCCAAGAATCTCCCTCTTCTCCCCCCCTACCCCCCCAAAACACTTACCCTTATTAGTGATGACTCCAGGCTTTTCACATAGATAAGCAGCTGAATTAGCCATGCTGTCTAGGGACGTCCTCCCGTCCTGTAGGTGGCAGAGCTCTCAAAGTGAAGTTCTAAGTCTTGCTGCAGTGTGTGCCTGCTTGGCACCTCCCCCACCCCTCTGCAGTCTCCTCAGTCTGTTTTCTTTTTTTTCCCCATGAGCCTGACAGCACGCAGAGCTCTTGGTCTCCTCTAGCTTTTTTCTGAGAGAAAAGTTTGATTTCTAAAGTTTTTCTGAAGGTCTAATCACTTCTCAGTAGTTAGGCTTAACTACTTCTCAAATAATTTGATCGAATTCTCTTCAAAATGCCTCGTCCAGGCTTCATATTCTGTGATTGTGGTAAAATCATGTCTATTTATTTTTGGATTTTATATACCGGATGTTCCTGTATAATATACATATCACACCGGTTTACAAGGAAGAAAACTATTGCCTCGTTGGCGGTTTACATTGAACAGTTAAACAGTTAACATGTCATGGACTGACGTTTCATGTTACATATGTCTGGGGCTCCAGCATGACCAAAGTACTTGTGCTGACTGCGGATGGATGTCCCCCAGAACACAATGTCAAAGGAGGGCAAAAATTGAAGAATTAAGAAGACAGACGGTAGGATCTTATGCCCCCTCCGAAGAGTCAGCAAAATCCTCCCTAGGGCCGCAGTATGCGCCGAAGGAATCTGTGTGACTGCGAGCTGCGTTGATTGTGCCGGCAAAAAAGTTATCTGGAGCCGGCGATGCTCCCATGGCGTCGAAGCTACCAAGGGCATTGACTAACACCAGCGAATTGGTGCAGCCTCAACGCTTCGGTGCATCGACGCACCCGGAGCAGCTAAAGCAAGCCAGGCTTCGGGCTTGAAGCATAGCCATTATACCTCTATGCATTTTGCAGCCAACTCTTCACCAAAAGCATACAGAGTCGATTCAATCGACTCATAAGGCTCCAAAACCACCCAAGAAACATGTCTCAGGACATAAGAGAAGAAGGGAACCTTCTCCACTGCTGATAGTGGATGATGACCCAGGATCCTCTTCACCTTCTCTTCATTCAGAATAAGAAGGATCATTGCCTAAAAGACCTCCTAGGTCTTTAGAAGATACACACAGTCCGGCTGAACAGCCTCTACTGGCCCCTGTGGACACACCACCAGCTAGACCTACACAACAGGTGCTAGCATCTCAAGCAATGTCCCAAATTTCTATGATTTTGGCAATTTTATCTTCCATGGCTGATTCAGAGCAACCTGCTGGCCTTCCACCATCGGAGAGACCTCAGCCGTCCTCAGCCCTGCTCCGGGTACTGAACCAACTCCTCTGACTCCACCACCTCCAAATACCTCACCAATAACATCCTCTCCTGGTTCTTCTACGGGATATCCATCTTACCCGCCAGAGGACCAGCCAGAGCCAATTTCACCACCTGAGGACTTAACGTACTCAAAGTTACTAGAAAAAGTGGGGGGGAAACCCTTAACATAGAAACAAGGAAGCTACTGGACCCTAGGGCGGATGTCTTAGGACTCAAAGTTTTTGAAACACCATCGGAGCCAGTAGCTTTACCTTCCCATGAGGTACTTGACACCCTCATGAAGAGAGCCTGGGAAACACCTCTCACAGGACTGGCTACCTCCAGGAAATCTGAGCTAAAATACAGGATGAGCAAATCATCCTACTATTCTCATCTACAGCTACCTTATGCATCAGTGGTGGTGGAATCCGCGATACAGAAAGCGCACAAATCACGACTTCATTCTAATACACCTCCAGGTCGTGACAACAAATATCTGGATGATTTTGGGAAAAAGGCACTTCAGTCGGGCATGCTAAATGCCAAAATACAGCAGCATCAGTTCGCTAGTACACAGTATCTGTTTGAATGTCTGCAAACTCTAAAGCCAAAGCTCCAAGACACAGTGCCTGATAAACAGCTGCCGGAGAAATTCCATAATATGGAGGAGGGACTGCACCACCTCATACGCACAGTGTATGAAGGCTTTTGCCGCAAGATGCATGGCTTAGATCAAGTGCCATATGGGAAGATGTACAGAAAAAACTGGCCAATTTTCCATGTCTACCTGATAATTTGTTCGGAGATCACTTCAAAGACAGTTGCTCAATTAAAAGAGCAAAAACTTGCAGTTCAATCTCTGACCACTCCGACTCCCTTCTCATATTACAGGGGATACTACCCCTCTTATAGAAGGCCGCAATATCGATGTTGCCCCTTTAGGCCTTATCCTCCGTCCAGGCCTTCCTATTACTCTCCACGCTCTTCCTCGTCGCAAATCCAAACATCACGTCAATGACGAACTCCTAGGCAGACAAAGACCCCTCTGGATCAGGTCCAACCTAAAACTTACAAAAGTTTTTAGAGCATCAGAGACCACAGTTACCTCTCTTAGTCGGCAGCAGATTGACTCAATTCTTCTCTGCAGGGACATCAATAACAGACAGCTGGGCATTAAGCATTATAAAAGAGGGTTATGCCTTAAATTTCCAAACCCTTCCGAGTCTGCCACATTTAGTTCCCAAAAGAGATCAAAACAGGCATTCCCAACATTTATGCCTAGAGATCAACAACCTCCTACAGCAACAATGCATACAGGAACTTCGTGTCTCATCACCACACAGGTTTCTAGTCACCATACTGTTGTCGAATACTTACTCATTCCAAAGAAATCATGAGGATTCTGTCCAATCCTGGATCTCGGGTCACTCAACAAGCACCTGAAAACAGAGAAATTCAAAATTACTTCTTTCAAGTCTATTCTGCCCTTCATTCAACCCGGAGACTGGATGTTTCATCCATCTCAAGGATGCATACTCCCACATACCAATGCACAAAGCCTCCTGGAGGTACCTTTCCTTCACGGCAATGAATAGTCATTTCCAATACAAGATTCTTCTGTTTGGCCTCTCGGCTCCCAGAGTTTTCACAAAATGCCTAGCAGTGGCTTATCTGTCGCCAGGGTATCCAAATCTTTCCCTACCTGGATGACTGGCTTCTGGAAGCACCCAGCCCTTCCATTCTACAGAAAAATCTCATGACGATCCAATGTCTAGATTCATTGGGACTTCTCATCAACTACGAAAAATCAAATCTGCATCCAACACAAGTGTTACAATTCATAGGGGCTACCATAGATTCTATAAATGACAAAGCTTTCCTTCCCCAGCCAAGAGCAGCAGTGCTAACAGCTCTGGCTCAAACCATATCTCACATGTCCAAGACGCTGGCCCGTCAAATACTAACCATACTCAGACATATGGCGGCGTCTATATATGTAGTCCCACTCACGAGGCTACACATGAGACGACTACAGTGGGGTTTAAAGTCCCAATGGAAACAAATTCTCTAACCACCTCTCCACTCCTGTTTCAGTGATGAACAGCATGAAGCAAATTTGAGATGGTGGCTGAACTCAGCAGCCCTCACCACAGGAGGTGGTGAGGGCTGCTGATGTTAATCTGGTGCATCAGATCATTCTCACTACAGATGCCTCTCCAAAGGGCTGGGGAGCCCATCTCACCCGCTTTCAAACTTAAGGCCTCTGCAATGCCAGGGAAAAAACGCAACAAATAAACCTCTTAGAACTCCTGGCGATCTGGACCGTGCTTCAAGCCTTCCGTTCTCAGCTACACGGAAAAATAGTCATGATTCACACAGACAACCAAGTAGTGATGTTCTATATAAACAAAGAAGGCGGGTCCGGTTCCTGGACACTCTGCAAGGAGGCGGTATCCATTTGGGAATGGGCAACAGCCAATTCCATTATTCTTCAAGCAACATACCAGGCATAGACAACACCAGAGTGGACAAACTCAGCAGGATCTTCCATTTCCATGAATGGGAACTTCAAAACAGTGTAGTACTACAGATCTTCCACACCTGGGGGTGGCCACAAGTAGAGCTATTTGCCATGGAACACAATCGGAAAGTTCAGAAATTTTGTTCCATTTACCCCCAGCCTCAAACGGCTGACACAAGACACATTCCTCATGGACTGGTCTCAAAACCTCCTTTACGCTTTCCCTCCTATACCACTGATCTCACGCACAATGCAGAAATTCATCAGGGGCAAAGCGAGTCTCATCTTAATAGCTCCGGAGTGGCCCAGACAGCCATGGTACGCATACCTATTCCAACTGTTGATAGACACTCCAATACCACTGGAGAACAACCCTCGTCTGCTCACACAAGATGGGGGAACGCTTCTACATCCGCTCCACTCTGCTCTGAGCCTCACAGCGTGTGAAGTTTCAACAGCTGCTATTTCAAAACCTAAACCTCTCGCCTCAATTAGAAGATATTCTGCTATCCTTTAGAAACCTTTGACCAGACAAAACTACAAAAGGAAGTGGTCCAACTATGCCTCATAGTGCTCCAACTCTGACATTAACCCATTCACCTGCCCAGCGGAGACACTACTATCTTATCTTCATACACTTTTCAAAAAAGGCCTGGCGACAGCTTCCCTCAGAATACACCTCAGCGCCATAGCTGCCTTTCATGCGCTACACAACGTTGCTCCAATTTCTACCCATCCCCTCATCTCCAGATTCATGAAAGGGGTATTGCGGCTATGCCCACCAGTATGCAAACCACCTTTACCATGGGACTTGAACCTTGTCCTGGAGCAACTAATGCTGCCTCCCTTTGAGCCACTGGACACCTGTCACCCCAGGTACCTGGTATGGAAAGTACTCTTTCTGATAGCGCTTACTTCAGCTAGAAGGATCAGTGAGCTACAAGCTCTAGTCCACTACTCCCCATACCTGGTATTCTACCACGATAGTGGTTTTACACCCACATCCAACTTTCCTTCCATAGGTAGTTTCACCATTCCATCTAAATCAATCCATAACTCTAACAACCTTCCACCCTCATCCTCATACGGATGCGACTCACCGGCGACTGCACACATTAGATTATAAGTGAGCGCTCGCATATTATAAACAACGCACTGTCTGTTTCCAGACCTTCGCAGCTCTTCCTTTCATTTAATCCGACCGCATCTGGCGTACTGGTGTCAAAAAGGACTTTGTCATCCTGGATCACAAATTGCATTCAATATTGCTACCAAAAACATTCAGAACAACTCACATGCACACAAAGTAAGGGCAGTAGCAGCCTCTATTGCCCACCTACGTGATGTTCCAATATTGGACATTTTGCAAAGCTGTGACTTGGTCATCACTTCATACCTTCACCACTCATTACTGTTTGGACAGACTTGCTTCTTCAGATGGATCCATGGGCAAACAGATTTTACAAGCGGGCACCTCCTAAACATTCCTGTCACAAGAGACTGTCCATGATCTACCTTTGCAACTTGAGCACACATATAAGGCCTTTTAGATCCCTTCCCCCCGACGAGCCTGGACTGCGATCGCACAACCAGCGCTACTCACCATCCGACGCTCGGCCCGAGGACACGCCCCACGCTATCGCCACCCTATCAGGAAGGGAGAGGGACTTTTAAACTCTAACCCCCTCCGGCGCCGCTCCTCTTCATCTGTGACCGCCGCTATCGCTGCTGCCGCTGTTGCTGCTGCTGCTTGCTGGAAGGAGGCCTGCGCGATCGGCGCCCAGACCCGTCGGGGTAAGGCCTTTTAGATCCCTTCCCCCCGAGCCTGGACTGCGATCGCACAACCAGCGCTACTCACCATCCGACGCTCGGCCCGAGGACACGCCCCACGCTATTGCCACATTCTCCCTCCTCAGCCGGGGCTCACGTGACCCAATCGGGGCCGGAACCCGCTCGCACAACACCGGGCCGTGCTGAGGAGGCGGACCGCAACAACCAGAAGAGTCGCAGTCAACCACGCCCCTGAGAGGCAGTAAGCCTATCAGAGAGCCCGAAAAAAAACTCTTTAAATTACCACGCCTTCCTCTGGCGTCGCGCGTCAGGCGTCGCGCGTCAGGCGTCGCGCGCCCGAAGGAGCGCGACCTAAGGGGCTTGCCCCTTAGCGCGCCCCTTGGAGCGTCCCTGAGCCAGAGCTGCTACTTTCACACGTTCTGCCTTGTAAGTTCCTCACCAGGTGCCAAACTCGCATTCAAAACTGACAAGATCAAGTTGAAACAGCCAAAGGCAAACAAATATTCCACAGCCTACAATTAACGGATTCGTATTTATTACTACAAACGCCTGCAGTCACCGATATACACTCTTACTAATAAAATCGCAGGTCCAAGTAAAGCTCTCCACCGCCTCACGGAAACCACCCTTTTATTAGTCACCCAGCAGCCACTAATTCTTCTTCCTCCCGCAGCCAATCATTCATCGTCATCTAACAACCACCCAATCACCTGTCTTCCAACAACTTCACGTAGCCACTCTTTCGTCCTTCATCAAACAGCCATAATCTAGCTCTTTTCAAACAAGCCACCCAATCCTCCTTGATCTGGCAACCTCTCATTCATATTCCATCCAGCAACCACGCAACCATCTTTGATCAGGCACCTACCTCACCCATTCTCTTCAAGCAACACTCCTACTATTGTTATAGCTAACAAACTTGCCTACAGGCTCCTAAGCCGTAACATACCAGACACTACCTTACCTTCATCATCCACTGAACTTTCACAAGGATTCTATATCACTCACTAACAACGCATCATGTCCCCTTTTTCTATACCTACTATCCTATACAATCACCAACATATACCCAATAAACCCAGGACTCTAGGCATCCGGCAACAGAGATTGATTCCAATCATGATCTCTCCCATCTCCCAAACACTGGGACTAGCCCTTTTTACGCTCACATTGTTCAAGCACAATCAATCACAAAAAAAATCCACCTTCTCAACGATCACCTGTCTGACAACCCCGACATTTGTGCCATTACAGAAACATGGCTGAGACCCACTGACTCAGTCCTATTGAACCAACTCCCTAACAACCTCTATAACTTACATTCTATCCCCAGAATCAAAAAAAAAGGTGGAGGGATCCTGCTTGCCTCCAAAAAGAGCCTAGGGATCTCACTACAATTTTCCACCACAATAAACAATACTGAAATCGCCTTTTTCAATTCAGACTATCTACAAATAGCTCTAGTATATTCACCTCCAGGTACTTTAGATACTGACCCCTCACCATTAATTGAACTCACTACCAAACACTTCAAACAGGGCAAACCAGCTATACTTTTGGGTGACTTCAACCTACATGTAAACAGCACTAGTTTAACCCATAATTGCGACATCCTCCTCATAGCACTTAATCACCTTGGCTTTAACCAGATCATCAAAGATCCCACGCACAAAGCGGGTCACACGCTAGACCTTATCTTTCTCAACAATGGCATAACTTCGACAAACAACCCCACTTGTGTCCCAGTCCCTTGGTCTGACCATTATTTCATCTCTGCGGAACTTCAAATCAAAGACCAGCCTCGTCTTAGCTTCCCAGCAACTACTATTCACTACAGGAAACCTTGCACCATTGACATTCTTAACAAAGTGCTCTCTAAAGAACTTGACCGCCTGGACCTCTCAGACGCCTCATCAGCGATCAACTCCTGGCTTAAGATGATAAAGGAGGTCGCAGATCTATCCTGCCCTACCATCACCAAAACTCTGAAACCACCGCAAGCCAATAGACACCCGTGGTACACTCCGACTCTAAAAACTCTTAAACAAGAACTTAGGAAAAAGGAAAACACCTGGCGCAAATCTCCATCCACCAACACGAGTCTAATCTACAAATCCCACCTCAACACATACAGACTAGCAATTCTCAAGGCAAAAAAAGACTTTTTTGCAAAAAAATCCACAACTTCGTATTCGACTCTAAAGCCTTATTCTCATTTGTATCATCCCTTACTAAACCCTCTCCTCCAACCATCCCGGACGAACAAGCAGCTGACAAAGCATTGGAATTAGCAATCTACTTCGACAACAAGATCACAAATCTCCTCAAACCAATCACCACCCAACAGCTGACAACAACAACAACAACTCCCTATAGCACCGCTAGGTCAATTTCTTCCCAACCTCGGACTTTTACACCCACCAGCACTCCGACTCACAACAAAAAATGCAGCTTATCATCATTCGAGACCCCATCATCCCTGGAAATTGAAATCATCCTCAATAAACTTAAACCATCTTCTCACCCACTGGACACTATTCCTTCCAATCTATTATTATCGACTCCCAACACCATCTCCAAAGCATTAGCAAACATCATTAATTGTTCTTTAACCCAAGGAAAGGTCCCAGAACAACTGAAAATAGCCATTCTTAAACCATTACTAAAAAAACCTAACTTGCCAACAACAGACCCTGCTAACTTCCGCCCGATAGCCAACCTGCCTCTAATCTCAAGAGTAATGGAGAGATTTGTCAACAAACTGTCTGATTACCTAGAGGAGAATAACATCCTCTCCCCCTTACAGTTTGGATTCAGGAAATCACAAAACACAGAAGCTCTATTAACTTCACTATCTGACACTATCCTCCTCAACCTTGAAAGAAAACAATCGTACCTCCTCGCTCTTCTTGACTTATCCGCCGCATTTGACACCGTAAATCATGAAATCCTCCTCGAGCGGCTTTTGGACATAGGAATCCAAGGAGAAGCTCACAGTTGGTTTCAATCATTCCTAGAAAATAGATACTACAAAGTCAAGATAAATAATGTAGAATCACCTCCTATCAAATCAATCAGAGGAGTACCTCAAGGTTCTTCACTCTCCCCTACCCTTTTTAACATCTACCTGCTTCCGCTCTGCCACCTACTCTCCAGCCTCAAGCTAAAACACTATATCTTCGCCGACGACATTCAGATACTTCTTCCCATCACAGAATCTCTCCAAAAAAACCTGGGCGCATTGGAACAATTGTCTACTATCCATCAATTCCTTGTTATCCAGCCTCAACCTTATACTCAACACAAATAAAACAGAAATCCTCATCTCGCCCGACGAAAACCACACACTCTTCAACATCCAAAGCTCTACACAATCCATAAATCCACCTATCAACCACTCACTTTCAGTCAGAGACTTAGGGGTGCGCTTTGACAATCAATTCAACCTTAAATCTTTCATCCACAACACAACTAAGGAATGTTACTTCAAATTACAAGTATTAAAAAAATCTTAAACCACTCCTTCACTTCTATGACTTCCGCTTAGTAGTCCAGTCTTTAATATTGTCCAAGTTAGACTACTGCAATTCCCTCCTGTTAGGTCTTCCGCTATCATCCATAAAACCTTTACAGATGGTACAAAACCTGCGGCGAGGCTACTCACCAACTCCTACAGAAGAGACCACATCACCCCAATTCTGCACTACCTTCACTGGCTTCCAATAAAAGCTAGAATCACCTTCAAGACACTATCAATGATCCACAAAGATATTATGGGAATCGCCCACCTAAATCTTACCTCGCAATTCCGCCTTCGCACATCAAAAAGACCTATCAGATATAACTACAAAGGTTCTCTACACACTCCCCCAATTAAAACCTCGCTAGCCAAACGAGCACTCTCCACAGCCGGGCCCACCCTTTGGAACTCACTTCCGCCAGATCTTCGACTCGAAACTTGCCATTTTAACCTTTAAGAAAAACCTTAAAACATGGCTCTTCCGGCAAGCCTTTCCGGAATCGCAGGAACACTTCGACACAGGACAAAGAACAAAATAGCACAATATAAAGTCCACCGCCAACCTAATACCCTCAGGACCATCAGGACCTTATTGATTGTTTAAAGTAACCCTACACGTTCTCTGTTCAATACTATGTTTATTGTTTAATGTAACGCCCCCCCCGGCGATAGTTGTGTTATATGGAAACCGACTTGATTTGACATATATCAAGAAAGTCGGTATATAAAAACCCTAAATAAATAAATAACAGAACAATAACAAAACAGATCAAGTTGCTAGGTGGGGGGCTCCCAGATAGCATGGCTAATTCAGCTGCTTATCTATGTGAAAAGAGCAAGTTTGCTTACCCTAAATGGTGTTTTCTGTAGATAGCAGATGAATTAGCCATCCTGACCCTCCCGCCTCCTGGACAGTCTTGCACTCTATACTTTATCACAGACTGAGGAGATTCTGCAGAGGGGAGGGGGAGGTGCCAAGCAGGTACACACACACTACAGCAAGACTTACAACTTTATTTTGAGAGCTCTGCCACCTACAGGACAGGACGTCGTCCCCAGACAGCATGGCTAATTCATCTGCAATCTACGGAAAACACCGTTTATGGTAAGCAAACTTGCTCTTCTCTCTCCTTCAGCAGCATGCTTACTGATGTGTAGTGCTGCAGACCACAAGATCTGCTATTGTGCAGGGCCAGGGAACCTGCTGGGAAGAGTTTCTGGTAGACAGGGCCTGCTTCAAATGAATTTGTGGCAGCGGGCACTTTGCCTGTTTAGAGGGTGAGAAGATGGAACTTGAAACGTGGCATGCGCTTTGGCCTACGCAGGCTTCCAGCAGTGGCTGGAGGCCTTGAAATGCGTCCACAACGCTGGAGCAGCTTTTTAATCATCCTAAAGTTAGGGTGACTATCTGTTTAAACTGACTGTCATCTTTTTGGAAAGATCCAGCAATTTTATGGTTGAAAATGAAGAACCCTAATTATGCCATATAAACTTGAATATCCCATTACAATTAGAGAAGAAAACCATCTGGCAGGTAGCATGGCACATGCTGAAACAGGTATATCAAGCATGGGAGCACATTCATCTTAAGGACTTCAATTCTATCAGACCAAGAGAAAGCAATCATCCCATTCTAGCAGGTCCTTTTGAATTTTGCCAACAACCAGCATATATTTTAACACCCCAAGGTCCCCGAGAATCTGAATGCCCAAGTGAGGTCTCCAGATGCCTTTTTAAATTAAGAAAAACAGGGTGGAACGTCTCCGATCCTGACCATGCCGATGGGAACACTTCAGATTTGGGATTGATTTTTATACTCCGATGGCTAGCTGTAGGCATGGAGTAATCGAAGCAACACAGGACCAGAAACCCAGGGCTCAGACAGACAAAACATCTGCATATAACGAAATAAAATGATGGAACGCCACAATTACTGGGCAAGAACATACTTTATGCTAGAACCTCTATTGCCAAGTTACAACAGCAAGGGTGAGAGAGAACATCCCTGCCATGTCTTGCTTGTTTCCAGAAAGAGACTGAAAACGTAGCCGTTACTCCCATCCTTGCCCTAGGATGTGAATAAAGGGTCGACACCTAGATCCGAAACCGAGGTGGGATTCCAAACTTCTCCTGAACCTGGAATAAGGCCTTCTCAGTCGATCAAATGCCTTCTCTGCATGTAAGGCAGTGTTAATACTACCCACTTTCTCACTCCTTGCAAGGGAGGTAATGTCAAATACACAGTATATTGCTGGTGGAATCTCTCCCCTTTATAAATCCTGTTTGATCCTCACCTACTAGATATTACATCATGGGTTCTAGATGAACCTGCAGCATTTTGGTTGAGATTGGCCAATAAGAGCCAGGTCCAAATTATCCCATCAATTTTATGTATTAATGCAATTGTTGCATCTAAGAGCACTGTCCATCTTTGAATGTTTGCAGCAATTCCCACAGATCTTCAACAGAAAAGGCCTACCACCCCAGAGAATTTCTTGTAAAATTCCAGTTGTTTAACCTTGTAATAACTTTATAGATTTCATCCAGGGTTATGGAAATAGCCAACTAGACACTTGTCATTCAGGCTGGGGAAGTTAATCCCATTAAGGTATTTGCTTATATCCTCCTGAGTACATTCATCCTGAGGAGAATATAAAGCTTCAAAATAGGCTCAAGTCCTCAGTTTACTAGAGACCTGCCCCCACTTTAGTGCTCATACCACTTTTGACCTGAGAACTTGAGAGTTCTCAATTCCTGTAATCTGGAGTGATTTAAGTTCCCTCCCTCCTTCCTCTGTTCCTTAAGCAAAGATTAATATACCCTCTTGGAACAAGTGGCTTTATGCTGTGCCTCTAGTGAAACTGTGGGTTTCAATTGATTTTTTTTTCTTCCTTTTTAGCAATCATCTAGCCTTCAGTGTGGTTTCAAGCCTTTCATTTTCGTGATGTGTGTAGATTCTAATGACTCAACCTAGACTTGGGTGACTATATGGCACCAGGTTATAAACAGTTGTGTACAAAAGTTTAGACACCCCTGGTCAAGTGAAGAGAAGCTGATACATCCTCTACATGGTAAAAGTAAAGATGACATCAGCAATGTGTAATGCAAAATTACTATGCTGATTTTAACAGATTGAAAATGCTATAGCATTTGCAAAAGTTTGGACATCCTTTCAGTTGTTTCATTACTACTTTATTTGAAATTAAGCACAAAAAGTCAATGTCTTCAATTAGATGAAGACAAATCCACTGAACAAATGCTGATTCTAACCTCTCAAGTTACTTTAAACATGGATTTCTCAAAGCAGCAGTTGTCTAAACATTTAAAAATGGAGAAAATTCATATTTAAAGCAGGAAAAGGCTACAAACAATCTGTAAGCAAGTCATGTGATGCACTGAGGAGAGGTAGACATGCCTTAGACCTGCTTCTGGGGCTGCCTCCATTTTATTTTTGCCTCTTTAATTTTCAGCAATACTTCCTCTCTGAAGATTTTTGTAGGAGGTTTATGCACTTGTTTGTAAAATCGAGACCATGTCACCCAGAATAGCAAAAGAAATTGTGGTGAAGCTTTGACACCAAGATGGTGGATGCAACATCAAAGGCCTTTGCTTTGTCCCTGAAAGAAATGCAAGTAAAGGAGATGGCAGATATCATTGCAGTAGTGTGGAAAGTAAATTTGAAAATGTATCAAACTTGAAGAAACAAACCAGCAACTAGATTTAGAAAATTTTCTGAAGCAATGACTTTTAATGAATGGAAAAAGCAAATTTGCTGTAAATGGTGTTTTCCATATGGGCCGATAGTAAAATGTGTTGGAGAGCTGGCGCTCCAAGGCGAGCGCCTGCTCTCCCAACGCGCACCCAGGCCACTCTCCTGGCCACGCAATTTAGTATTCAAATGAGGGCCGCAGTTATAAGGAGGTAGCTGTCAAACCCGCTGACAGCTGACATTTAATTTTACCGGCGTCGGTTGTCAAACCCGCTGACAGCCACGGGTTCGGAAAACCGCGTGCTGATTTAAAAACATTAAAAAAAATTTTTTTTTGGGGCCTCCGACTTAATATCGCTTTTTCTGCTTTTCTGTACCCTTTCCCTGTGCCTGCCAAAATTAATGCCAGCCTTTGGCAGGAGTTAATTTCTGAGAGTAAAATGTGCGGCTTGGCTGCCCATTTTACTTTCTGATTGTGTGGGACTAATAGGCTCAACAACATGCATTTGCTTGTTGCGGGCGCTATTAGTTTTGGAGGGGGGGGTTGGCTGCGTGTTTTCCACATGCTATTACCCCTTACTGTATAAGGGGTAAAAATAGCGTGGCCAAACGGGGGAGTGCACCATACTGCATCGGCCCGATAGATAGGATAAATTAGCCATGGAATACCCACCCACCTTTCTGAAGAGTAGACTACATAGCTAGACTTCCTCTGGCATAGACTGAAGAAACTAGCACAGCAGCGCCCACTTGGTAACTCCCGCACAATGCTCTAGATAGAAGCTTGGAGAAAAGTTCATTTGGTGCTGCTGGTTGTCATGTCACATGTAATGGCTAACTCATCCTTCTGTCTATGGAAAATAGTTTGATAGGCTAACTTGCTTTCTCCAGAAATGTTTAAAAAAAAATTGGACTTTGAGCCACAGCCAAACAAGATAAGTTTTAGGGGAAAAAGGGTGACGAATTTGAAGAAAAGAACTGCTTGTCAACCAATAAGCAGTGGAGCGGATCGGATCTATTATGTGTTGGCATCCTGTGGCAGACAGAGGCACAGAGAATATTTGTGCAGGTGGAAAGAATAGTTTCAGCTAAATAGCCCACAGTCAAGTTAGATATTTTCAGCAAGGCAATGATCTAATGCATCTCAAGATCAACCATTAAGTACTTATGAAAAAGAGATGGTATGGGCAAAGCCTTCACAGTTCCTAGACGTGAATATTACTGACAATCTGTGGGGAGATCTCAAGCATGCCAGGAGACCTAAGGATGTTTTTGAGCTAGAAGCATTCTGAAAGGAACATTGGGGAAAACATTCCAAAAGCCAAGAGTAGAAGGACTCTTGGCTGGGTACAGGAAACATTTTGGAAGCTGTTTTCTGCCAGAGGAGGTGTTACAGAATACAGAGTGAAAGGGTGTCCAAACCTTTTCACATGCCACATTCACCATTTTATTATTTTCATTCTGTTAAAATCAGCAAAAGTACTTTTGCACTCAACATTTATTTATTTATTTAGCTTTTTTTTTATATACCGAGGTATAGCAGAGTTGCCTTCACTCCGGTTTACATACAGAAACAACATGTTACATTGAACGATGTATGAAGTTTAACAATTTAAAATAACTATAAATAAAGACATAACAAGGAGAATGTATAACAAGATAACATTGTAGAAAGATGTCATGCACCTAGTAGAGATTGTCACCACCTGATTTTAGAGTAAAGGGTCCCAAACTATGGCCCAAGGGCTAAACTTCCTCCGGTCCTGCCAGCAGTGGCACAGGCTGTATCACGTTCCACCTCCTATCGCTTGCCCAGGTAGTTGAAGTCCGAGGTGGAAATGGCAGCATGCCAGTGGTGTGGGCTGGGCATGCCGGTGCAAGGCATCACTGATTTGGTTGTGCATTGCTGTTACTGCAGTGGGTACAGGTGGAGCCACTTGGGCCAAAGGTAGAGGGGATAAGCTGCAGCATATCCATAAGGAGTTTCCAGCTGTTGTGAGAAGCTTTGCAGGCCATAGGGAGGAAGGTACTGGTGGTAATCAGTTGTGGGTTCTCTGGTGCTGCCGGAGAAAGCAAGGTAAAGAAGGATGGTGGTTTGTGGGGGAGAGGGCATGGACATAGAGTCCTAATATTGCAGACTTTGGAGGCACAGAGTGCAGAACTTATTACTCTCATGCTTGCTATCTGGGCTATACTGTGTCTTCTTGGAGTAGGATCTCCAGAGGGGATTTTAATCTTACCACAAATCTAACATGTTGCAAGAGTAGATAGTGAGAGGAGGGGAAAAGGTATATGAGGGAGCCTGGCTGGTGGGGAGTGAGTGAGTGCACCACACACAGGTGCACACTCTTATCCTGCCATCCATTCCCCCCTCAATCATCTCTTGTCCCCAGCTTCCCTAAGCAGGCAAATAGGGAAAAGGAGACATTGGAGGCACAGTTTGCAGTCTTTGGAGAAATCTAGAAATATATTACTCTATCTTCCATACCCTTATTTCCCTGGGAATCCTGCCCTCACCCACTTCCCCAGCATTTCAGGTTGCTGAAAGGGCCACACATGGTTCCACCTTCTCTGAAATCCTTCTCAGTAAATAATGGAGAGGGTCTATTTCCCTCTTCTGCTATCTATCCCCTTCCAAATCAGCAAATTAAGGGGAGGACCTTCCCTCCCTCTCCCACTCTTGATTTGAAATGTCATATGCATAGGGACATCTGTTTCCAGTTATGTTATTTTTCCTAGGAATTTTATAACCAGTGGAAAAATGACTTATTACAAATGAGAAATATCATAGGAAAAATCATTTCTTTTGTCATAACATTGAAATTCCTATGAAAAATAAAATAATTGAAAATGAAGGACTCTACATATATGGCCCTTCTTTTGAAAAGTTTGGGGATTTCTAAGAGATTCGTTGAAACATACTTGACCAGGGGTGCCTAAACGTTTGCACCCAACTGTGAGCAATATTTGAGGCATTTATGGCTTTAGCTTATCAGTGCATTGTACAATTTAGAAGAAAAATACATTTTTAAAAGTTAATTGTTTGATGTACCTGTTTATGATTCAGAGCCAAGTGACTGCTTTAGCTATCTTTTTAATCATTTTTTCCCTAGCATATAGACAGATCAACTCAGGACCAGTGGGTTATGCTCCCCTGCCAGCAGGTGGAGACAGAGCAAGCTGACATCACACTATATATACTCCTGCAGTGATCCTAGCCTGCCAGTATTCTCCAGCAGATGATGGATGTGCATCTCCCTATGGAGATTGCCTTGTTTGGAAAGGAGATTTCAAAATTGAGGATAAGAAAAAGCCCTGCTCCTGCAGTGGTATCTAAAAGTCCCTCCCCCAGTTGAGATATTCCTGAGATGATTTCTGTAGTCACTCAGAGGTGGGGCTTGGTCCGGTAGCTGGTCCTTAGCATGGACTCTGCTGCTTGTGCAGCTGAAAGGCAGTGGTTGCTCAGGCTGAGCGCAGTGGCGATGGCTAAAGCCCTCTCCCCCTGGAGTAGAAACTGTCTGTACTCAGCCGGTAAGCGCTGAGCTCGTGTAAGTGGGTTTTTTTTTTTTAAAAAGGGGTTTTACCCTTAGCGACAGAGGAGTTTCAGGACTTCCTCCAGTCTCCCTGTTCAGAATCTCGTTCTGATGTCTGTTCCTGCTCCTGTTGGGGTTTTTGGGACCTGGGCAGCCTGGCGGGTTGAGTGGCTCAGTGGGCTAGGCCCTGCTGTAGGCTGTCAGTACTCCGCGTGGTAGGATGCGGCGGCAATTTCTTCGCATGCTCTTGTCTTACTACCCTCTACAGGACATTGGTGTGCAGTGCGTCTGCTCTGCCCATGCGTTGTGTGATTCGCGTTCGGCACACGCCCCTGTGCAGACACCTTTTTAGTGTGTACGACAATGCTTTGCTTGGCGCACGTGTTGTGAGCACACCTTGTTGCACTTGTTCCTTGGTACCTGATTTTTGTGCACATAATTTTTTCTGCACGAGCTGCTTGCATGAAATTCCTCCTGGTTTGGAGCCATATCAGACCACGTTAAGGTTTTTTCATAAAGATGATCTGCTGGCCCTGGTTTCCCAGACCATGAAGATGCTGGGAGTGACTCGGGCGGATCTTATATCAGAGCAGAAGAAGAATCCCATTTTGGTTTCCTTGTACAAAGCTGCTTGCTTTTTTCCCTGTTATGGACTCTGTTTAGGAGCTGATTGATCTTGAATGGGGTGCCCAGAAGGAAGTTTTAAAAGGGGGGGGCATGCATTGGAGGGTTTTTACCCAGCTGTGAGAGCATTTGCGTTTTCCCAAGGTGGATGTGTGTTTGTGCTGCCTCTAAGCGAAGGACTACTCCCATGAAGAAAGGAGTGGCCTTGAAGGATGTGCATGATTGAATCTATCCTTAAGCAGCCTTTGCATTGGCAATGAACTTACAGATGGCTGCCTGTTGAACTTTTATGGCTCATTCTTGTCTGCTTCTCTCTCAGGAGGTAGATGATTCTGGGGTCAATCCCAGAGCAGTTATGGAACCCGCTGCTGCTTTTTAGCAGATGTGAACTGCGATTTGATCCATACTTTGGCCAGAGGAATGGTTTCAGTGGTGGTGGTCAGAAGTCTGCTGTGGTTGTGGAATTGGTCAGCTGAAGATGCCATTTAAAGGCTCGCTCTTGTTTGGGGATGAGTTGGAAAACTGGCCAGTAAGTGGGGTGAGTTTCTGCTTCTCTGATTGCTGAGGATAAAAAAAAGCAGGTGCAGTGCCCCTCTTCTCTGAGGGGGTCATATTAGGGGTTCCCAGTGTCTTGTCCGTACAGGTACCCCTCATTTCAGCGGTCTCGGCCTTTTGGTAGGTCTCTGTCTCTTCGCCCCCAGCAACTGAGAGGAGTTGGCTCGAGTTCAGGCCCATTCTATGCTTCCTAATGAAGGTTTGCTGACCCACCTTCAGGACGAGGAGATAGGGGGCTGCCCATCTCTTATCAGAGGTGGATTGAGATCACATTGGATCAATTGGTCCTGGAAGTGATAAGGGATGGATGTGTGCTGGATGTTCGTAGCACTCCTTGGAACGCGTTCATGGTGTCTCCTTGCCACTCACCACAGAAGAAGCAGGCAGTGGAGTCTATGCTTCTACAGCTCCTCTATATGAGGGTTGTGGTTCCTGTACCTGCTTGTCAGGAAAGTATGGGGCGTTCCATTTATTTTGTGGTGCCCAAGAAGGAAGGTTCCTTTCACCCCATCCTGGATCTCAAGGGTGTCCAACAGTCTGCAGATCCATCATTTTTGGATGGAAACCTTGCACTCTGTGATAATGGCAGTGCAATCGGGAGAATTTCTGACCTCCCTGGATCTGTCCGAGGTCTACCTTCATATTCCTATCTGGTTGGAGCACCGTTTTCTGCACTTTGCGGTGCCGAGTTGCTGTTATTGGTTTTGGGCACTACCCTTTGCTCTGGCCACCGCTCACAGCACATTTTCCAGTGTTATGGTAGATGTGGTAGCGGCATTGCGAAAAGATGGAACTCTGTTGCATCCATACCTGGATGATTGGCTGATTCGAGCCAGGTCATTGGAAGAGAGCAAGTTGGTGACAGTGATCTCCTTGCTGCGAGAGCTCGGGTGGTAAACATGGCCAATAGCAGTCTCCAGCCTTCTCAGTCGTTGGAGTATCTGGGTGTTCGGTTTGACACGGGACTGGCCAAGGTTTTTCTGCTGGACGCACAGATCCAGAAGTTGATGTCCCCTAGTGTGTCAGTTGGTGAACGCAATATGCTCGATGGTGTGGAGCTATCTTCAGGTACTCTGTTTGATGGCAGCAACCCTGGAAGTGGTTCCTTGGCAAGGGAACATATACATCCTAGTCAATGCTCATTGCTGTCTCGTTGGAACCTGCAGTTTCAGGATTATTTGGTTCTCCATTTGCTGATGGATTTGTGTTCTCGCCTCCAGTGGTGGTTGCAGGAGGCTCATCTGAGAGATGGCATGTCCTTGTCGTGAGAACCACCAGCTCAAGGCGGACAGTCTCCTGGGTTGGGGAGCTCACTATTGGGAATTGGCGGCACAGGGCCGTTGGATGGCTGAAGAGGCCTTCTGGAACATCAATTGCCTAGAAGCTTGGGCTGTCAGGTTGACGTGCTTGCAGTTCAGCCACAGATTACAGGGTCAAGTGATCCGCGTGATGTCTGACAACACGACTGTGGCCTACATCAATTACCAGGGAGGCACCAAGAGCCAGCAAGGCTCACAGGAAATAGACTCCCCTTATGGAATGGGCTTAAGTTCATCTACAGATCTCAGGAAGGGACAACATACGAGCAGACTTTCTCAGCAGGAAGAGAATTAGACCCCAGAGAGTGGGGATTGACTGCAGAGGCGTTTCAGCTGATAGTGGATTGCTGGGGACTCCGTCCCTTGACCTGCTGGTGACGTCTCACAGTGCAAAGCTGCTTCAGTTGCAGGAGAGCCTTGGTCCTTGGGCATTGATGCTCTTGTTCAGTCCTAGCTGGAAGACTAGCTGCTTTATGCCTTTCTTCTGTGGCCCTTGGTGGGCAGGATCATTTGCAGGATCAAATCCACAGGGGGCTAGTACTCCTAGTGGCTACAGATTTGGCCCAGGCATCTGTGGTATGTGGATCTGCGGAGGCTTCTGACAGAACCCCCTCTTCGTCTTCTGCCACACATGGATCTGTTGCAGCAGGGGACTGGTTCTTCATGAGAATTCGGCTCTATTGTCTTACGGTTTGGCCCTTGAGAGGGCTCACCTGTTGAAACGTGGTTATCTTTCTGCAGTGATTTCTACTTTACTCTGTGCTTGGAAGTTCTCCACTTCTGATGTATGTGTGGATTTGGAGTGTTTGAGGCTTGGGGGCGAGGAGTGTGGTGTTCTTCCTCATTCGGTTAGGATCCCGCTGCTTTTGGATATTTTACAGGAGGGCTTGAATAAAGTATTGGCTCTTAATTCCTTGAAGGTTCAGGTAGCAGCTCTTACATGTTTCAGAGGCACGGTGAATGGCGTAGTCTTGTTGTCCCATCCTGATGTGGCCCATTCCTTGAAAGGGGTAAAGCACCTTCGGCCTCCCTTGTGGTTGTCTGTTCCATTGTGGAGTCTTAACTTGGTGCTGGATGTTTTAGCGGTCCCTACATTTTGACTGCTGCGCAGCCTTTCCTTATGGTTGTTGACCCCGAAGACAGTGTTCCTGGTGGCTATATGTTCTGTGCATTGCATTTGAGAATTGTAGGCATTGTCTTGCCGGGAGCCATTCCTTCAGGTGACTCCCAGGGGTGCTGCGTTTTGTCCTTGTATTGTTTTGTCCTTGTTTAAGGTAGTCTGTTTCATCTGAATCAGTCCATTTCTTTGCAATCTCTAGATAAAATCGGAGACACAGAGGAGTTTCGCCTTTTGTGTTCCTTGGATGTCAAGAGACTTGTTGTGCAGTAACTGGAGGTTTCTGAACCTTTTCTAAAGTCAGACAGCCTGTTTGTCCTTCTTAGTGGAAGGAAGAAGGGTTAACCTGTTTCGCAGGCTTCCGTAGCTTGCTGGATTAAGGAGGTGGTAACAGCTGCATATGTAGATGAGAACCAGTTGCTTGCTCAGGTTAAGGCTCATTCCACTAGGGTTCAGGTAGTGTCATGGGCGGAGGTTTGTCTGTCTCTCATTGATCTGCCATAGTGCAACGTGCTCCTCCTTAAATATTTTTCCAGATTTTATCATCTGGATGTGCAGGCCTGGGAGGATCCAGTGTTGACTGGACTAAGGGCAGCCTCTTGCCCTGTTCGGGAGCAGCTTGGGTACATCCCACTGATCCTGAGTGCATCTGTCTGCCCGCTAGAAAATGGAGATATTACTTGATGATTTTGTTTTCCTTGTAGACAGATGGATTCAGCTTGCCACCCTCAGCTGCCACTTGATTGTTCATGGTCCTCCTGTGGGAATACTGATCCCATGGGATTACTGGTAAGTGTTCCTCCAGTCCTTAGATTAGGGTACCTTTGTTTTTACTCGAGTTCAGTGTTTGGTTTTAATCAAGTGTTTTGCTAGTCTGTCCACAGTTGCTTTTTGATGAGAATACTGGCAGGCTAGGGACTCCTGCAATTTTGCGCAGAAAATGGCAGAGGAGACCCTAGCATGCCGCAAACGGTGCATGCGAAGATGGAAGGCCCTGGTGCACCATTTGCGGCGAAAATGAAGGCCCCTGTGTGCCGCGAACTGAGTGTGCTCCGCTCGCTGCAAAGATGAAGGTCCCGGTGAGGGAGGAGAGGGTGAGAGCATGGGAGGTGAAGGGTGGGTGCTAGAGAGGGAGTTTATATGAGGGGATTGTGAAGGAGTGTGTATGTGTGTGTGAGAGAGTGGGAGCTGGTGTGTATGAAAAAGGGATTGTGTGTATGTGAGGGCGCTAGCCTGTGTGAAGGGGTGCGTGAGAAGAGACCTAGGTAGCCTGTGTGAGGATATGTGTGAAAGAAAGGGAGCTTGTGTGGATGTGTATGCAAGAGAGAGGCACCCTGTATGAGGGGATCTGTGTGTATGCGAGAGAGTGCGGGAGCCTGTATGAGAGTGTGTATTAGAGAGAGGGAGCCTGTGTGAGGGGCAGTACTGAGAACAGGGTCAAACTCTGGGGCTGGCGATAGAGTGGAAGGGGTTGAGCCTAGAGGTGGAGGGTAGAGATACTGGCAGGTGGAGGAGTTGGGGCCTGAGAGGGCAAAGTGGCCAGGGGAGTAGGGAGAGCGAGTGGAAGGGACACCCTTACAGTGAATTTCTAGGGAAATTCTGCTCAAAATATTTAAAATTCTGCATATCTAAGTACATTTTTTTCTGTATTAATTTAAAATGTAATTACTTAACACAATTTACATGACAGTCTTTATTTTGACCAATATAAAGTTTGCAGAATTAAGTGTTTTTTTTGTGCAGAATTCCCCCAGGAGTACTATACTGCGACGTCAGCTTGCTCAGTCAGCATCTGCTGGCAGGGGAGCATAACTCACAGGTAAATTTCTCCATTATTCTTTTCATCCTTATGTATATGATTAGGCTTTCCATTTGGCAGTGAAAAATTCAGATATGGGACTAGACATTTGAATGCAGAAGGACAGAGAGAAATAGTCTTTGAATAGTACTTGTCACACCAAAAATGGAAACTTTGTCAAAAGGTTTATTCTGGAGGGGGGAGACTGCTCAGTGACCTGTTCAAATGTGTTTAGAGAACAGTTTGCATTTTTTTTTTTTGCATTTAGATGCAAGCTAGAATGCCATCACTGTGATCTGCATTTCACTTCTAACAAAAGTTCAAGATTTCATTTGAAGACTGTTGGGGTGGGAGGAGGAGAGTGGGTGTTTACTGGTGAGGATGTCAAGTGGTTGGAGGCAACCAGGTGCCATGGGAGAATTGTAAAACAATATGGGACTTTGTGTCATCTGAAGAAAAAGATTAAACTGTTATGTGAACTTCAGAAAATATTATTCCATAGAAAGGGTATTGGAATGGTCTCTTGGGCTGGATGGTTGAAGCTTAAGTTGTGGGATAAACAGAGGATCCTTACTTGAAAAAAGTGAAGGGATAGCAGAAGCATGATGTAGGAGCACTATAGGAGTAGCCTAGTAATATGTATGAGGCCAATAGTAAACCACCACTTATGTGTGCAAGAAGGCATTGGAGTAACTTGCATGAAGTAGCAGTTATGACCCTAACAGCAGAGGTGGGGCTCCAAGAATGCATTGGGCTATCATGCATGGAGTGACAGTGGTTAAAACCCAAACTGCAATGAGCATGGGGCGGTCAGAAGTTTTGGATAATGGTTTGCCTAGTTTTGGGAGTTATGTGGATTATTAGAAAGCTTGGTAGTAAAAAAACATAGTAGGGGGGGACCTCAGTGTTGGATTTATTATTGGCCTTGTAAGAATCGGAGAAATACTATGGCTAAAACTGTTTGCTGGTGGAGGCTTGTAGTTTTGCAGATTCTGGGTATACTTGAGACTAATATGGAGGGCAGTGATGGGAAGAGTGTTGGAAAGTCAAATGAAATGGAGGCTGGGTAGTTGTGGTGAGTATGGGAAATTGAGCTTCTTAAAATGGAAGAATTGTAATTGTGCAGACTGGATGGACCAATTAAGTCTTCCTGCTGTCATTTTACTAGGTTACTATTTGCATCTTTAGACCAGTTGTGCCCCATCCTGACTCTGGAGGGGGTTGGCAAAGGGAAGTGGCTCAGCCCGTTGGGTTTTGGGTTTTCGTGATATCCACAATGAAGATGCAAGAGAATGAATTGTAAACAATGAAGGCAGTGAATGCAAATATCTCACCCCTAATAGAAAGTATATCCTGAAATCCTGACTAAGGACCAGTTTGGAAGCCACCCCCAAGGTCTCCATACCCTAGGAATTCTGTCAAAGTTTAGAGCAAGACATTTTGGGCATTTGTATTTTAAATGAAAGTTTTAGCTTTTGTTTACTAAGGATTGCTTCTAGAAGCACTTTCTAAAGGCACACTTTCTAACTCAAACACTTCTACCTGAAGCCTCTGACATAAAGTGCTTGGGAAGGAATTCAGATGTTATAAGTCTTTATCTTGCTGCTACAATTCTAGCTGCCTCTTGGATGTTAATGCATCATAAACAAACTTTTCTAATTTCCCTAACTTTGCTGTTTTCTTCTATTAATGCTGTCATAGGCACTAACACTAGAAGTAAGTATTAGCCACATGCATGTCCACCTTTGTCTGGGTTTTCTAATGATCCCTGTACTGTTCCAACTGTGTATGAGTACCTGATTCATGAAGTGTGTTGCTTATGTTGTGGACAACCCCATTTACTGTTCCCACATGCATCAGAAATGCCTTTGTGTATTTTCCATGGGAGTCTATCATGTGCCATGTTTTAATTTTTGGTTGGTTTATTGAAGATGAATATTGTTGGGGGAAATAAGTGATAATTATAATAGAATGCTAAAAAACAAAATTGCTAATTCCTCTCCAGGAATATGAACGTATTCCTAGTACCAATAGAACAGGTCTATTTCAGAATCATTCTTTAATCCTCACGGACAGTGTTTTTCTTAAAAGAATTTTGGCACATTTTGAAGTGGTTGTAGCTCCACTGGAGAACATGCGCTTGATTTGTACATCATAATTGCATGTATTCAGCCATTTTCTTCATTTGCCTGACTCGTTTTGTTCATGCCCTCTTTGCTTCTGTCTCAGGTTTGCATACCATCTTCTGCTATGATCACCGGTACACTGGCAAATAAAATACAAGGTACTCACTACAGTTTATAAAACATTGAGTAGTGACTCCATGTATTACTTACTGCCTTGTTAAAAATTCATAACCCTACCAGATTTACATTCAGCTGGCTGATGTGTTTTGTGCGTTCCCTCAGTCAAGTTAATAGCACTAGAAGAAAATTGTGAGAATATTTAGGGGCAGGCCAAAGCCTTATTGAACCTGCTTGCCTGACTCCTTGAAAGCATCTAAGAAAAATTTGAACGTACACCTTTTTAATGATTTCAAATGATTTTGAGGTTCCCTATTTGTCTGTGAGGATTGGCATATTTCTAACTTGTAGCTGTGATGTGTTCTGCTTGCCTCATTTTCTGTTACTTGGACAAGTATTTGGTTTGTTTTTAATACTATATCTTTCTTGTTAGCTGCTAAGAGCATTGGATTACACAGCATATAAATATTTTAAAATAAAATAAATTTACAATGTCACCAAATTGTGGTTGTCTTGCCAGATATGAGTGTTCCCATGTGTTAACACAGTAAACAATACAAGGCACATAATGTGGCCTAATCTAAAAACAATCCAAAGGGCATTTTTTGTTTTGCTTTTTAACTTTTGGATGCAGGCGGCTGTCTTCCAGCCTATAAGATAACCTGTTGTGAACTGTGTAGGGATTTTATTCATGAAAAAGAAATATATAGTTGAGCTTACTGAATTTGTGAAGCTTTTTGTTTACATAAAACCATTATGGGTTTTACGTAAACATGATTATGGGCATGTCAATCTTTGTATACTCAATCACTCCCATTTTCTTCCTCTGCTGGAGGAGAAACCTGATTAAGCAGCCATGACCTGTGCTGGGGACTTTTCTAAAGGGTCAGAAATCTAGTATTAACAGATTGGTGCCCGTTTCACTTAGACTTCATTTTAGTGAGAGTTGTCTGTTTTGATGGCCAGTAAAATTGAGGCGTATCAGTTTGGAGACTTGTGCCATAAGTTCATTACTTGGCTAGACCAAAAGATGATATTCTTAGAGAGATTATTTCATAAATAACTGGAAGGAATCAGGAAACTAAAGGCCAAGACAACTTCTAGAGCAATCCATAGACAATCACATTTTTCTTTTTAAACTTTATAATTAGTGGGGACTCTTCTCTGCTGGACTCTATTTTCTGTTGGCATTTATTCATGCTGATATGTGAAATGTCATTTTTCCTCTTAGTATGCTTTTTACATCTTCAGTTTTATTTTGTGTTCTTTATTTCATAGTTGCCACTTATTACTGTATAGAAATGTGAGCATTAAGCTTCCTCCAGCATTAGATGCTGACATTTCTTTGCGTGCACTGTATGTAGTGGCTGATGGGGTTAATAGAAATGAATTGAGACACTTTACATTCTTAGTTGCATGGTAAATTGGTACAATCCCTTATATAAGGCATTTTGGATATAAAGTTAACTTGATTTCCTGTACATACTCAGATCGTTCCAGACCAGTGGGTTGGGCCATTTAGGTACATCTAGAGACAAGTGTGATAATTGCATCTTAAAATTCACCTTTGCTGTATGGGGTTCCCTCTCCTTTCTTTACAGATTGTTTGACGTCCTGTGAGCACTCTGGTGCAGTTCTACAGGGACATTGTAATGTCCAGCTGATGATAATGTTGTAATGTCTACCATGAAAATGATGGACATTGGCTTTTTCTGGTATTGTCAGAGAAATGGAACTATACCAAATCTGTTTTGTGACCAGAAGCAGGGACATGATTTTGCTGTCCCATTCAATGTCATTGACTGTAAACATACAGTACGTAGCAGCTATAAAGTGCTGCTTTTAGACTATCTGGCAAAACCATATAGTTTTGGAATACAGATCTTTGTTTTGAGGGTTTTAACTGCTAAAAACATGTCAAGTCTGCTCTTTACATTCAGTTTTGGAACACCATTCCTGGAAAGTTCCTGGGTTTTTTACCTTTTTCAAAATTAGATTTTACAGAATTTAGAATTGCCAATCTCAGAGGATAAGCAGGATGGTAGTCCTCAAACATGGGTGACAAATGGAGCCCTGACACGGAAAACTTATGATAAAGTTGCCATTTTCCTTTTCACGCCGATACTTTGGCAGCAGTCGACGCCAACCCTTTGCTAGACGGCCATATTGTTCTTTTCAACCTTATCGGCAATCTTCATGCCCTCAGTATCAAAGGCAGCAAACGCCTCAACCATCACAGAATAGAAGAGGGAAACAGAGGACCCAAAGGCAGCAGGCACAGCAGCCGGCGGCCCTGATAAAAATCCACGCAGTCTTTTTGAACCTTCAGCTACCACTACTACAGCAAGCACTCCCGGGCAGACTTCAACAATGCCTACCTGCGTGGGAAGCGATCACTTCAGACCAGTGGGTTCTAGATATAGTAAAACAAGGGCATCAACTCCAGTTTACAACAAAACCCCTCCTCCCTCATTTACATCAGTCGGTATGAAAATATCATCCTCAACTCTGACAAGAGGTCTCCATGCTTCTACAACAAGCAGTCCGAATTGTACCACAGACAACCCTGAACACAGGGTTCTAATCCCCATATTTCCTCATTCCAAAGAAATCGAGAGGACTCCATCCAATCCTGGCTCTCCAGGACTTGAACAAATATCTAGTCAAGGAGAAGTTCAAAATGGTGTCCCTCAAGTCCATTCTTCCCCTGCTACAACCAAACGATTGGATGTGCTCAATAGACTTGAAGGATGCCTACACACACATTCCTATCCATCCGTCCTCGTGGCAGTACCTCTGCTTTCAATACAAGCAGCAACATTACCAATACAAAGTTCTCCCCTTTGGACTCTCGGCAGCACCCAGAGTCTTCACCAAGTGTATGGGAGTGGTGGTGGCTCACTTACGTCAGAGAGGGATGACAATCTTTCCATAGCTGGACGATTGGCTCGTTGCGTTGAGCCCGCAGATATTGGTACAACACCTTCAACAGTTGATGGAATGTCTGAATGCTCTGGGTCTGATAATCAATTATCAGAAATCGAACTTGAAACCCACTCAAATTCTTCATTTCATTGGTGCCCGACTAGACACGATATGCCACAGAGCATTCCTACCGGAAGACAGAAAACTCGAAATGTTGCCTCCTACGAATTCTTCTCTGCACGCACAAACTGATGGCATGTCAAATCCTAATGGTGTTGGGTCATATGACAGCAGCCATTTTCACTGCTCCCAATACCAGACTTCACATGTCTTCTACAATGGGGGTTGAAGCGACAATGGATTCAATACTCGCAACCATTGCACAACCGCCTAATACTTCGGAAATGGCAAAGGACGTCAGTTGGTGGCTCAAGAAATCCACCCTTTCCAAGGGAGCATTGTTCAACCCACCTCCTCACAATGCAGTCCTAACTACAGATGCATCCCGCAAAGGATGGGGAGCCCATCTAGACCTCCTGGAAACTCAAGGTCTATGGTCCCCATCCGAACAACATTTACAAACCAATCTATTGGAACTTCGGGCGATCCGAAATGCCCTCCAAGCATTCTAGTCCCATCTGCAGGGTTGCAGAATGATCTACACGGACAACCAAGTGGCATTGTTTTACATAAACAAGGAGGGTCCGGTTCGTGGTCCCTTTGCCAGGAAGCCCTGCTGATCTTCCAATTAGCACACCAACATTCCATTCATCTGCAAGCAGCATACTTGCCAGGAATTGCAAATTCCAGAGTGGACAGATTAAGTCGGGTGTTTTATCGTCACGAATGGACTCTCAACCCAGATGTAGTTCAAAGTCTTTTTCGACAATGGGGGACTCAGACAATCGATCTCTTTGCAACAGAGGGGAATGCTCAACTTCCTAGTTTCTGCTCACTATGGCCAACTCCCAACAAAGTAGCACAAGATGCATTCCTGATTCCTTGGCACGAAAGCCTGATGTATGCTTCCTTCCCTCCAATTCCGCTCATCCTGAGAACTATTCAGAAGTGTATAACAGACCGGGCACAATTAATCCTCGTAGCACCTGCGTGGCCCAGACAACCATGGTATAGTTATCTACTTTGCCTTTCCATAACAGACCCAATTCGTCTGCCGAATCGGCCAGATCTAATCCAACAAGGCACGCTTCTTCATTCATGTCACGCCTCTCTTCACTTGACGGCATGGAGATTGAGCGGCTCCTGCTAAACGAGCAAGGCATTTCTGCAACAGCCCAGCAGGTATTGTTTGAATCTAGAAAACGGTCAACTAGGCGCAATTATGGGTTCAAGTGTAAATGCTACACCAACTGGTGCACATCTAATAAAATTCCCCACTTGGACTGTTCCCCGGAGCTACTCCTGGACTACCTTTATACCTTATGCTTTGGGTCTCGCAATCTCCTCTATTAGAATTCATCTGAGTGCAATTGCAGCTTACCATAGGCCGTACCAAAATCAGCCTTTTCCTAGCGTGTAGCAGATGGACTCAGGATCAATGGGTATGGTGTACTCCTGATAGCAGTTTGAGACAGATCAGATTTCAATCTGACGTCAGCCCTAGTACATATACCCCTGCAGGAAGTCCAGCTCTTCAGTATTTTCCGTCTCCATAGCAGCTAGGGACTCTATGCATGCTAGCACAGCGTTAGAGTAAACTTTACCAAAGAAATCTTGCCTCTACAGACGAGCCCCGCTCTCCTGCGGTGACACCCGTTGGGTTCCTCCCCCAGTCGAGATTCCCAAGGTGATTTCCACGATCCCTCCGAGTTAAGCCTCGGACTGACGGCCGACCCTCAGCAGGGACCTAGCCCCTGACATCGGATGAGGCTGAGAGGCAGCGGGTGCAACCTTGAGCACGGCGGTGAAGGTATTTTCCACCCCCCCTCCCCCCCCCCGCCCGGAACGAAATCGGGAAGTGCCGAGACAAGGCAGAAATCTATTTAAGTCTCCGATCTCTGAAGCTCGAGGAGACGCACAGGTCGCCAGCCAGGACCCAGTGCCACCAGGTTGATCTGCCTTAGCAGGGCTAGACCCCAGTCAGATCTGAGGGTCCTCCCACGTTGGAGACCCTCCGAGGTGGTCTCCATATTGTCCGTGTGGTTGCCGTCACCATTTTGGCCCTGTTCACCGCCCTGTCCGCAGTCTCGACCCGTGCGCACAAATCCCTTGTGCGCACAAGCAAAGCGTATAGCCACGCGCTCACTGTGCGACCCATGCGCACAACTGCGCTCACGTTGTTCTGCACGCACCGAACCGATGCACGCATCTTAGATGCACACCAGCGCGCACAAACCTGGCACCGCCTGAAAATAAGCTCAAAGCTCAGGGTCTTTGCCCAGCATGCCACATTAGAGCTGCACAGCATGAGGAGGCCACGGCCCTGTGTATACAGTGCGAAGAGGCCCTAGGGGACCCAACTCATGGCCCTCCCGAGCCGGTACCGGACCTAGCACAGCGGGACCCCCCTGAAACGGGGCTCCCCAGGGACAGGCGCCTCCTAGTCTAGACCCAGCTTCTATCTCCTGGGTGGAATTCTTCAAAGGTTTGCATACCTTCGTCCACATGCAACCAGGGCCTCCTACAATGCGGTCACAGGTCCCACCAGAGGACCTCATGTCAGGACCCGCCATGCCCAGGGAAGTGATCCCACCGCCCAGAAGCCCCACCTTCGGGGACACACACATCTCATATGAGGAGTCAGAACCCCTGGAGGAAGGGGAACTCCCGGGGACAGAACCCTATCGAATCATGAGATGCTTTTTCACCAAGGACGAACTTCCAGACCTGGTCACACACAGCCTAAAAGAGCTTGCCATCCCAGGCATAAGTGCATTGGGGGAACCTAAGTTGAACCCACCTTTGGAGGGACTTCATCAGATTTCCCACTATTACAAGCCATCCAGCAACTAATTGACCTAGAATGGGATGCCCCAGAAACCACGTTCAAAGGGGGCTGGGCTCTGGCAGCCATGTACCCTCTGGACCCTGCCGCCAAAGATCTCCTGGCATGTCCGAAATTGGATGCCATGGTCTGCGTGGTCTTGAAGCACACTACTATCCCCGGTGGAGGGGGAGGAGCAGCACTCAAGGATGCTCAAGAGACAGACATCTGGAATCTATCCTTACATTCCTTTGACGTCTCCACTATGTCTTTACAGATCGCAGCCTGCTGTGCCGTGGTGACATGTGCCTGCTTAGCACGGACCAGGAACAACACTCCTGGGGAAGCCCTGGAACCAGCCGTATCATTCCTCGCTGACGCCGCTTCGGATCTGGTACGCACAGCAGCTAGAGAATTTTATTATTTGTTACCGTTTCATTATTAAATATTAAATTGAAACGGTAATCACATGATTTTCACAAAATCATATAAATGGTAACCCCAACCCATCTCTCATTTAGAGTATATTACTGAACTATGTAACCGTAAAATATTGGCACACCATGGATAACTTAGAGACCAAACCAACCTATTTTGTGCCGAAATGTAAACCTTTGTGATGGTATATTACTAAACGACTGTATAGAAAAATTTTTAAATAAAATAAATCCACCGTGGCAGCCAGAAGACAGATCTGGCTCCGAAACTGGTCAGCAGACGCATCCTCCAAAACAAGACTCACAAGGATGCCTTTCAAGGGAGCACTCCTGTTCAGAAGCAAACTAGAGAAACTAGCCAACAAGTGGGGCGAGTCCCCACTGCCGCGGCTACTGGTGGACAGGAATAAGAGAAACCAGCGATCCTTCCCCCGGACCTCCAGGGGCAGAGGATCACAGCACTTCAACCCATATAGAAGCTCATATCAAGCGGCCCATCCCACAGGCCGGAGCCAATCTTTTCGGAACAAGCACAATAAAAGGGGAGCCAGCTCGGTCCCAGGCCCCAGTCGCACCCCACAATGAAGATCAGCCGACCCATCCAAAGAAAGAAGCCATAGGGAGCAGACTGGCCCTATTCTACCAAAGATGGGTCGAGAACTTCGGACAAGTGGGTCCTATCCATCATTCGAGAGGGATATTACCTGGATTTCCACCACCTCCCTCCAGACAAGTTTGTGGATTCTTCCTGCCACAACCCTTCCAAGAGAATGGCAGTAGAAGCTACACTGACCAGATTACTAGCCTTAAAGGCTATAACACCGGTGCCTCCACAAAAAATACTGGCCATTATACCATCTATTTTATCATTCCCAAGAAGGAAGGAACGTTCAGACCCATCCTGGACCTAAAGGCGGTAAACAGTCACCTGAAGATTCCTCGCTTCCGCATGGAAACCCTACGCTCGGTAATACGGGCAATACGACTGGGAGAGTTCCTTACTGCCCTGGATCTGTTGGAAACCTACCTACACATTCTGATCCATCAAGAGCATCAGTGTTTTCTACGCTTCTCGATCCTGGACAGTCACTACCTGTTCCGGGCACTACCTTTCGGGTTAGCCACTGCACCCCGGACGTTCACCAAGATCATAGTGGTGGTGGCAGCAACGCTGAGGAAGGAAGGAATCCGCGTGCACCCTTATCTAGACGATTGGCTGATCAGAGCGAAATCCCCGGAGGAAAGCCACCAGGCTACCAACAGTCAAAACTCTACTGGAGAGCCTCGGGTGGGTAGTCAACACAAACAAAGAGCTGCCTGCAGCCCTCCCAATCTCTAGAATACTTGGGAGTCTGGTTCGACACCAAACAAGACAAGGTCATTCTGACACAGACAAGGAGATCAAAATTAGTGACCCAGTTACAAACCCTGTTGAGCAAACTTCGCCCCATAGTATGGGATTATCTACAAGTTCTCAGCCTCATGGCACCCACTCTGGAAGTAGTCCCATGGGCACGGGCTCACATGAGACCCCTACAACGCTCACTGCTATCACAATAGAATCCACTGTCCCAGAACTACACCGTACGGCTTCCGATTCTGGAAAGTGTTCGGGCCCAGCTCTGATGGTGGCTACAAGAAGCCCATCTGAGCCAGGGAACGAGACTATCCTCCCCAACCTGGATCCTACTCACCACAGATGCCAGCCTATGAGGATGGGGAGCACACTGCCAGGAGCTAACCGCCCAAGGGCAATGGAACAAAGAAGAGTCAGGATGGAATACCTGCCTAGAAGCCCGGGCAGTCAGACTAGCCTGCCTAAGGTTCGGTCACTGACTCCGAGACAAAGCGGTCACAGTAATGTCTGACAATGCCATAACAGTGGCCTACATCAACCGTCAGGGAGGAACCAGAAGCCAACAATGTCTCTGGAGATAGACCTCCTAATGTCATGGGTGGAAGTGAATCTTCAAGAGATCTCGGCCATCCACATTCCCGGGAAAGACAATGTCGCAGCGGACTACATCCAGGAGAATGGAAATGGTCAACCAAAGCATTCCAATTGATAGTAAACCGTTGGGGAAAACCAACCATGGACCTCCTGGCAAACTGGTCCAATGCCCAGGTACCCAGTTTCTTCAGCCACGGGCAGGAACCCCAGTCCCAGGGAATCGATGCGGTACAGACCTGGCCACAGGAGACTTATATGCCTTCCCACCGTGGCCCCTATTGGGCGCGATCATCCACAAGAGAGAACACCACTTCTAGTGGCCCCAGACTGGCCAAGAAGACAGCGGTATGCAGACATGCAAAGACTGCTGGCAGGGAACCCCCTGCCGCTACCTCCACACAGAGACCTGCTCCAACAGGGACCGATCCTCCACAAGGATCCAGCTCGATTCTCTTATAGTCTGGCCATTGAGAGGGCTCGCCTAAGGAGGAGAGGATACTCGGGGGCAGTAATTGACACCCTACTCCGAGCATGCAAGTTCTCCACATTCCTAACATACATAAGGATTTGGAGAGTATTCGAATCCTGGTGCAAGGACCTAGACATCATACCACACTCAAAATTCCTGTGATTCTGGAATTCCTACAGAATGGACTACATAAGGGATTGTCCCTCAACTCCATCAAGGTACAGGTGGCAGCCTTGTCATGCTACGGAACCAAGAGCGAGAGTGGCAGCAAAGCCTCTCACCCAGATGTCTCCCGCTTCCTGAAAGGAGTCAAGCACATCAGACCACCCCTAAAGTGGCTGGTGCCTCTTTGGAACCTTAACCTGGTTCTAGAATTCCTAGCAGGAACCTCCTTCAGACCTCTCCACGGCCTGTCTCTCAGACTATTAACATTGAAGACAGCCTTCCTGCTGGCAGTCTGTTCAGCCCATCGTATATCCGAGCTACAAGCACTGTCCTGCCGGGAGCCGTTCCTCAGACTCACCCCGGGAACCATTCAGTTACACACAGTTCAGTCGTTCCTCCCCATAGTGGTGTCCCACTACCATCTTGCTGCCATCGCCAGATGAGCATAAGAATTCGGAAGAGGCTCGAAGTCTATGCCATCTCAACATCGGCAGACTCCTAGTCCAATACTTGGAAAGGTCGGAATCCCTACGAAAGACGGACCATCTATTCGCCCTTCACAGAGGGAAGCAGCCTCGCGAGCAACCATAGCCCGCTGGATCAAAGTCATCAAGGCGGCCTACGTGGAAGCAGGCAAGCCACCGCCTTTACAAGTCAAGGCCCATTCTACAAGAGCCCAGGCAGTGTCCTGGGCAGAAACCCAAGATGCTGTCACCTGCCGAGATCTGCAGGGTGGCGACATGGTCCTCCTTCCACACCTTCTCCAGGTTTTACTGCCTGGATGTTCAGGCTAGGAGGACACAGGATTTGCAAGGACAGTACTAAGTGGCTCACGGGCAGCCTCCCACCCAGTTCGGGAGTAGCTTTTATACATCCTATTGGTCCTGAGTCCATCTGCTACACGCTAGGAAATGGAGAAATTACTTACCTGATAATTTCGTTTTCCTTAGTGTAGACAGATGGACTCAGCATCCCACCCACGGCTGCAGTTACTCATGGAATTCTTGGGGGACATCCCCAGGAGCGAGTGATTCAAGGGTAAGTCATGCTTTCCTTCATCTAGGAAACCCATCCTACCAGGTGTCGACGTTTCTCCGTTGAGGGCACTGGCAGTCTCCAGCTATAGCCATTTCAACCGGTTCAAATTAATCAAGTTAACGAAGTTATAAAGTTAATAAAGTTATTCAGATTAGTCAGTCATACATATATCCACAATGCTTTTCGAGGAGAATACTGAAGAGCTGCACTTCCTACAGGGGTATATGTACTAGGGCTGACGTCAGATTGAAATCTGATCAGTCTCCAACTGCTATCAGGAGTACACTATACCCATTGGTCCTGAGTCCATCTGTCTACACTAAGGAAAACAAAATTATCAGGTAAGCAATTTCTCCAATCTCCACTCGCCCATTGGTATCTCGTTTCATCAAAGGACTTGCGCATCTTCGTCCGCCAATTGCTAAACCACCAGTGCCGAGGAACCTGAACATAGTATTAGAACAACTAATGTTACCACCATTTGAGCCCGTGGACTCTGCTCACATAAAATACTTAACCTGGAAAGTGGTATTCTTAACAGCAGTTACTTCTGCAAGACGAATCGGTGAATTGCAAGCCATAGTTCACTACGCTCCCTATCTACAGTTTTTCCACCAAAAAGCAGTTCTTCGAACTCATCCACTTTCCTTTCAGAGATAGTATCACCCTTCCATTTAAATCAAACAATAGAATTACCAACATTCTTTCCCAAGCCTCATTCCAACGACAGGGAACGTATGCTACACTGCTGGACTGCAAACGGGCATTAGTGTATTACAAGCAAAGAACACAATCTGCTCAACGTGCTTCTCAACTTTTTGTTTCCTTTAACCCTAACGCACCAGGTCTACCGGTGACCAAACTAACAATATCTAGCTGGATAGCACAATGTAAGCCTGGCATATGTTGAGGCTTTTGGGCCATATGTCTGCAACTGTCCATGTCATTCCCTTGGCACAATTACACATGCACAGAGCAAAATGGACCCTGCGGTTGCAGTGGTGCCAGGCTATGCTGAACCTCCTGGATTGAATCAGTCACCCATCTCTCAGGGATTCGTCCTGGTGGTGGGTACTTTCAAATTTGGATCAGGGGATCTTTTTTTGAAGTCCTCCTACCCAAATAGTCCTAACCACAGATGCATTCACCCTGGGCTGGGGAGCTTATAAATGGGCTCAGCACCCAGGGTCTCTGGTCTCTCAGGAATGCAGTTGTAGAATCAACTTCCTGGAGCTTCGGACGATCAGATACACGCTACGGGCTTTTAGAGATCAGCTGTCCAAAGTTGTCCTGATCCAAACTGACAACCAGGTAGTGATGTGGAATGTCAACAAGCAGGGAGGTATAGTATTGTACTTCCTGTGTCAGGAAGCGGTCAAGATCTGGTCGTGGGCCATGTCCCACAGCATGGTGCTCAGGGCCATGTACCTGGCCAGGACTGAGAACATGTTAGTGGACAGATTGTCGTATCATTAGACCCCCACGCGTGGTCTCTGAATTGGGGTGGTGAATCTGATATTCTGCCTCTGGTGGAGCCTGGATATAGACTTATTTGTGGCCCTTTGCAACAGGAAGTGCCTTGTTCTTATCCTTGGACACCCTTGCCCAATCATTGGGGCAAAGGTCTTCTGTACACATATCCTCCAATTCCTTTAGTGGCAAAGACTCCTGAAGCTTTGTGAGGACATGGGAACTATGAGCTTCTTCTTAGCCCCTTATTGGCTGAGACAGACAGGTCTGGTTTCCACTCCTATGGAAGTTGCCATCCAGAGACCGATTAGTCTGGGGATTTAACCAAATCTCATCCCGCAAGGTTGAAGCAGGTTGTGACATCTCAATCTTCAGGTCCTGGATGTTGAGAGGTTAATTCTGTAACCACTCAATCTCTGAGGATATTTCTTGGGCCCTCGTGGCTTCTTGAAAGCCTTCCACTAGAAAGATCTATGGACTGAAGTGGTGGAGGTTTTCTGTCTGGTACGAGCAGAAGGCCCTAGCTGTTCTCCTATCCCACACAAAAACTGCTTGATTACTTTTTATTCCTATCGGAAGCTGGCTTATAAACCAACAGTTTGAGTTCATCTTGGTGCAATTGGTGCATACCACTATGGTGTAGATGGTACGCCCACCTCTGTACAGTCTATAATTGTACGTTTCATGTGGGGCCTGCTTCATTTGAAATCTTCCTAAAGCCTCCCGTTGTATCTTGGAACCTCAATGTTATGCTAGCTTAGCTGATGAAAGCACCTTTTGAGCTGCTGTGCACCTGTGACCTGGAAGGTCATGTTTTTGGTGGTAGTCACCTCAGCACGCAGGGTCAGTGAGCTCCAGCCCTTAGTGACTTATCCACCTTACACGAAGTTTTATCAAGACAGGGTGGTCTTGCGAACACAACATAAGTTCCTTTCCTAAGGTGGTGATGCACTTCCATTTTAACCTGTACCTCATCCTACCAACATTCTTTACAGGCCCCATTTGCACAAGGCAAGCAAGCACTGTGCAGTTTGGACTGCAAGGGGGAGCCTTAGCATTCTATCTTGAGCAGTCAGAAGCCCATAAACGGTCAACCCAACTTTTTATTTCTTTTAATAGGAATAGGTTGGGTGTTGCTGTTGCCAAATAGATCCTATCCGATTGCTAGCAGATTGCTGCATCTCCTGTTATGCCCAGGTGGGACTGCATCTTGGGGGTCATGTCTAGTCTCATTCTGAGCCTTGGCAGCATTGGTGGCCCACTTGTGAGCATTCCTGTGGAGGAAATCTGCAAAGCTGCGACATGGAGTTCTCTACACATTCTCATCTCACTGTCCCTTGGATAGGGATGGCTGATGCAACAGTAGATTCAGCCAGTCTGTCCTTCACAATCTGAGGTCTAGAACCCAACTTTCCTCCCCTAGAGCCTGGTGTTTGGGTTCAGGCTGTCTTCCTCCCCCCCCCCCCCCCCCTCCCAGGTTACCAACAGCATGGTGGTTGTGCCTGTTGGCACTTGGTTGGGTGTCTGTTGGTTCCCCTTTTGTGTTGGGGAGCAATCTGTAGCTAGGTATTCGCCCATGTGTGGGGACTATCATCTTGCATGTCCTTGGAGAAAAAAAGCAGAGTTGCTTACCTGTAGCAGGTGTTCTCGGGGAACAGCAGAATTATAGTCCTCATGAAACCTGCCTGCCACCCCATGGACTTGGGTTTCTCCTGATTTTTCGTTTATATATAATTCTGTCATAAGACTGGAGAGGGACCCCTTGTAGATGTGTGGTATTGGGCATGCTCAGTATGCCAAGTCAGTGTTAGAAACTGACATACGTTTTGTGTCACCCATGTGTGAGGACTAACATCCTGCTGTCCTCTGAGAACACTTGTTTTATAGGCAAGCAACTCTGCTTTTTTTGCATGAGGTGATCAGACATTCTGGACAGTATGGAGTGAGAATGTTTATAATCAGCATTTAATATAGACACTTGGCCAAGTCAAATACTTTTGGGTGTATAGTGATAGTCTCTAGGGCTATATGCTCCATCAGATTTAACATTCTGAGAATGGAGGGGCATGAAAGTTCTCTACATCTTTCAGTTCCTCTAATGCCCTAAGTTGCTCAGAGTAGCTTCCTATTTGCTTTATTGTATTCCACCAGTGTAGAGCAGTAGAACAGCTTTCTTAATATTTATAATGTAATAAGTTTAATGGCAGCATTAGATCATCCATGTATTTATACATTTATACAAAGTTCTCATTTTAAAACTCCATATCTTCATTGAGCCTCAAAGGGAATGTATTAACTTGATCTCATGGGTTTGGTTTAGTTTTGGTAAAGTTACTATACACTTAAGGGATGGGTTTTTCTCTTTTGTACCAATGAAAAAATCCAAAATGAATTGAACCCTGAATAAGAATGTAAAGATGTTTCCTTTTTCAGTTTACACTACATGCATGAATTTGATTACAGGAAATGTAAGTGCTATATAAATAAAGTTCCCAGTTTTTTACTTTTTAATACTAAAACTTTCTGCAATGGTTTCTTACCATATTTAAAGTCCTGGCTCAGTCTGTCTCACTGGACAAGAATTTGATGCACAGCTCTGTATTGCTGATGCAAATAGTTTGATATTTTTTTGTCCTGTGCCCTATCTGCAGTAGACATCCTTTCTGCTTTTTGATAACTGAAGATTATAGTGAAAATCTGTTTGTTTTTTCTAAAGGCTTGATTAAAATTCCAGGCTTCAGCCTATATAGCTTTCCCAGAGTGGATCTCTGTACAGGGGTCTTACATCTGTTTAATTTATAACCATGTTGGGGTTAATTTTTGGAAATGTAACACTTGATTTCATATATGAAATGGAGTGTCTGATTTTATTTAAACACATGACTGCCGGTGCAGAGAAACTGATGTAGCCTATGGAATAGTGAATACCATTTTGGTGGCATGAAGTTAGTTTTAGTTTATACCCATTCATATGGACTTTTATAGAACATTGGGAACTTTATTATAAAATGTTGATATTAAAGCATATGGGTTATATCTGGAAAGAGCTTTTGATGGCATCACTAATTGTTAGGTTATATCACTGCCTGTGACTTACTGTAGGTATAGCTAAACATTAGTAACTGATAACACCTTGCCCTTAGCTTTGATCCATGCTAGGAAGCTTATAGTAATTTAACAGTACTCCACATTCAATTTGAAGGTGTACCATGTGTATATCCTCTGTCAGAAGACAATACTTATGGATTTCATTGGTCAGGATTCCTTTTTTCTTGCTACATACAGAAGGAAAAATAAATATTTATCATTTGTGACTTGTATTAAACTTGTGGCCAGCGTACCACCTCAAATTGGTATTGCATGTCACTGGCTATAAAGGCTTTTGGAATTCCTAAGATGTTCATTTCCCAATTACATGAAGGATAAATTCCTCCAAAGTAAAAGGCAGGTAAAACTTAAAACTTTTTTTGGATGGCTGTTAGTTTAAGCAGCCACGATTATGTGAAATATTAAAGGGATTGGTTATTAAAATTGCATATTGGAAGCTTACAAATTTGCTGGATACAACCCATATTTGCATGGTAAAACCTTTAAAAGTATGCCTTTGTTTAATAAAGCTATGATGAAACTTCATTACTGTGCTTATTGTCTTTCAATGCTGTTTTTTGAGGACAAGGAAACACTCCAGTCCAATGGAGACTGTTTGGGTGGACAAACACAAGTATGATGAAGCTGAAAAACTCCATTATGAGCGAGAGGCTGTAATGGCAGCCACTGCATTAGATGGAGTCGAAGAAGAGACCTTGAATGGTGTGAGTCAAGATGAGTGCTGTGAAACTGGGCCAAATGGTGAGCACAAGAAGTCTAGAAATGGAAAGAAGCAAAGAAAAAGACGGTCACCCAAACCCAAAAGTGTTGTGCCCAAATTAAATCTTGTGCTGGCTGGTTTGCTTGCAGATCATGTGTGGTTTGACAGACATGCCTATGAAAAGGCTGAATGTGAATACCAAACTAAGCTGGCAGCTGACTTGGCCAAGGCATTGTTGGCAAATAAATTGACTGTACCATCTGCTTTGGTGCCTAGGCCTAAAAATAAGAGAGTGACTATCCAAGCAACCATAAACTGTAATCATAGCAATCTGGTTGCTTGCCATCATGTCATTCATGGAGTTTGGGTCAACAAGACTTATTTTGGTGATGCTGAGAAGAAATTCATCGAACAATTCCACTCGCTGTTTGCCTCACAACCCTTACGCCTTCCTCTTTTATTGCATGATGGTGACCCTGGTGGTCTTATACAGAGAACCCCTGATGAGGGGTATATGACAGCTATGTCGACTCCTGCAACTCCTGCAGCACCAAATATGCCTTCAGATAATACGATTGCTTCTGGCCTAGTCAGATCTACCAGGTTTTCTACTTCCACAGACCCAACAGTTAATGGCAAGCCTCATTGGTCACGTTTCGAAGAGCTAATCACAGAGGTGTGGTTGGAGAAACCAGCTTATGATGATGCAGAAAGATACTTTTATGAGAACATGTTTGCTGGCCATTCTGTGATAAAGGGGGAGTCTTATCACTGTCAGCAGCTGCAGCCAGAGGTCATGAAAGAGGACATAAAGCAGAATGCTACTGGAAAACAATCTAGGGTTAAAGGTAAAGGGTTTGCAGACATCCATGGTGAACTGCACCATTCCTCACCTGTTCCCTGTCCTCTGTATAAGGAGAGTGAGCACCTATGGCTCAGCAAGCCCCTGTATAAGGCAGAATCACAGTATTGCACGTCTACAGCTTGGGTAACGTCTGTGAGACGGGTGGAAATGGGCCTGGAGATGCAGCTAGAACAGACCCCTCAGCCTGCTGTGCCGGGACATCATCTTAAGTAGGAACCATTCATCTTTGCTACTCAAGTTTTAAAATATTTACTAATCCATATTCTGTTATAGGATACATAAATAGGTATGACTTGAATGAATAGCATGCCTTTCTTTACTTGTCTGAATATTTTGTGAAACAAATTTTGTAATCCTTTATACTCGAGACACAGTTGCTAATAAGCAGCCAGTATAGTTTGAGTTATGAAGATGAGAGAGTATTTTTTATAGACTAAATCTTAAGCTGAATGCACTTTCTGCAATTTGTAAAACTTTGAGGTATGTCTGTTTTGATGCCTTGAGGTCTAGTTCATGTTTAGTTTACCTAGGTGTCAGCTGTTTGCCAATCTATTCTGAGGCATATATAAGCTGGCTAAAAATTCAGGTCACAAACTTTACATGCATTTTAGCTGACCTGGGTGCATAGTTGTGCTGGTTGAGGGGAGTACTGAGAAAATTTGATTAAAACATACAAAACAATCTAAAACATTTATTGAGTTTGCACATTATTAAAAATCCAACTGTACAAAGTACAGTTAGCATTTCTGTTCCATGTACTTGCAGAAATAGGAGGCATAGATGTCCATTTCAAGAATAGTTACTTTATAGTAACTTATAGTTATAAAATCATATTTATAGAAGTTGCTTACCTGTTACAGGTATTCTCTGAGGACAGCAGGCCAAATACGCCTAATATCACCTAATAGCTACACCCTTCATCCTCCTCCACACACCCCCCCTGTACCCCTTTTTTCAAACTCCCTACTTACCCCCCTTTCAAACCCTCCCTCCCCTTAGTCCCTCTATCATTCCCCTCCTCTTGCAATCTTTATGCATCTTGCTGTGTTCATTATGTATATATTATTTAGCCCTGGTTATCTGTTATGTATCTTATTTATCACTTATACTACCTAGGGATGTGAATCGTGTGATCGATCGTCTTAACGATCGATTTTGGCTGGGGGGGGGAGAAATCTGATCATCATAGTGAGGGCAAAAGTAGTGCCGGCACCATTTTGAATATTGGCAATACGGCCCGAGTGCAGGAGGTCGCTCCCGGACCCCTGCTGGACTTTTGGCAAGTCTTGTGGGGGTCAGGAGGCCCCCCAAGCTGGCCAAAAGTCCCTGGGGGTCCAGCGGGGGTCCGGGAGCGATCTCCTGCACTCATGACGTCGGGTGACGGGAACCAAAATGGCGCTGGCGCTACCTTTGCCCTGTCCATATGATAAGGGCAAAGGGCTACCGGCGCCATTTCTATTAACGCAGCCATGGCCCGAGAGCGGGAGATCGCGCCGGGACCCCCCCACTGGACCCCAGGTAATTTAAAACATTTTGGGGAGGTTCGGGAGGGTGGGGGATTTGTTTTAAAGGGTCGGGGTGGGTTTTAGGGTTGTTTTGGTGTGCCGGTTTTCCCGCCCTCCCCCGATTTACGATTTTTTGACTATAAATCGGGGGAATTGCAATTGTATCGCGGCTCTAACTATTTTTGACGATTTAAAATATATCTGACGATTGTTTTAAATCGTCAAAAAACGATTCACATCCCTAATACTACCTCTTTAGTTCCCATATATTAAGCTGTTCACTCAAGTTTAAACTTATATACCCTTATGTTTTATTGTCAAACGCCTCGCGCGTAATACTTCTGTTCAATGTACACCGTTGTGATATCCTTGATGAACGTCTGTATATAAAAACTGTTAAATAGCCATACAACTGGATGACATCAGGCACCAAGTTGGGTATTGCTCTCTCTAAACTAGAATTTTCCTGCACATGCTTCCCGTGGCAATGCTGTGCAAGCTAACTTAACCTAGGTATTACTTTGAGGGAGGTGTGGTGGCTTGTTTGTCCTGCTGTCTACAGAGAATACCTGTTGGGGTAAGCAAGTCAAATACAGCTACTCAACTGGAGACTCCCTAGCTAAAGGTTGTAGGGAAATATATTATGTGGTTCTTTGTCCTACAGCCTTACCCCTTGTTCGGGGGGTGGGGGGGATTTTTAAACTTTTGCTTTTAAGACCATTTGATTGAAATTGTGCTGTTCTTTATCTGTAGAAAAACAAGTGTCTGTTTTTGTGTGTAGAGAGGACTGTTTTCATCTTACAGATATTTTGTAGTGAGTTTATTAATCATGTGAAGTGGACCTTGTCCAAACTTTTATTCTTTGATAGATTAAAGGCTAAGTCAGACTCAACCTCAACGAGCTGTACATTGAGTGAGCTATTTGGTTTTTATTTTTGAACCGGGGTATCTTTAATATGATTCTAAAATAGAAATGTTCTAGTGACTTTCTATATGGTTTGAATCTTAGAATCACTTCTTTATAATAGAATGTTTGCATAACAAATTTTAAGGTTTATTGTTTATATACCGTTGTCTCAGCATAGCCTTCACAGTGATTTTACATTTCAATAAAATACAGTGAGAAAAATACAATCATTTATAAAAGATAAAACAGCAAAAATTAAGATAAGAAATCACTAAAACCTATTAGCTGTTAAAAATATATAATAGATAACCATAAATATTAAAACAATAAAATACTAAAAACATAACTGTACATTTCCAGCATTAATTATGGTTAAAATAAAGCCACCTATAGGTATTAAACGCATGTCTGTCTCTCATTTTCAGTATAGGCCACGTTAAACAACTATGTGTTTAGTTCTGCTTTAAATTAACTTTTTTCTTGCTGCAACCTTAATTTTTTTTAATTTAACTTTTTTTATTGAACCAACATTACATGTTAAGATGGTCAACATTACCAGAAACAGAACAGTACTGGAAATAGCTTAATATGGTTCACGGTGTTTTTCCTTTTTATAATAGCCTCATTGTTCCTTCCATCAACCCCGTATCTCCCCTCTCCCCACATAAACGAGAAAAAATTATATGGTTTGTGTATATTGCTCAGAGTTCCTAGAGAAAACAGAAGTACTGCAAATGTTTGATACAGAGAAGGGGCTGTGTTCAAAAATTGCTTTATCACAGGCAGAACAAAAGGGTTATTGCAAAGTCTGAAAGTGTGAGATTCTCCTGTTTTGTTTCCTGCTCTGTGACCGCATGGCTATGAAAATAATGCAAGGCAATGTCTTCTGAAGCTGCTGTGAGCTTTTTCTTTGTTTACAGTGGAGTTATTTCCTGTGAACTGCATGGCAGGTAACAGTATGCTATGCAATACAAGCATAGCATACTGTTACCTGCCATGTCAGACCGGAAAAGGAGACATGTCATTGCATGTCACAACCAATAAGAGGGAAAGACAAAAGACAGTGGCGTGAAGGAATTGTAATGTGAGAAGGACAGAATACTAAGACATGCTCAGCCTGTATAAAGGTTGGAGACAAATGACGACAGGAAACTAAGTGCAGACTGGCCATCAAACCTGAAGACCCTGTGAAGCACTTCCCAGCTGGTTTCCCCCCCATTCCTGTTCCCATGCAATTACTCTATTTCCAATGCAATTACTCTATTTGCCTAGAGATCCTGTCTGCAGTGATCGCCTCCAAGAGCTGATTTTCTCAGGAAGTAATTTGCCACAGATTGTACAAAGCTTAGTTCTCTATTCAATATGCTCTTTTACTGTTTGTAATAGAGCACAACATAAAATACAAGCTATTTTATTGTTAAATAAATTTTCTTATAGCTAAGAAAAAATATAACCACTTTTTAACCTATAATTACCCTCTCTGAATATTATTGCTATTTATATAGGAATGTAACAGGGAAATGGGGGGAGGGTAGATGAATGCTTGGTCAGTTCTTATAAGCTGATCATTATGGATTGCAAGAGCATATACAGGAACCCCCCAGCATAGATATACAAGATTGGGCAAAACCTGAGAGATCTGTCAAACCCAAGCACAAAACAGTCTGGAGTCCAAATGTCATTGCCAGAGCAAAGTACTCAGTAACTCTACATAATCAAAATGCTGTTCCCAAAGAGTCAAAAATGAAGAAAGTGAGTCTTTATGTAGAGAAGTTAATTTTCCCCTATAGTACACATTCCAAATATGCTTCATTAAGGAGGATGCAGACACCCTCCAAAAGGATATTTTATATCTGGTAGCAAAAATCATTTGAGCAAGTAGCTTGATCTATTTCACCTGCCAATCATTTGGAAAGAAAAATCTAAGGATCTCGGGCACCTTAGTTTTAACTGAGCCTTTGCAGATCCCCACTAAATATTTAAAAATTGCCTGCTTCACCACATTGACACCAGTGTATGTCACCAATTGCAGGAAAAATCTTATGTAATTTTATACGTGTCAAATACCACCAGAGAACCTTGTAGCTATTTTTCACTGTTAAGGTGGATAAGGAATTCTTAGCAGTCCGTAAACATGTATTCCAAAGTTTCTCAAACGCATTCTCTGAATGCATCTCCCATTCAATTAGATGCTTAGCTTTATCAGCCAAGAACAGGAAAGAAGTGTATATTAAATATGACCATTTGCTGTGACTGCTTTGGAACATAGTTCAAATAAGTTCTAGAAACTTCTCCAGAAATCTTTATTCAACAAAAATTGGCAGATCTGAATGTATCCAAACCTATCTTTCTCAGACAATCCTAACTTTTCCATAAGAGCCTCAGTGCTGAATTAGTTTTATTTTGGTATAGCTGGCTGAATGTTTACAAGCCCAGCTGCTCCCATAGCTGAAAAATTGGAAATGCTACCCCAGAAAGGACTGTTCTATTGAATCCAGTAGGCATTAATGATGAAAAATCTGTCCAGTAAGTGTAACCCTGTACCTTTTGTAACAGGTGGGCTAAGTGATGTGTTGTGTATTCTGTGACATAACCAAAAGCATACAACATTAGAATTTTAAGTTTCCAGTGTGAATCTTTTAAATATATCTTGGACAGTCAGAAACACAGTACTGGAGATCAGGAACAGGTCATCAGTCACTTTATTAACCACTGTAATGTCAGCAAGCTTTTTCTCTGATCTGTTCTAACTGATCACAACCAGTGTCTTGACTTATGTCCCAGTTTCTTCTCCGGGCTACTCCCATATATCTGCCGAGGCCTCAATTGTCTATCAGCAATAGTTGGGTGTGGTTAGGTTGCTGATGTCATGTTTTCCCTAATATCTGCACCATTAGCCTGATGAGTAACTGTTAGTTAATAAATCTGATCTCATGAGGTTTCTTGTTTACAAGCAAGCTAAGAAAAATGGTATACATATTCTCAGAATATATAGGCCTTATGTCAAGCAATATACTGATTATCTTTGTTCCACTAATTTCTATTGCATTACAAAGTTCTTCACATAAACTAAACTGTTTTTCCACATTATTTCCCACAGTTTTAAAGTTAACACAGTAAAGGCAGATAGACATCTACCTTAACTTGCCCACTTGCTGTGGTCTCCAAACTAAGGTGTGCAAAAGCTCCTTTTGTAAAATGCCCTGCTTTAAGATACCCCACTGCATATGTTTAATATAATGTTGCCAGCTACATTTCAAACTAAGCTTTGCAGCCACCTAATACTGTTTAAAATTTGGAACAGCTAATGCACCGTGATCTCTCTGGTATATTATTCCTATTCCTACTTTGGAGGTCTGCTCTTACAAATGAAACAAATAAAATCCTTTGCTGTACAACTTCAAAAATGTCTTTGGAATTGCAATGGGCAGAGTTTGAAAAAAGTAGCACCACTTAGGTAATAGGGATTTTTAACAGCTGTAATATGCCCCAGTGGCTATAAATTAAAGATTCTGCTGCCCCTAGGCACCAGTAGTGCTTTGCTTCTCTGCCCATCCCCTTGAACAAGGGCAGGAGAGCAGCCTTATTTGTTACCTGCTCCATGCTTGTCCCTCCCTTGTTTCTTTGAATGACAGGGAGAGGCTGGATTAGGGAGCAGAATGATTTTTCTCTACTCCCCTTTGGGGGTGGTGGAGACTAGAATAGGAAGTAGAGCAGTTTTTCATTGTCCTGTCTCAGCCTCACCTTTCCCCCTCCTGTTTATGAGAGATTCAGCACAGCTGGTAAACAGCAAATGTTTAGCCTGCCCCCTCGATTCTTGTTGTCCTAGGTGCACAGGCTTAATGTGCCTATTGGCAAATCCCAGGCCTGCACCTTAACAGGAGAAGGTATAGTGAGACCAGGATTCTAATTAGAGAATTCTAACTGAAACAGGTTCTGTCAATTAGTTCCTATATGTATTCCCAGGTATCTTATACTATCCGAGACCCATTTAAATGGAAATTTATCCCGTATTTCTCAGCAAGGTTTATATTTAAAAGTGCATACTTTGCCATATTCACTTTAAAGTCCAGAGAGAAAGAAAACTTATTGCTGAAACAGAGAATAATGTACATAGCAAATGAATAGAAAAAAACTGAGAAGGAGCAGGACATTGTGCCAATGTTCAGCCCAGATTAGTACTCACTATTCATGGCTAATATCAAAATTCTTAGCGTTTAGACAGGTGGATCCAGAACAAGTGAGTTATACATCTCTACCAGCAGATGGAGCAAAGTTGACATCACAGTATATATACCCCTGCGGTGACAACCCACCAATATTCTCGGTCTCCAGCAGATGGTGAATGTGCATCTCCCTACTGAGGATTACTTAACGATTTTAGGAGGAGAAAAGGAGGAAAATAATTCACCCTGCTTTCCTGTGGTGATTCCATATGGGTCCTCCCTCAGTTGAGAATTTGTGAGATGAAATATATTGGATGCCTCCCTCAGATGAGTGCATTGGTTTTCAGCTGGCGTGGATTCAGATGTTCCAAAAAAAAAAAAGTTGAAAGGAAAGCGGGTGCAGGAAGCTGAGTGTGGCAGTAACGGTATATGCCCCCTCTCCCTGCAGCTGGAAACATTCTGTACTTAGCCAGGACGCTTGGCGCTGATCTGATGTTGGCTCCCAGGCTCCTGTGGAGGTGGGAGTGGGCAGCCTGGCAGATTGAGCGGTGGTTTTTGGCTAGGCCCCACACTTAGGTTTTACCTGTTTACCATGAGGTAGGCCGTGGTGGAGTTTCCCATGCTTTTTCCTGTTAGACTGCTCTCTGCAGTTCCCTCGGTTCATGTGAGTGCATCCAGCTGTATGCCCAGTTTGTGTGCCTGGGTGGGCACCTGACTGGATGCTTAGCTGGGCATCCAGTCATACAGGCGTCTGAGCGTTATACGCACACGCTTACCTACGTGCACAATCTGAATGGCCTTTCTGGGAGCTCATTTTTTGGGCATTCAGAGGCACAGGGTTGTATTCCTAAAAAATATGGACATCTAGTTTTTGGCAGTGGGTACAGCTGGATGCATACTTCTCAGTTGCCTGTTTAGAGCATACTGACAGACTGGTGCCTATACAAAAAAACCTAAGCACCTTACCCTCTGTGCTGCTTATCATATTCGGGCATCTCAGCCTGACATTCCCTGTAACTTATCTCAGCGTTGCTTGGAAGCTCAGGGAAAACTGCCTTTGTCTGACTTTACTAAGCCTGTTTTTTCCCAGCCTGATGTGGGCCTGGGTAAAGAGATGCCAGAAGGGTTGCCTGACTTTGGAGCTCCCTAACTGGTTTGTCAGGCAAGATTGTTCAGTAGGCACAGGATAGGCACCCCATGAATTTGGCATGGATCCCTCTGCCTTTTCTTGAGTGGAACTTTTTTCAAGAATTGCAGTTTTCAGGCGCAGTCTGCCCCAACCTATCTTACCAGGTCAGCGTTGCAGGTGGTGAAATCTCGCACGCCTGGTACAGCGACTAAGTGTTTGGAGTATGTCTAGATCGGTTGCCAGCCTTCCCGATAGGGATCCAGATGGCACGGATGACAAAACCGATCATTACTTCTTGGAGGATCGGAAAATTCCTCCAGGAGTGGAGCCATATAGAACTGTTGCAATTCTTTCATAAGGATGAGTTTCCAGTGCACAGCGATCTGTAGCAGCAAGGGCTTGTTCTTCATGAAGATCAGACTCTGTTTTGTCTTCAGTATAGCACTTGAGAGGGCTTGGTGGTTGCAGCGTGGATATTCTGCTGCGGTGATTAGCACCTTGGTACAAGCGAGAAAATTCTCCACCTCCTTAGCCTATGTGCAGGTTTGGCGAGTGTTTGAGGCTTGGTGTGAAGATCAAGGGGGTTCTTCCTTGTTAGATTAAGATCCTGCTCATTTTGGAATCTTTGCAGGATGGACTGAGTAAAGGGTTGGCCCTTAATTCATTAAAGATACATGTAGCGGCTCTTGCCTGTTTCAGGGCTCAGGTAAATGGTGAACTCCTTGTCAGTTCATCCAGATATGGCCCATTGCTTGAAAGGAGTGAAACATCTTCATCCTCCCTTGCAGTTACCAGTGCCCTTGTGGAGTCTTAATCTGGTTTTGAATTTTTTAGCAGGCCCTACTTTTCAACTGTGTCCCTCCTCTTGCAGTTACTGACCTTAAACTGCTTCTTGTGGCAGTTTGGCACGTAGAGTATCTGAACTGCAGGCTCTGTCTTGCCAGGAGCTATTCCTTCGAGTGACTTTGGGGGCAATACAGCTGCATATACTGTTCCTTCCTTTTTGCCAAAAGTGGTTTTGGGTTTTCACTTGAATCAGTCCATTTCCCAGCCGTCTCTGGACTGGGAAAAAGATGCAGAGGGGTATTGCCTGTTACGGCCCTTGGATGTTAAGAGGCATATCGGGAGGTATTTGAAGGCTTCTAAACCTCTCAGGAAAACAGCCTGTTCTCCATGATTGGAAGTAAGCAGGGCAAGCCGGTGTCAAGGGTTACAAATAGCATGATGGATTAAGGAGGTAGTCATGACCGCATATGTGGATGCTGGTCAGTCATTGCCTAGTCAGGTTCGGGCTCATTCCTAACCTGACAGTGTCATGGGTGGAGGTTAGATTGCTGCACAAAGTGGGGCCCAGCTATCCACGCCCTGCATGCTACCCATTAATATTACACTTTGAGGCTCATATGCTGTAGCTAGGAAGAAGAGGCATGCATGATTAAACATGTTCTCAGAAAGGGGTTCGTACACTTAAGAGCCATCGCTGGTATTTTTTCTCTGTGTAGTGCTAAGAGCAGAGCCCAAGTGCTGGCTTGGGTTTGAGCATCAAGCAGTGGTGACTTTTCCTTGCAAACCTGATTAGATTTGGAGGTATGGCATATTAGTGGGGAAACACTGGTTTAAAACAGTTTGAATGTTTTCTTTTATATATATATATATTCAGATATGTATTGGTGAAGCATAAATCCTTGTTAGCTTATTTTCACAGCTTTTATTTGGTCTACTCAACTTGCCTATTTATATTTGCCTGCTGTTCTGTCCCCATGGATGTTATAATTTTGCCACTGTTTTGAAACCTATAACCTCTAGAAATCTCTTCCAGGTGTCAAGTGCCCTCTGAAAAGGTATTCTCTGTGGACAAGCAGGCATAAATTAGTCTTCATGCATAGGTATCATCAAATGGCAGAGATATGGACCCAGTTCTACTTAGCATGTTCAGGATTTGCCATGTGCATGCACTACCCTGCGAGTCTCATCTGAGTTACTGCACTGCACATATGGCCCAATCTTTACATTTTTGGTTGTTTTAGACCCTAGTGCCCTTATCTGCCTCATTATTTTTCTTATTTTCTATTGATGCCTTGGCAGCCCTTAAACAGAATTTTTAAGTTGGGACCCCCCCACCCCCCCCAAAAAAAAAAATTTTCTAATGAAGCCCAAGGGCAAGAAGTCTGTAGCCAGCAGCTTCAAAATATTTTATCTTTGGGCACTGAATGTCCCTTTATGGATATGCCCTCCCTTTGGTATTGCTGCTTGGGCCTACACCACAGCTCTTTCAACTGCATCAGTAGTATTGTGCCTGGAAGATGGAGGCCTTTAGGAAGGCACTGGTGAGTAAGAACCTAGAGCCTCAGGATGAGGCAGAACAGCAGAGCTACTCCAAGTCTAAAAGCAAAGTGTCCAACTCTTGCTGCAAGAAGTCTATAGGAATCCTCTCTGCTCTTTTTCAGATCCCACCCCAGGTCAGATACTGAATATGACATGGAAGCTGGTGGCACTGATGGAGATGCCAAGAAGAGCACCTAAACAGCACAGGGGTGTTCCCCCTTTTGTGCTATGACCTTGGGAGCTAAAAAAAAAAAAAAAAAGCATGGTGCTAGACTCCACAGGAATGGGCCCCTGAGGAGGGAAATCATCTGCACAGGTCCTACCATTCATTCTGTGAAAGATCTCCATGACACTGAGCCATTTATTTTATCTGCAACCGGGACAGACCAGGGCATTGTCCATGTCATCTACGTGGAGTGTGCATTTTAAGGCATAGTCAACTTGCTTGTTGTAACAGATCAAGGTGCCCTCTGTCTGAACAGAGCACTTCAGTGCATAATTCAGTCCCGTTGTGAGCACTATGGCACAGAAGGTACCAGTGCCATTCATGGAGCAAGGTGTCATTTGACAGGAGTTGATGCAACTGGTGTGGAGCACCATGGAGCCGTCCACGTGTACAGCCAGTGCAGTGACTGCGGTGCCAGGTTCTTCAGCTTTACTGGCGGTCCTGAGTGAGGATGAGCTGATCTGGGTTTCTGAAGACTCTCCAACTGGGAATACGGTAATACCTATAGTACACTGTGAATCTCTAAAGGCTAGAGAATGGAAATGAAAAAGCATGCAGGGGGTAACTTGCAAGTGTGACAGTTACTACCCTTAGAAAGCATGGAGATTACTATCCTTAACTAATAAGCCTTGATGTTTTAAATGCAACTGCAACATTGTTCCCTGCTTCAATGGAATGGGGGAAAAGGGAGTTTGATTCAGATAGCAGCCAAATGGGCCCAGACTTCTATGGTATGGGGTACTGATATGCAGATGAGAAAAAGCACAGGACTGCTTCTATGGCCAAATTCATAAGCAAAGCATGTCAAGCAACACTGAATTTTCAAGAAGCTCATCACTCAATAAAAAGGTTACTAGCTGACATTTTTATGGGTATCATAAGGTTTGTGAATAACTGCACTAATGGTCCATTGCTGGGCAGACTGAATGGACCATTTGTCCTTTTCTGCCATCATTACTATGTTACCTGAATGTAATCCGCTTTGAAGTAACCTGGAAAAGCAGAATATAAACACCGGCACAGAGGGTCCCTCAGCTAGTGGGAGTCTAGTTATTTCTTTACCTCTTTTAAGCCCTGGAATAGATGAGAGATTAGAACCTCAACTGCTCAAGATGCAGGAATATTTCTTGTATAGTGGGGCTATCCCATGTCTCATATCACTGTGTTCTTTCCTCAGGAGCTTCCAGCATTGGGAATAAGGCCTCTCACCATGTGGTGATGGATTTTCAAGGGGAGTGCCTTCATGAATCAGAAGGGGAATAAGTATGTTTGATCCAGTCTTGAGTTCCTTGGAGATATCTTTGCTTGCCATCTTAATTATCTGAGTCATGGCTAGTATTTCCCCTTGGTTAGTGGATGAGGAGGATTCTACAGGGATTACCCTAGATCTCCAGATAGACTTGACTTGGCATATCTCTTCTCTGGAGGATCTTTGTTACTCCAGGTTTTTGGATAAACCTGCAGCGATGCTATCCATCAATGTTAAGGAAAAGGATCTGAGATCAAATGTCTTTGGGCTCATTCAGTTCCTGTAACCACCTATGGATTCCACAGCTATCCCAGTTCACAAACTCCTTCAAGATCTTTGTTACATTTGCTGGCTCATGGGCTACCCCACACTAGTCTACCAAAAATGCAGCAGGACACCGCCAGCTCATTGACATGCGACAGGCAGCTGCAGCTCCTTAATCTGATGTGCCCCTAGGCACGCGCATGCAGGCTGAACCCAGCCTAGAGTACTAGTTACTGCTCCTGCATTCAGCCTTGCCTTACCTTCCTTGTCCAGCCTTGACTTGGATTGATCTGTTACTGACCATAGCCAATGACCTGACCTTTCTTGTCTGCCGCCAGCCCTGACTAGTGCTAGTCATCGGAATCTCTCCTTGGTCTTCATCAAAGACTATCACCTAAAATCTTCTGGCCCCCCAGAACTCAAAGGGACTGGTAAAGGTGAAGCTCCAGAGCAGTCTTTGCAGTGTGCTCTGTCAGTTGGTAGTGAGGATCTACTGGGCCTTCCCAGAAGTTGTCAAACTCTCATTCCAACACAAGGGTCCATAACTCCAATAAACGTCAGATGCGAACACAGCCAACATTATGCCTTCCAGTAGACCACAAACTGGATCTGAAGTATAGTGTTTAGGTCACCCTAGGGTTTGGGGGTGGTCTAATTGCCCTATCACTCTGTGGTTGTAGTCATTGTTGAAATGTGCTAAGCCCATTTGTGATCACTAATATCCTTCCTGGGAAGGATCCAAAAGAGTTGGTTGATTCGGAAAGATCTTCCACAGTTCCATGCTGAGTACCTGGTTATCAGCTCAATCTGTTCCATTTATGAAGCTTTTGATACTGCAATCACGACTTCATCCGCTCTGTAGGAGCCCAAAGGCTCATGTTATGAGCAAATGGCCTTATGCTATATCGTCTTTGCATGTTTCTAAATCCTAACTAGTCTGCCCAGCCACATAACTACTCAGCTCTACAACCTTACCACTCGGATACCCTGTGTTTCTCACACTTTCTTGAATTCAGATACTGTCCTTGGCTCCTACATCCACTAGGAAGCTGTTCCATGCATCCACCACCCTTTTCTGTAAAGAAATGCTGCCTTTGATTACTCCTAGATCTAGCCCCATTTCACCCTCATCCCATAACTCCTTGTTCCAGAGTCTCCTTTTCATTGAGAGACCCACCTTTCGTGCATTGAGACCTCAGATATATTTAAATCTCATAGTCTTTCTCTTGCCTTTCCTCTAGGTATATGTTTAGGTCTTTGTCTGTCCCCATGTGCTTTACAATGAAAATCAGATTATTTTAGCAGCCACCCTCTGGACAGATTTCATCCTGTTTATCAGTTTGACTGTGTGGTCTTGAACTGTACATAGTATTCCAAATGAGGTCTCACCAGGAATTTATACAGAGGCAATACCATTTCCTTTTTTCTGTTGACCATTCCTCTCACTATGCACCTGAGCATATTTCTGGGTTTTGCCGATCTATTTCTACTTGTGTGGCCACCTCAATTTTATGTGATCTTAATTTGTGCATAGTTTCACTTCCTAGATTATAACATTCCCTTGTTTTCTTTTTTTTGCTCAGCTCAAATGCATAACTTTGCACATGCATAACTTTGCACATCTTTGCACATTGTTTGTGCAGGTTTTATGGTTTAATGTAAACCGAATTGATTTGTAACTTGTTACAAGAATATCGGTATATAAGAGCCCCTAAAATAAATAAATCTAGGCATTTTCTTAGCTACAAGACTCTAAATTTCTCAAGCTTTGCTAGATTCCTCAGCTTTTCACACCTTCCTGGCTGGCTGTCCTGTTGCACGTTTTGGTATCTACAAAACGACAAATCTTTCCCAATAATCCTTCCACAATATCACTTACAAAATTTTTGAAAAAAATGGGTTCAAGGGCTGATCCCTGTGGCCATTAGTAGTTAGGCCTATTTCCTCGAAGCAAGCTCTATTTATCGTTACCCTTTGCCTCTCACTCAGCCAATTTCTAACCCAGTTGGTCACTTTAGGGCCCACACCATAACACTGTTTAAGTCACAAATGTGAAACCATGTCAAAGACGTTGAAATCCAAGTAAACTGTTTTACATCTAAATCTCCCCTGATCTGGCTTGCTGGTCACCTGCTCAAAGAAATTGATCGGACTCATCAGGCAGACATACCTCTGATAAAACCAGGTTTCCTTTGATCTCATAATCCATTGGATTCCAGAAACTGCACTTTTCTGTTAACTATTCCATTTAATTTATTCATCAGAGGTCATACTAACTATAGGAGACACATTTGTCTATCTCCAGTCCATAATACTCCCAACTCTAAAGAAGTATTGAAAGTCACAGTGGAGTTGCCAGAACTTCTCTAGTTCTTGTAAAACCTTTAGAAGTATACTTGGTCGCTTTTCTGAAAATTGAGGTTTGCCTCACTTCCAATCTTATGTTTCTTTTTTTTCTTTGTTCCTGCTCCTGGCCCTTCCTCAGTGAACATGGAACAGAATTTTGTTCTGCATAATCTTATGGATGTATTCTGTGTAAGGGGCAACTTGTTTGGCAATAAAGTTTAAGGGGTGGTGACTCTTATTAAGGAGAATCAATTCACATTAGCCATTATCAGTTATGATGGAGATCAATCAGCTCCTGCCTGTTAGTATTTCTCCTACAAGCATCCATTATTCTAGACATGTTCCTTCCATTCTCTTCAGCATCAAAGTCCAAGGTCTACAGAGGGAAAGGCGTTAGCCCATGGCTCACAGCAGACAGTCTAAGCCCAGCACCAGTTTTTTGTTTTTTTTGATAACTTTGAGACTTGCCTTGCAATATTGGCAGCACAGCTTTGATAGCACAAAATCTATCAACATTTAAAGACACTATGTGTACAAAGGAGAATAGGTTTTTCACTTAGTGCCAGGGCACCTTACTGACTTTGTGTCTTTGCATTTCCCAATCTAGTGGTACCAATTTCCAAACACGCTTTGTCCAATTGGCTAGAAGACTATAAGGCGCACTTATGTGCTAGCTGGCTTTATAGACTGGACTGTCAAAGCTCAGTGAGAGCCACGGTGACTTTAATGGCTCATTTCTTGAGCCTCTTCCATTGAAGACATCTGTATAGCTGATGTTTGGTCATCTAGATGTGTCCTGAAGAGACTAACTTTGGGCAAGCAGTTTTGTGCAGCCTGTTTACCCAGTAGTCCATGCTCTACCTATGGAACCAATTTTTTTTTTATTAAATGTTTTTATTGGTAAATTGACAATGGTACAAGATTACAATAATAGAAAATGAGGACACGGAACATATGTACATCACGTAATCATCATAGTGTGTATAGATGCATGAAGAACAATAACTTGCAGTAAAGAAATAACTCTGACAGCCCTGTATCAATATCTTGTCAATATCTTGTTATGACTAAGTATGCACTTAAATAGCACAAGTTAACCCTCCCCTAATCCCTAGCGAGGAATACAAATGGTGAAGTATTATACCGTAGCCAACAGTAGAAGACATATAGAAAAGGCAATGTACATAGCAAAACCATTATAAACGTGTAAGGCACTATAGGTGTATAGCATGGGGCTTGATATAGCCATGTGCGACAAATATCCTCGTGGGATCATACAGGACCTCTGAGGCTCTCCTTCCAGTGGCAGTATGCTTTCCAGGTATCCGGAAATCTCCCCAGGCTTTTCCTAAGATGGGCCGTAATTTCCGCCAATCGATAGATTATCTCTACTTTAGATTGGACTTCTACCTGTGGAACCAATTTAAGTAATTTCTCCACAATGCAACCCTCAGTTTGGGTCTCGCCATACATGGCTAAAACATGCTTGTCAACGGAGAGAGTCTCTTTGAGATCTGAGTCCATGTCTGCCGTCAGAGGTTAAGCCAACTTTTTGTTGTTTTGCACTTTTCTCCCTTCAATTTCATATAATGACCCTTGTCATTGTTTGTTCTGTGGAAAATGCTTCCTTCTGGCATTTTACTGAAGCCTAGTAGAGATTGCATGTATCATTTACCCCCTTTCCCTTTCTTCTATAATGTGTATGACTCCTTCAGGCTATGTATTTAAATTTATTTAAAATCATTTAATTGCCTGTGGATTATCTTTTTAATTGTACAACATTGGCTTATGTGTAGGCCATGCACCATTTTGGTGGCCTTTTATATTGCCTTTAACTTTTCAATGGTCTTATCTAGATGTTGTATCTAGAAATTAATATCCTACTGTACAGTAGGTGGGGACTGTCAAGCATCTCAATGGATCCATATTTTCCAATCCTTTCACCTCCAGTATTTCCCAGCGTACTTCACAAGTATACATAATATGCATATTCCTGCATTCTTAATATGCCTTCATGGTTTTAGGAAAGCCCACAGTATGGAGACTCTTTTAATGTCACTATGTGATACTATCCAAAGAGGCTTTGATCAAAATACTTCATATTTGCTAATCCTATTGGATATAACAGCGGCATTTGATACCGTAAGCCACGAAGCATTTTTTAAAGAATAATCAGGACCCTAGACTGCACACATACTGACGTAAACTAGAAGCCTCAGTCAGACTGTAAAAGTATATAAACAAATTAACTGTCCATTCACTTCAACAAAAAAAGGGAAGGGAAAAATCAATATAATTGGTTCATGTAAAAATATTAAAGGGCCATCATAATGGAATATGAATAAAATTGTCAGTTGTTATGATGTATGTAACTTCATACACTTTTTCAAAAATTGTAATAGTCATCAAAACTTAGTGAAAATATCTTCAAATTACAAATTTAAAAATGTGTATGCCAAACAAAAATGTCATGTAAAACTTAAACCATAAATGTGTGAAATATAAATTCCATATGTTTCAATTGGTATAAACCAGGCTTCTTTTCTAGCTGATTGACTTCCCATAAGAATTTAAAAAAAACAAAAAAAAAAACCCCACCCAAAAATTTGAAATCCAGAGACCTATTGAGAAGATACTCCAACTGAAGAAAATGGTCAACTGGTCATTTATTTCAATACAATTATATTCTTCTCTTTTTGTTTATATATTGTATAATATCTGTAGGACTGACACTCCAACAGCTTATAACATCACAAAGCTGCTCTTAGTTTAAAGTCCACTTTACTTTATTATTAATTTATTCATTTATATCTAGCTTTTCATGAAAAACTTCATAAAACATCCAGTACAATGAGCATTCGTGATCATTCTCAGAAAACCCAAAACCATGAGTAACTCCAACTTGAAAAGTACTTATCTTGCCACGACGTAGAGGTCTCACATCCCAACATGGATCCATGTTTCAAAAACCAATCTGCTTCAGGGGGTCGAATCTCCAAAATCACATCTGATCAAATCTTTAACACTTCAACATGCTCATTGTTAGAAAAACAAAACTTCCCCTCTGGGAATAATTAGTCAGTGAACTACAAAATTTCAGTGAAAGCAGTTTTCTTTATTCACGCTCTTGCAAGGGTGGGTGCTCGCCACAGACACGTAATAGGCACAAATTACATTGACCTGATTAGTTATATACCCTTCTCCGTTCCTGTTATCTGATCTCTGCGGTTAGTGACTCAGCATTTTTTCCCCTTTCTGATTGGTCTTGCCTCCTGTGGCAGGCTCGCCCCTGTTTGCTTATTCCACTAAATATTCATGCAAGAGAGGGGAAGGTATGGGTGGGTCTCTGCCCTTTCTGCATTTTGTGCTTTAATTTCTCTGTGTTCAGCAAAATGTTTCTTAGCTTAGTGGTTTGACTTCTTAGTCGGCTCTGTTTATAGCCTCAGGTGTGGGTGTCACACTTTCTTCCTTTCCACCATTTTCTGTTAATCAGACCTATTTGCCATTGGCCTACTTTCCAATGGATACCAAACTTGTGGTTTTACAACCTGTTTGCATAGCCTGTCAATTTTCTTTTTTTTAATTTCTTTTATTTATATCAATTTGCAATACTTACAAGAACAATTCTTGAATAGGAAAAAATACAAGAGATTGGGTTATACAATGTAATAACCAATAAACATTTAGGAAATCATTAATTTCAATCTCTCTATTTTAAAGTCCTAAATCGAGGGTGCATCCTCCACAACCTTAGGAAAAAAATAAACAATATTTCTATTTGCAGTGATTCTTTTCATTTTATGAGAGGGCTGGAGAATTTATACAGGGTACTGCAGGAGTTATGGGAGATTTCCCCAGTAAGAATTGAGTTAACTGGGGTGGTTCAAAGAAAACATTTATTAGTTTTTATATACCGACATTCGATCTCAATTGAGAAGTATTCTGTAAATATTTAACCATGCACTTGCATGGAAATTTAAGGAAATATTTCCCCCTAATTTTTGTTTATAACATTTATTTTGTATACTACATTTAAATTGTATATTGTTTAACCATTTCTATCCTCTTTTCTATTTTTCCTACTCCAAGTTTGGCCACCTTTGTTAAATGTAACTGTACCTTCTGTCACCACAGTTCTAGTTCTATGTTCTTAAGTTCTAAGTATTTTATTGCACCCCCATTCTATGTAAACCAGCAAGATATGTTTTCATGATTGCCGGTATATAAAAACTCTAAATAAATAAAATAAATAATTAACAAGACCTGAGGTCTCAGCAAGAGGAATGCTTTTCTCCTCTTCTGGGTCTCACGAGAGATGCCTGGGAAAGCCCTTACGATACATCCCATAAATCTCTCATTCCTGTATTTCAATTTTAATAACCATTCCCTATTGGACTCTAATGCCATAATCACTATGAGAGTTGCAGGAATTGCCAATTCAGAATTTGAAGTTTCCAAAATTGCAGAAAGATCAAGAGACTGCTCTCGAGCTGGTCTCAAGTTTCAACGCTGTTATTTTTCTTTCATCATTACTTGCGATTGTTGTATCGATTTAATCTCAGTCCAGATATAAGAAGCCTGATGCTCCAATCCACATTTGTATTAGTAATAACTTCTATTCTTTCATCATGTCATCTAATTTGCTCCATTGCTGGAGCCAATTGCTGTAATATAGACAGTCTCATTTCATTTATGGCTTCCCACAGCGTCTCGAATGAGAACTTGTGGTCTTACCATTGCTGGTATGTCTTTAATGGGAATTCCTCCAACCGCACCCGCAGTTTCTTCCCTCTATTCTCCTGCCTCCATGCCGGGTTACCCTGATACTTCCTCAGGCTCGACGTTGCCACCGACATTCCTCCCGACCCCCACTAGGTCGAACTCCTGCGGTCTGAGGGTTCCTCCCTCTGTTGTGGAGCTGTCCTTGTGGCAGCTGGATTTACTGGCGGGGTCCTCTCTACGGGACTCAACGACGATATTGAACCTGGGAAAGAGGGGAGCTCAAATTCCCCTCCCCCTCTCAAACGGCTGCAGTCCCGTTCCTCTACCGCTGCGTGTTACATGCACATCTATCGGGCCGGTCGGATGAGTTGCCGGAGGTGCTGTGGGGTACGGGCTCCTCTGCTTCCTCTTCCTCCCCATAAGGTAAATACCGCAAGAAAATTGAAAAACCTCACTTACACTAGCGCTGCATGAGCGTTTGACTATCTGGCAGCCATCTTGGATCTGCCCCCGAGCTTCCTCCTGTCAATTCTTATTTTAATGTCAGAGGCAAAAATCTCTAGAAATGAAGATTAACTCTTTAGGAGCATTACATTAAACACAATTCTTTTAAGCTTGGCAAAGCTACAAGGGGCTAGGGGCTTTAATTTAGCAGCATCTTTTGATAATTAGCAGCATGAATTGGTCTAAAACATTTAAAGCAACTTATATTTCTTATTCCGTATAGAGATGAAATAGCAATTGTTAAACTCTACTTTTCACATTATTTTATATGAAACGAGTCTGTCCTTCAAACTATCACAGCATGTTCATAACAAGTTAAAGGAAACATGGTGGTGGAAGAGATTTATATACTGCAAGAAAATGACATATACTTTATTAATGGGCAATCGCTTAAATCAGGGAATACCAATCAGTTCATTGAGACCTTGCGGTTGTACAGAGTCCAATTTAAAGATCCAAAATTGTTCATTTATTAAAACGGATCTGTATATCACCCCCACGGATAGGTACCTCAATCTGTTCCAAAATAGTCCACTTTTAAGTCCTGAAATTGGGTCTTTTGTACACAATGTGTTACCATCGGAGCTGCCATCTTCAATGTCTTAATGCAACTCTTATGTTCTGTCACGTATTTTTTGCTTTGTGTGTCCAATGTAGACTAATGGACATTGAATCGCATAAATCACCCTTTCTGAATTACAGGTAGTGTGCCTTTAAAAAAAAAAAAAAAAAAAAAAAAAAAAAGATTCGAACCCGGATGATGCCACTGACAGCCCGTTAAAGCCTGGGCGCACATGTCACAAGTGCTACAGGGATAATTCCCTTCCAAAGAAACTTCAGTCTCTGTCACAGACTCTAGAGTCGAATGAACCAGCCTATCATGAATATTATGTTCTTTAAAAAAAAAAAAAAAAAAAGCAAACCTGGGATTAGGTTGAAAAATATCGCGAATGGCTAATATCGGCCAATGAGTACATAACATTTTAACCATCTCTTGAACTCAATCACTGTAACACATTACACAAGTCGAATCGTTGTCCACAGTCTTCTATTTATATCCCAGTAATAATGCACTGTTTGCAAACAGGGCTCTTTTATAGGCTTTCTTCACCACCGACCGGGGATAACCTCTCTGCAAAACCAAAATAGATCCGTAGATTGTCTCTTATATTCCAAATCAGTAGAGCAAATTCTTCTAAGCCTTAAATACTGGCTCAAGGTAAACTATTCTTCGGGTGAAAACAAGAACCTCAACAGCTGATTACGATCAATCACTTTCCGAAACAGTGTAGTTTGCAAATGATCACACTCATGAAAAATGGTAATATCCAGAAAGGATATCAAAAATTGATGGCACTGCTTCATAAACTTTAGATGTAGTTCTTGATTATTTAGCCAAACCACAAAACTCTGCAAATCTTCAAAGGATGGGGTCCCGGCGACCGTGAGATAGGAGGGAGGGCCTGCGCGATCGGCGCCGAGGACCCACCGGGGTAAGGCCTAGCAATTTGCACTCCTACCCCAAGCAGGTCCTCTCGCCGACCACGAGGCCAGCCGGGCCTTACGACCTCGCCCGCAGCCGGATCGCCGTCCTCTTCGGGCCTTCGCCCCGCCTCCACCGGACCCCGACCAATCGCACGAAGGGACAGCCGGGACAGACGGCCTATCAAGGCAGCCCTCGCTCGGCTTTAAAAAAACACACCAAGCTAGGCGTCACGCGCTGAGCGTCACGCGCCGAAGGAGCGCGACAAAGGGGCCTGCCCCTTTGTCTCGCCCCTTCGGCGCAGCCCCAAGGAATACACGATCCTTGTCCACAGATGACTCTATAACTAGCCAACGGCTATGGACAAACGGAGTTTCCGGACCGGACAAAGCCATCACGCACCAACCCCTGCCAATCATCTCAACTAATCCATTCCAGCCACAATACAGCACCCTTTACTAACCCCCAGCGTCCATCAAAAACAAATCAGCATTCAATCCAGCCCTCACAGCATCCACTCCAGCAATTCCAGCATCCACTCCAGCAGTTCCAGCATCCATCCTAGCAGACTCTGAACGTACCCAGTTTTATCCGGCGACCGGGTACGTACCCAGTTACAGACGTACCCCTATTCATAACCCTAGCAAATCAACATACAATGATACACAGCTACTCCATCCCCATACTCAAAAGAAAACCCAGAAATAACTCTCCACCAGACCCCAATCAGACACCCAGACAACAAAGACTCATCAACATCATGACATCTCCCATTACACAACTTCTAGGCCTCTCATTATTCACTTTAACCTTATTCAATGCACAGTCACTTTCCAAAAAAATGCACCTTCTCAATGATTACTTTATTGACAACAACCCTGACATATGTGCAATAACAGAAACCTGGTTAAAACCCACTGACATATCATTAATAAACCAACTTCCAACACAATCCTTCGACCTTTTCTCAATACCTAGACCGAAAAAGAAAGGAGGAGGAATTCTACTTGCTGCAAAAAAACAATTGGGCATAACCCTACAACTATCATACTCCACTTCAAAACTAGAATGCTCCATATTCAAATCTCAACATCTACAAATATTCCTCATCTACGCCACACCAGGAACTCTAGAGGCTAACCCCTCCCCTCTAATAGAGATGATAGCCAAACACTTAAATTCAGACAAACCAACCATCATATTGGGAGACTTCAACATTCACGTGGACTCCATCCCTCAATCCACTAACTGCGAAACCTTCCTCACCTCCCTCAGTCACCTTGGATTCTCACAAATAATCAACGGGCCCACTCACAAAGCAGGTCATACATTAGACCTCATATTTATCAACGAGAGCTGGTCCATCCATACCAATCCCACCTGCACGCCAATCCCCTGGTCAGACCACCAGATCATAGACACAACCCTCAAAATGAAAAACACACCACCTACAAACATCTCCAAAACCATCATTCATTTCAGGAAACCATGCTCACTGGAGTTACTCACCGAACAATGCTCTAAAGATCTCAAACAAATAGACCTCTCAGACGCCAACACAGCCACCTCTTCATGGATCAAACTCACGAACAAAATAGCGGACCAACTCTGCCCAACCTCCTCAAAAACAATCCAACCGGCAAGAGACAACAGAAAACCGTGGTTCACCCCGGAACTCAAAGCCCTAAAACAAAAACTACGAAACAAAGAACAAAGCTGGAGAAACAACCCCTCACCCACATCCAGACTGGACTACAAAGCCACCCTCAACACCTACAGAAACGCCATACACAAAACAAAAAAGGACTTCTATGCAAAAAGAATTCATAACTTCATCTTCGACTCTAAAGCTTTATTCTCTTACGTTTCATCCCTCACCAAACCAACGCCACCTTCCATTCCAGACCAACTAGCACTCGGCAAAGCCAACGAATTAGCCACTTACTTCAAGACAAAAATCTCAAACCTTACTAGCTCCCTTACAACCCATCAAACCCTTCCAACACCTCACAGCACATACCTACCCACGCTGAATTCTAGTCTAGAGACATTCGAGCCCACATCAGCCATGGAGATCGAAAATCTACTTAAAAAAATTAAACCATCTTCACATCCCTCGGACCCACTCCCTACTAATCTGCTCACCGCCATCCCTAGCACCGTCGCAAAACCTATTGCGGAAATCATCAATACCTCTCTAGCCTTGGGCACAGTTCCTAATCAACTAAAACTTGCAATCCTCAAACCCCTACTGAAAAAACCAACTGCATCACCCACGGACCCAGCCAACTTCAGACCCATTGCAAACCTGCCCCTGATCTCCAAACTCAAGGAAAAAGCCGTAAATAAACAACTTTCCGAATATCTCGAGGAGCACAACATTCTTTCCCCTGCACAATACGGTTTTCGTAAATCACTAAGCACAGAGTCCCTTTTGCTTTCTCTCACTGATAATTTACTTTTGAACCTGGAGAAAAAACAGTCATTCTTACTGGTCCTGTTAGACCTATCATCAGCGTTCGACACGGTAAATCACTCACAATTACTAGAACAATTATCAAACATAGGAATCAACGGCACAGCTCTCAGTTGGTTCAAATCGTTCCTATCAAACAGGTTTTACAAGGTCAGAATTAACAACAAGGAATCTGACCCCATCCTATCAGACCAAGGTGTACCACAAGGTTCATCCCTCTCTCCCACCCTGTTCAACATTTACCTCCTCCCCCTCTGCCATCTCCTATCACAACTCAAGCTTACTCATTACCTCTATGCAGATGACATCCAGATCATCATCCCCATCACAGAATCAATTCAAAAAACCTTCGACTACTGGGAAAATTGTCTTCAACCAATTAAACATCTACTCTCCAGCCTGAACCTGATTCTAAACTCCAGCAAAACAGAGTTGCTACTGATTTCTCACAAACCAAACACCCACGTACCCAGCCTGGCACAAAACATGGAGCTCTCTGCAGACGTCAGGAATCTAGGAGCATGGCTTGACAACCAACTTAACCTAAAAAAATTCATTAACACAACCACCAGGGATTGCTTCTTTAAACTACAGGTCCTAAAGAAACTAAAGCCACTCCTTCACTTCAATGACTTTCGCCTCGTTCTTCAATCCATTATTTTTTCGAAACTTGATTACTGCAACTCAATCTTACTTGGCCTCCCCTCTACAGCATCAAACCCCTACAGATGGTACAAAATGCCGCAGCCAGAATCCTAACTAACACTAACAGAAGAAACCATATTACCCCCATCTTGAGCAACCTCCACTGGCTACCCATTAAACAGAGAATCCTATATAAAACCTTAACCATCATTCACAAAGCAATCCATAACGCCGCACCTATATCTCTACAAATTCAACTTCGGCCACACTTATCTTCTAGACCCATCAGAAACGCCTACAAAGGCACATTAGTCGCAGCTCCTGCCAAATCAACACTAAGAAAAAGAGCTCTCTCCACTGCAGGACCACACCAATGGAATGCACTCCCACCAGACCTACGACTCGAACCCAATCTACCAGAATTCAAAAAAAGGTTAAAAACCTGGCTCTTCAGGCAAGCATTCCAATTCCCAGAGTGTTACTAAGCACCTCCTCCTGACTTTCAGATCCAACCATTGTAGGGTGTCACGAATTGCTTGACACTTAATTTCTTACACCTAATTTCTTACACGTACTTGCTTGACACTTGCTTGACACTTAATTTCTTACACTTAATTTCTTACATGTACTTGCTTAGTCGCAATGCCTATTTAACAGTCATTTAACAGAGGACATATTATATAACCGTTTACTGCAGTCGATAAACGCTACTAAAGTCCATTGTAAAAAGGGGAACACACACATACCATTCAAAACACGAACAAGGTTATTTATTATTTGTTAAATATTATTGATACTCTCATTGTTCCTTGTAATAATGTTAATGTTAATGTTCATTGGTTGATTGTTATTGTTCAGTGTTCTATGTAAAAAACCCCGGTCTAACTTCCCAGACCAGGGCAACCTTTTTGTTACATGTAAACCGGATTGATTTGTATTGCATACAGGAATTCCGGTATATAAAAATTAAAAATAAAAATAAAATAAATAATCTATGCAGTGACGCTTGATCATATTGTGAAACCACACCGAATATAAAAAAGTGAGTAAGGATGACCACCAAAGGTGCAATATTATCCCAATTTCCACTGTAAGGCATACAGATCTTTGTGTGATGCTAATTTATCATTACGTATGGCTGTAAGTTTGCTCATGTAGTATACCCTATCAAATCTAGACTGTACAGCGCTAATGGATGGAAATTCTGGCCTCTGCCACCATAGGGCAAGTTTGCATCTAGCAGACGAGATCACCTGTTGAGCCCAGCGTTGAGAAGGAGAGGAACCCTGATCAGGGAACATATTAAGTAAACAGGTTCTAGGATCCCTAGGGATCTTAAAGCAAGTCACTAAATAAATGAAGTTCAGAACTGCTTCCCATAGGTGCACAATGTTCAGGCATTCCCACTTGTGGGCGCTCTCTGATGCTGAAAATACTTTGTATGCAGAGCTACAAGAAACTTTGAACTAGTCCAATCCTTTAATTTTGCATAACATGCTTATTTATTTTGAATCTTTTATATACCAAAGTATAGCCTTCTGCCTTCACTCCGGTTTACAGGTTAACAACTTATTACATTAGATGAACAATAGGAACAACATATTACAGTTGATGGACATTAGGAACGAGAAACTTATTAATTGAACGACTTTTTGCATTCTAAAAACAAGCGAACTGAACATGTATAACTGAGGACAATCAGGTAAATTTTATGCATGTTATGTAGTAACTTGAGTACATCATTGAGCATATGGTGTGTTTAGCTTTCTTATGTTGGGACTGAGGGGAGAATCCGATCTCAGTAAGCGGATGGGGGCAAAACTTTTAATTAAATAGAAAATGCAACAGCATTAGGATCTGTAATATTAGATCTGTAAGGTCTGCATTGCAGTTATTTCAGCACACAGCATGACATGAGTGATTCTTAACTTGCATTCTACAATGGCTGTGTACTGTTTATATAAGAACATAAGAAATTGCCATGCTGGGACAGACCAAGGGTCCATCAAGCCCAGCATCCTGTTTCCAACAGAGGCCAAAAACCAGGCCACAAGAACCTGGCAATTACCCAAACACTAAGAAGAACCCATGCTACTGATGCAATTAATAGCAGTGGCTATTCCCTAAGTATAATTGATTAATAGCCATTAATGGACTTCTCCTCCAAGAACTTATCCAAACCTTTTTTAAACCCAGCTACACTAACTGCACTAACCACATCCTCTGGCAACAAATTCCAGAGCTTTATTGTACGTTGAGTGAAAAAGAATTTTCTCCGATTAGTCTTAAATGTGCCACTTGCTAACTTCATGGAATGCCCCCCTAGTCCTTCTATTATTCGAAAGTGAAAATAACCGAGTCACATCTACTCGTTCAAGACCTCTCATGATCTTAAAGACCTCTATCATATCCCCCCTCAGCCGTCTCTTCTCCAAGCTGAACAGCCCTAACCTCTTCAGCCTTTCCTCATAGGGGAGCTGTTCCATCCCCTTTATCATTTTGGTTGCCCTTCTGTGTACCTTCTCCATTGCAACTATATCTTTTTTTAAGATGCGGTGACCAGAATTGTACACAGTATTCAAGGTGCGGTCTCACCATGGAGCGATACAGAGGCATTATGACATTTTCCATTCTATTAACCATTCCCTTCCTAATAAATCCTATCATTCTATTTGCTTTTTTGACTGCTGCAGCACACTGAGCTGACGATTTTAAAGTATTATCCACTATGATGCCTAGATCTTTTTCCTGGGTGGTAGCTCCTAATATGGAACCTAACATCGTGCTGCTAGGTAATGGGCCATGGGGAAATTATTGAACCTTGTATAGATGGTGTCAAATATATTAGCTCCTTTGTACTAAAGTGTTTTAAAATCATATAAGCCCCTTTGATTTCAAGATGCTTTAGTGACTCTTGCCATGTTAAGACTGAAATCTTTGCTACTTGAATTTCTTTTTAATTTCTTCATACTGCACCTTGCCAGAGCCTCTCAGCAGTGCACGCCTTGATTTGTAATTGAGTATTTCTTCAGTCACCAGAATGGATGTTTCAAAATAGTGCAAAGAATTACATTTTTTCATTATATGCCCTTTGATATTTGTCCAATTACTATTATAGTAACATAGTAAATGATGGCAGATAAAGATCAAAGGTCCATCCAATCTACCCAGCAAGTTGCTTTTGGTAGTAACTGCTGCTCTGTGCAGCTTACTCCCTTTTCTACTGTTAAGGGTAGTAACAGCCACTCGTGCAGGTTACCCACATATAGGTAATTATTCATTTTGATGAATCGCATTTCTTACATATGTACATCAATGCAATGTACGGAATCAAAAACACACAACCATTAATGCTAATAGTGATTAAAAACATTTAAAATTCATGATTTTAAACGAGATAAAATCAGAAAAAATCAGAAACAGTAATTATAATAAGTAATACATGTTTACAAATAAGTAAAACATAAATACATGTAAAATCAGAAAACACTGGGAGGTTCCAAGATGGCCGACCTAGCATGACGCGCCTGAAGCAGCTCTGAGGGTGTTTTCCTAAAAAAAATTATGCCTCATTCGGGTAGGAAGAGAAGGGCCAGAGAACGTGAACAACTCTGCCCTCCCTGCGAATGGAATTACAGGCCTGATGGATGCCCATGTGTGCCGAGGAATATTAAGCTCAGGGCTGTGCTCGTTGGAGGAAGGCCGGGAAGAGGTAGTACCCGGCCCCCTCCCTGAGCTTTCGACCTCATTATTCCCCGAGGAGCGGCTTCCTCCCATGAATCCGGCAGAGACCCGAGCATTGGAGCTAGCTCGGGCAGAAACATCTTTGGAGGTAGGGAAATTTGGAGCCCCTGTAGGGGCATCAGGATCATCTAACCTAGCCTCCAAACCAGATGCCAGAAGCTTCGAGGGCAGCGCAGCTGTAATTCATGGGGGAACGGAAGAGTTTGTTACCTGAGGCAAGTGAATTTACACTGGAAGCAATATGGGATGCGATACAAGTGTTGAATAACAGTATTTCTAATCAGATAAAGCCGGTTTTCAGCTATTTGGCAAATTTAGATGGTCTTATAAGAACATTGGAAACAGATTTCTTCTAATAAAGAGTGTGGAAATGCTGAGGAAAGATTTGGATACAAATATTGAAATGCAGCATAACATCATCAAAGAGAATAAATGGCTTGCAACGAGGTTAGAATATATGGAAAATCAAGCGAGGGGAAAAAATTTGCAATTCATTAACTTTCCTAAAGATCCATTACTGGCACCAAAAGAAATATGGAAAAAATATTTATCTGAGATTTTTGAAACTGTCAGAGCAAACCTTTCCACTAATATCCAAGGTGTATTATATTCCACCTTTTAGGAAGGGCAAAGTAAATGAAGGGCTATAAATTCTCTCCAGTTGAAAAATCAACGCTGGATCTTTCTGCTGTATTGGAAACCTCTCAGAAGGACTTAGTAAAACCATCTATTCTGTCTCATTTCTTCTGGACTCTGACAGAGATTGGATTTTGAGTTATTTTTCCACCACAGGACAGAACGTTTTCTTAATTTGAAAATATACGCTTATCCTGATTTAGCACGCCAAACACAGAAGAGGAGACAGCAATTTTTGCTATTAAGGCCAAACGTCTTAGAAATGGGGGCTTTATTTTAAAGTTCCATGTAAATGTATAATTAAATACTTGAATGTGTCCTATCTTTTTTTTTTTTTTTTCAACCGTCTCAATTGGTTTCCTTTATAAGTAGTAAGGCTACTATGGCTTCCTTTTCATTCCTATTCCTATGCCTAGGCAGGGCACATTGATCTGAGTTGGTGGTTCAATAATGGTAGAATCCTTCTATGCTAGTTTCCTAATTAGTTCTTGATAAAAGATGTTTTCCTAAAGATGTGTATTGGAGCCTCCATATAGAGGACTGGGAATTGTGAAAACTTCAATAATCTCTAGTATCTGTTTGTATTATCCTATGAATACTTTGTCTTGTCACGTGTTTATAACTTCAAGTATGTTTTTTCTTGAAATGTAATTATTAAAAAAAAAATAAAATCAGAAAACACTAATCTTGGAAGGCCTTTGTGTTACACCTAAAGCTAACATGTTAATCCATTTTTTCATTTCCATCCTCTACCCTGTAGGGATCTCTAGTGTTTATCCCATGTCCTATTTAATTCTATCACTGTTTTCATCGGCACTCCATGCATCTACCACAATCTCTGGAGAAATATTTTATGATGGTTGAGTTGCCCCCCCCCCCCCCCCCCCCCACTTTCTGGAGTTTCATTTCATGTTACTCTTAGTTCTGCAGTTTACTTTCCAGCAGAAAAGGCTTGTTTGACAGATATTGATATGATACAGAGCTTCAAATACCTATATATCTCCCCTGCACCTCCTTTCCTTAGGGTATACATATTCAGGTCCTTCGGTCTCATATGACTTTTGATGCAGACCCCCATACCATTTTGGTAGTCTTTCTCTGAACTTCTTCCATCCTGTCCTTATCCTTTTAGAGAGAGGATGACTAGAACTGAACACAGTACTCCAGGTGAGACCTCACCAAAGATCTGTATAAGGGTATTATCACCTCCTTTTTCCTGCTGGTTATTCCTTTCTATTCCTCTTTCTATGCAGCCCATCATCCCTCTGGCTTTTGCCGTTGACTTTATATCGTCAACCATGCACCCCAAGGTCCCTCGCCCAGTCTGTGCATATTAGTCTTTCACACCAATCTCACACAGTTCTTTTAGATTACTGCTTCCTAAATGTATGACTGCACTTCTTGGTATTGAATCCCAGCTGCCAAACCTTGACCACTCTTCAAGCTTTCTTAATTCACCCTTCATTCTTTCTACTCCTTCAGGCATGTCCATTTTGTTGCAGTTTGTGTCATCTGCAAAAAGATTATTTTTTTTCTTGGTCACCTTGTAGTGTCATCTAAGAAAAAATTGAACAGAATCTGCCCCAAAACTGATCCATGAGGCACTTCACTTGACACTGTTCTCTTCAGAGTAAGTTCCATTTACCATTGTACACTATAAGAACATGAGAAAATGCCATACTGGGTCAGACCAAGGGTCCATCAAGCCCAGCATCCTGTTTCCAACAGTGGCCAATCCAGGCCATAAGAACCTGGCAAGTACTCAAAAACTAAGTCTATTCCATGTAACCATTGCTAATGGCAATGGCTATTCTCTAAGTGAACTTAATAGCAGGTAATGGACTTCTCCTCCAAGAACTTATCCAATCCTTTTTTTAAACACAGCTATACTAACTGCACGAACCACATTCTCTGGCAACAAATTCCAGAGTTTAATTGTGCGTTGAGTAAATAAGAACTTTCTCAGATTAGTTTTAAATGTGCCCCACGCTAACTTCATGGAGTGCCCCCTAGTCTTTCTACTATCCGAAAGAGTAAATAACCGATTCACATCTACCCGTTCTAGACCTCTCATGATTTTAAACACCTCTATCATATCCCCCCTCAGTCGTCTCTTCTCCAAGCTGAAAAGTCCTAACCTCTTTAGTCTTTCCTCATAGGGGAGTTGTTCCATTCCCCTTATCATTTTAGTAGCCCTTCTCTGTACCTTCTCCATCGCAATTATATCTTTTTTGAGATGCGGCGACCAGAATTGTACACAGTATTCAAGGTGCGGTCTCACCATGGAGCGATACAGAGGCATTATGACATTTTCCGTTTTATTCATCATTCCTTTTCTAATAATTCCCAACATTCTGTTTGCTTTTTTGACTGCCGCAGCACACTGAACCGACGATTTCAATGTGTTATCCACTATGACACCTAGATCTCTTTCTTGGGTTGTAGCACCTAATATGGAACCCAACATCGTGTAATTATAGCATGGGTTATTTTTCCCTATATGCATCACCTTGCACTTATCCACATTAAATTTCATCTGCCATTTGGATGCCCAATTTTCCAGTCTCACAAGGTCTTCCTGCAATTTATCACAATCTGCTTGTGATTTAACTACTCTGAACAATTTTGTGTCATCTGCAAATTTGATTATCTCACTCGTCGTATTTCTTTCCAGATCATTTATAAATATATTGAACAGTAAGGGTCCCAATACAGATCCCTGAGGCACTCCACTGTCCACTCCCTTCCACTGAGAAAATTGCCCATTTAATCCTACTCTCTGTTTCCTGTCTTTTAGCCAGTTTGCAATCCACGAAAGGACATCGCCACCTATCCCATGACTTTTTACTTATCCTAGAAGCCTCTCATGAGGAACTTTGTCAAACGCCTTCTGAAAATCCAAGTATACTATATCTACCGGTTCACCTTTATCCACATGTTTATTAACTCCTTCAAAAAAGTGAAGCAGATTTGTGAGGCAAGACTTGCCCTGGGTAAAGCCATGCTGACTTTGTTCCATTAAACCATGTCTTTCTATATGTTCTGTGATTTTGATGTTTAGAACACTTTCCACTATTTTTCCTGGCACTGTAGTTTCCTGGATCGCCCCTGGAGCCCTTTTTAAATATTGGGGTTACATTTGCTATCCTCCAGTCTTCAGGTACAATGGATGATTTTAATGATAAGTTACAAATTTTTACTAATAGGTCTGAAATTTCATTTTTTAGTTCCTTCAGAACTCTGGGGTGTATACCATCCGGTCCAGGTGATTTACTAGTCTTCAGTTTGTCAATCAGGCCTACCACATCTTCTAGGTTCACCGTGATTTGATTCAGTCCATCTGAATCATTACCCATGAAAACCTTCTCCATTACGGGTACCTCCCCAACATCCTCTTCAGTAAACACCGAAGCAAAGAAATCATTTAATCTTTCCGCGATGGCCTTATCTTCTCTAAGTGCCCCATTAACCCCTCGATCATCTAACGGTCCAACTGACTCTCACAGGCTTTCTGCTTCGGATATATTTAAAAAAGTTTTTACTGTGAGTTTTTTGCCTTTACAGCCAACTTCTTTTCAAATTCTCTCTTAGCCTGTCTTATCAATGTCTTACATTTAACTTGCCAATGTTTATGCTTTATCCTATTTTCTTCTGTTGGACCCTTCTTCCAATTTTTGAATGAAGATCTTTTGGCTAAAATAGCTTCTTTCACCTCCCCTTTTAACCATGCCGGTAATCGTTTTGCCGCCTTTCCACCTTTCTTAATGTGTGGAATACATCTGGACTGTGCTTCTAGAATGGTATTTTTTAACAATGACCACACCTCTTGGACATTTTTTACTTTTGTAGCTGCTCCTTTCAGTTTTTTTCTAACAATTTATCTCATTTTATCAAAGTTTCCCTTTTGAAAGTTTAGCACGAGAGCCTTGGATTTGCACACTGTTCCAGTCATTAAATCAAATTTTGATCATATTATGATCACTATTGCCAAGCGGCCCCACCACAGTTACCTCTCACCAAGTCCTGTGCTCCACTGAGAATTAGATCTAAAATTGCTCCCTCTAGTCTGTTCCTGAACCAATTGCTCCATAAAGCTATCATTTATTCCATCCAGAGGGGATTCTGCTGCATCCATGTATTTCTCCCTGCATCTGATGGCATGGAGATTGAGCAGATGGTATTAGAGCACCTTTGGTTGCCACAACAGATTCAAGACCTCCTGGTGTCAGCTAGAAAAGTGAAAATGAAGCAACTATGCCTTTAAATGGCGATGGTACTATGAGTGGTACATTTCCAGGGATACTGACCCATTCACTTGCACTCCTGAGTCTTTGCTGCAATACTTACATTATCTATAGTAGCTTTAGCGATAGTATGTATTCGCATGTACTTGAGTGCGATAGCTGCGTATTGCATAAGGGATGGAGTCTTTATTTCAACTCACCCACTAGTGTCTCGCTTCATGAAAGGCTTTGTGACTCCGATAACCAGTACACAAACCTTCAGTCCCTTGGGACGTAAACATGTTAGAGAAACTCATGCTTCTGCCATTCGAACCCCTGGGGACTACCTCTTTAAAATATTTAACTTGGAAGATACTGTTTCTCATTGCAGTGATCTCAGCAAGACGAGTTGGTGAGCTTCAGGCGCTAATACACTATTCTCCGTTCTTGCAATTCTATCGTGACAAGGTTTCCCTTCAGACGTATCCCTCATTATTGCCAAAGATTGTCTCCGCTTTTCACGTGAACCAAGCTATCATGTTCCTACCGTTTTTCCAAAGTCGCACAAGAATGACAGAGAAACTTACTCACCCTGGAGTGTAAGAGGGCTTTAGCTTACTACAAGTAGAGAACCCAAACGGTCACATGTTCATTCCAGTTGTTAATCTCCTTTAATCTGAACTCACTAGGTTCCCCAGTATCAGAACCCTATCGGATTGGATAATGCAATGTATACAATTTTTTGCTACTTTGTACACTCCACCCAACTGAAGAGTTCTGTAAAAGCGCACAAAGTGTGAGCAACTGTAGCATCCTTGGTGCATTTTTACAATGTACACATACAGGATGTTTGCAAAGTGACTACATGGTCATCAGTTCACATCCTACTATTGTCTCGATCAGCAATCCACTTCAGACAGTTCTGTGGGGGCAGCAGTTTTGCATCACATCACAAGGACTTCAAGCTGTCCACAGAGACCTATGGGTTGCAGCCAAGAAGAATTTGAGTTTATAAATTTAGACAAACTGCAAGTATGACATGTTTCTTTTAATAAAGCTGGACTCCCAGAAAGCATGGCTAATTCAGCCTGTTTATCGAAGGGGAAAAAAAGCAAGCTTGCTTACTGTAAACTGTGTTTTCTGTAGATAGCAAGATGAATTAGCCATGCGACCCTGCCCTCCTCCCTGGACAGCTTTCTCAGTCGTTCCATAAGTGTGGCTTTATCAACTGAGGAGAAAATAAAAATGCTTGGGAATAGCCGTACATGCGCAGAGAGCAAAACTCTGCATTCTAGATGAGAGCTCCACCCTGCGGCATCACACAGCATGGCTAATTCATTCTGCTATCTACATAAAACACTGTTTATGTTAAGCAAACTTACTTTAGGAGTCACCACTCAGAAAAGGGCTTCTGAGTATTTGTGGAAAATACCTTGAAATCTTCATCTTATTGTGTGGTGGTGATCAAAAAGGCAAATAGAATATTAGGAATTTGGAAAGGAATGGAGAATAAAACTGAATATTATAACGCCTTTGTATAGGTCCATGTTTTATTATGAGTGTATACTTTGTACATCACGTTGAACATGTGTACAATGGTGAGACAGTGAAATGCTAAGAGAAATTAGGGAAGTTAACCATATTGGTAGTTTAGTAATGGGAGATTTTGGTTACCCCAATGTTGATAGGGCAGTGGAGTGCTTCAGGGATCTGTATTGGGACCCGTACTTTTCAATATATTTATAAATGATCTGGAAAGGAATACAAGGAGTGAGGTAATCAAATTTGCAGATACAAAATTATTCAGAGTAGTTCTATCACAAGCAGATTGTGATAAATTTCAGGAAGACCTTGTAAGACTGGAAAATTGGGCATCCAAATGGCAGATGAAATTTAATGTGGATAAGTGCAAGATGATGCATATAGGGAAAAATAACCCATGCTATAGTTACATAATGTTTAGGTTCCACATTAGGAGCTACCTCACAGGAAAGAGGTCTAGGCGTCATAGTGGATAATACATTGAAATTGTTGGCTCAGTGTGCTGCGGCAGTCAAAAAAGCAAACGACGTTGTGAATTATTAGAAAGGGAATGGTGAATAAAACGGAAAATGTCATAATGCCTTTGTATTGCTCTATGGTGAGACCGCATCTTGACTACTGTGTACAATTCTGGTCGCCGCATCTCAAAAAAGATATAGTTGCGATATAGAAGGTACAGAGAAGGGCGATCAAAATTATAATAGGGATGGAACAGCTCCCCTTTGAGGAAAGACTAAAGAGGTTAAGACTGTTCAGCTTGGAGAAGAGATGGCTGAGGGGGGATATGATAGAGGTGTTTAAAATCATGAGAGGTCTAGAACGGATAAAAGTGAATCTGTTTACTCTTTTGGATAATAGACTAGGGGGCACTCCATGAAGTTAGCATGTGGCACATTTAAAACTAATCAGAGAAAATTCTTTTTCACTCAATGCACAATTAAACACTGGAATTTGTTGTCAGGGGGATGTGGTTAGTGCAGTTAGTATAGCTGGGTTTAAAAATGGTTTGGATAAGTTCTTGGAGAAGTCCATTAACTGCTATTAATCAAGTTGTCTTAGGGAATGGCCGTTGCTGTTACTGGCATCAGTAGCATGGGATCTACTTAGTGTTTCGGTAATTGTAGCCTGGATTGGCTGCTGTTGGAAACATGATGCTGAGCTTGATGGACCCTTGGATTACCCAATATGGCAAATTCTTATGTTCTTTTGTGTTGGGTATTGACAGAATGAGGTTAAAGAAATGGTGTGTCTGCACTTTGAGTAGTGTGTGCAGTTCTGCTCTCCTATCTCAAAAAAACATACGGGCAGATTTAGTATGGTGCGCTTGGCCGAGCACACCTTTAGCCCTGGTTTGGCCGTGCTTTTTTTTTTACCCCTTATTCAGTAAGGGGTAATAGCTCGTGGAAAACGCGCGGCCAACCCCCGGCCCCCCCCCCCCCCCCCCCCCCCCGAAACCAATAGCGCCCACAACATGCAAATGCATGTTGTGGGCGCTATTAGTTATTCCAGCATGATACAGAAAGTAAAATATGTAGCAAAGCCACACATTTTACTTTCAGAAATTAACACCTGCCCAAAGGCAGAAGTTAATTTCGGCCGGCTCAGGGAAAGTGTCCAGAAAAGCAGAAAAAACTGCTTTTCTGTACACCCTCTGACTTAATATCATAGTGATATTAAGTCGGAGGCCCCAAAATTAAAAAAAAATAAAAAAATAAATTTTTTAATCTGCCTGCAGGTTGGAAGACGAACGCTCAATTTTGCCAGCGTCTGTTTTCCAAACCCGTGGCTGTCAGCGTGTTTGAGAAATTGAGCATCGGCTATCAAACCTGCTGACAGCTGCCACTTCTGTCAAAAAGGAGGCGCTAGTGTCCCTAGTGCCTCCTTTTACCACGGGCCCTCATTTAAATACTCGATCGCACACCCAGGAGAGTGGCCTGTGCGCTCGCCTCGGAGCGCCAGCTCTCCTGCTGTTTTTACTGTATCGGCCCGCTAGTCAACATAGAAATGGTACAGAGCGAGGCAACAACTGAAAAGGGGATGGCAAAGCTCCCTTAATGGAGAAACAGTGAACAGATTAGGGCTCTTTAGCTTTTTGAGCAGATGACTCAGGGGATTGAAATTTATAAAATCATGATTAGGGGTAGAACAAGTAAATAGCGAATGCTTATTTACCCTTTCAACACTATTAGGACTAGGGGACATGCCAACCTGCAGATTTAAAACAAGTTGTAGGGTGTATTTTTTTTTTCATGCAGCACACAATCAAGCTATGGAATCTGTTACCAGAGGATGTAGTCTAGACCAGTGTTTCCCAACCCTCTCCTGGAGGCACACCTAACCAGTCAGGTTTTCAGAATATCCATAATGAATATGCATGAGAGAGATTTGCATACATTGGAGACCCAGGGTATGCAAATCAATCTCATGCATATTTATTGCGGCAATCCGGAAAACCTGACCTGCTAGGTGTGCCTCCAGGAGAGGGTTGGGAAACACTGGTCTAGACAACTAACATATAGGCCGATTGGATGCACGTTTTGGACTCGCTAGCTTTACCCCTTATTCAGTAAGGGGTAATAGCGTGTCCAAAACGCACGTCCAACCCCCCTGAACCTAATAGCGCCTGCAACATGCAAATGCATGTTGATGGCCCTATTAGGTATTCCCATGCGATACAGAAAGTAAAATGTGCAGCCAAGCCGAACATTTTACTTTCAGAAAGTAGTGCCTGTCCAAAGGTAGCGATATTAAGTTGGAGGTCCAGAAAATGTAAAAAAGTAAAAATAAATAAATTTGAAATAGGCTTGTGGGTTGAAAACTGGATGCTTGATTTTGCTGGTTTCCGAACCTGTGGCTGTCAGCGGGCTTCAGAGCAGACGCCGGCAAAATTGAGCGTAGGCTGTCAAACCCGCTGACAGCCGCCGCTCCTGTCCGACAAGAGGCGCTAGGGACGTGCTAGTGTTCCTAGCGCCTCTTTTTACAGCCGGCCCTCATTAAATAAATGTATTTACTGTATCACGTGCACAGGAGAGTATCTGCCCGATAGTATGGCTCAAAAGAGGAAGAAAGTCTATAAGCAGTTATTAGCTAGCTAGAACTGGGAAAGCCAGCACTTTTCCCTGGGAGTGAAATAAGAAATAGATCAATTATTGGGGATCTGATGGGTACTTGTGATCCAGACTGGCCACAGCCTGAGACAGAATGCAGGCCTCAATGGATCTTGGTCTGAGCTAGCATAACCCTATGGCCTACATCCCAATCTGTGGGAGAACTGCAAATGAACGTTAATGAGCCTGCGTCTGTCTTTTTATTCTGTTCTTAAGCCTCTGGTGGCCCCATCCCCTCCCGGCTTCTGGACAGGAGAGCCGAGAAGTCACGGACTTGGGCTCATGTAGGCTTGTTAACTTTCAGCTACTTTGGGATTTGCCCCAGCTGGAAAAATGTTCCTGGTACAGGGGCTGGCAGGGGGAGGGTGAGGAGTTGGATTTCTTATTTTTTTTAAATGACCGAATGGATGGGGAGGTTCTTTCTCCTTTTCTGAGGGCAACACTGCTAGCTGGCTGGGAAAGGGGGAGATGGAGAGGGATTTTTTTTAGAAAACAGTTTTATTAAACTGGCTAATTACCAGGGCTGACCCATGAGATTAAAGCCTGGGTGGAAGAGGGAAAATACCCCACACACACACACACTAATTTTCTGGGAGACCCTTCTTAGCACTGCAACTGGTCCATGTAATTTAAGGAAGGAAGGTAGCTAGCTGGTCCCTAGTGTACAAAATGTTGATACTGCGATAGACCTAGTATTGGGTTGGTTAGGGAGCTTGGAGCTCAGTACTGTAAAAGTAAAATTAGAAAAACTTAAACGATAGTTTGCTGCCTAAGGTTATAATGCCATATTTTAGCATAGTGCACTCTTAGGGGGAAGTATTTGAACATGTATATACTGTTATAATATTATTTTATTTTATATATATTAGTAAAGCCTATTCTTAACATTTAACATTCAATGTTACTTTCCCTCCTTATATTCCCCCTCTTACCCCCCCCCCCTCAATTGTACTTTTGTTAATTTGTTATAAATTGTTGATATAACTCTGTTCGATGTAAAACGCCTCCCCAGGCGTCTGTTTGCGTTACAATGTGAACCGATGTGATATCCCTGATGAATGTCGGTCTATAAAAATTTTAAATAAATAAATAAATAAATGTCCAGACTTTAGTTTGCTGTGTTGGAATGTGTTAAATTTAAAATATTAGAGCTAATTGTTTTTCTTCTGTTGCAGAAAAATGGCAACAGAGTTCCTTTTACAGGAGAAGATCTGGTTTGATAAATTCAAGTATGATGATGCAGAAAGGCAATACTACGAACAGCTCAATGGGCCTGTGGCTACTGCAAAATGTCAACAGCAGGTAATGAACAAAGTCATGACCTTGGGCATTTGGTTCATGCTTATGAAAGGGAGAAATCTGCACAGCTCAAGCGAAGTGTATTGAGGGAATAACAGTTCTCGAAGCTCAAATAAGTGGATGCTTGTGGCTTGCAACCATCGGCACATTATACATAAAGACCAATTGTCCCATCTGATCTGTCCAGTTAAAATTCTTCCTGTAGTTGTCTACTTTGAAGTGACTGACAGGTGGAATCAAAGTAAATACCACCAGCTCCATTCTGCCTTTTTTTTTTTTTTTTTTTTGCCAGACCTCTCAACCCATTTCCAATTACTGTCTTCTAAATCTGTCCTAAACATGTTTAAATTCTGTTTTATTTTTATATAGTGCTGTTTTCAAAAGCACTTAACAATTAGGCAACGTGGCATCCAGGTAAAGTCTCAGGCTGGATCAATAAAAAGAAGAAAAAATTGTAAGAATGAATTGTATTAAACAGTACAAAATCCCATATTTTAGATCTAAACAAGCTATTTCATAGCTTTACTTTCTTTTATTGCCTTGGTAATCTGAAAGTTCTGTTTAAATCAAAAAAGTGGATTCTACTTTTGAATTTCTTAATGTGGATTGGCATCCAGTTTTGGAAATAGCAAAGTTATGTGGTAATAGACTGAGAGTGACAAGGCGTAATGTATTTAATGTCTAACAGGTTATCAGAGAGCTTTGCATGATTGCTTTTGAAGGAAGTCCCAAAATCTGCGCCTTGCTAGCAGTATTGCCCTTACCTTTATGGCTGAGATCATAGCCCTTGGTGTGATGTTGTGTAGTGAGAAGTTGAAGTTTGCCATTCCTCATTGGGAGAGGGGTTCTGCAGTTGTATAAAAATCTTGCACACATGTGACACAAGGAGAATAGGAGACCGGAGAATTGGGAGAGTCAGCCTTAGCACAGGGCTGCGAATGAGTGTTTCTTCTTGCAGAGGACACCTGGTGAGCTGTTTCCTTTACAGGAATAAGACCAGAACAATTGAGCTCTTTTGGGCCTAGAGAGGAAGATGTTTTGATGTCCAGGAAGGGTAAAGACCTGGGTCTTCTGAGAAGAGAAGTATATCTGGGAGTTTCAAGTCTGAAGGTCCACTAAAGAAGGGATGAGTTCAGTAGAAGAGTTGTATGAGAGTGGTTCTTTTGGAGTATTGGAGAAAAGTTGCTTGCTTGAGGAAGATTCAAGAGGTAACTGCCTAACAGATCAGAAGGAAGCTCCCTGTGTGGTCACAGAATAGATACTGGGAGGGTCCAGGAAGGAAGGGTATCTGCCCCAAGTACTTACCTGTTTGGGGGAAAATGGACTGAGTTTTATTTTTGTATGTTTGGACTTTGAGGCTATTGGTGTACTACTCACTGGTGAACTTGTTATGGACTTTTTTGTGGCACCAGTAAAGATTGGAGTATGGAGAGTTTCTATGTATGTGTGTGGCTGAAATAGTGTGCAGAAGAGCCCTGGAGAGCGAAAAATCCTAAAGGCTTTGAAAAAAATTCTCCCTTCCCCCCCCCTCGCCACGAGAACCTTGGAAGATCATGGGGTTTTGCATCATCCATGTGCCCCAGAGCTGACTGGGACAGGGCTACGTATGGTCTCCAAGGAAGTTGTGGGTTGTTTTTATTTTTTTTATATGGAACTGCACATAAGTAGAACAATATTATCTAGAGTTTCTGATAGTCATCTTTTCAGTATTGTTAAAATATCAGGAAAGCCAAAGGTTTTTTTTATTTTTGCACAGAAGTGGAAATATTTGAAGGGCCTTCATGGTGTCCCTGGATTTAATCTGCTTGTCTCATGGACAAGAACATAGGGATGGGTATAGATACTGAGGCATTTTTGTACATTTTTACAGAGGATTTAAGGTAGTTTGGAGAGTACCCTGGAAATACTTTGCTAGAGCTAGTGTGTTGAAACGTTACGCTGTATAACTGTTTGGCAAGTAAATAAGTTATGAATAGCACATTTTGCGCTGTCTGTTGGAGGATTTCTCCCTGTGCCCAAACTGGACCTTGCCCAGTGGTTCTGAATTGATTGGTCTGAGTACACAGAGTAAGAAGACCAACCCCTCTCTGCTCTTTTGGCCTGCTCCAAAATGGCAAAGCTATTTGCATGCCTGCTTAGCTGGTGCACTCCTAGAGGGTTTGAGATGGTCCAGAATGACCTGGTTAACTGCATTGGTTTCCAGAATTATAGGTGAGATAAAAATATATTTTTAAATTAAAAAAAAAAAAAAAAAAGTGCATTTTCCCGTTAAACTGGTTGATTTGCATGTCAACCAACTTGATTGTCTCCAGAAAAGGAGATTCTAGTGCATGTATCAAAGTATGTTCATTGTATTTTGGGGTGTTTTTTTCTGAAGAAGCACAAATCTTTTTTGGCTTGATCTCTTCCTTTTGCCCCTTTTGGGCTTCCAGCATAATCGGAACCAACTTCCAGTGAGGTTATGGTATCTGCCATCATTCACAATTACCGGCTTGTTTCTCTATATTTAGCCCTCTTGCCTTCCTGTTTAGCTCAGCCATTACAGAAGCAGCAATCCTTGCCTAGGAGCATAGACTTGGGCTTTCTCTGGAACCTGGTAGGCGAGCACACATAGTCTGGCCTGTTGCCTGCTGCCATTGGGCAATGATTGGGACTTGTGTTTCCCAGTTATCCTTGCTGAAGAATCAAACACCGATTTACAAGGCAGTGTGCAGGAACCAAAACTGTAATATCTTAAAGCTTTTGCAGTGACTGGATTTTCATCTTCCCCTCTGTTGCAGTAGCAAAGTGATGCAAATTGAAGCAATGGGATTGGCTGATCTTGCTGTTCTTCACTAGGACTCTTAATACTGTAAACAGATTGTCAGTCATCAGTGTGGCACAAAGCATGGCTCCATCGCTGTCTCATTTATGTGAAAAACTGTGAAAAAGCCATAACAAATAGGCAGCAATAAAATATAAAATAACACTAAACTACAAAACTTTTTATTTTCCAGAGTTTTTTCAATATATCAGTCATGACTTATGGTTGGTTTTTTTTTTTTTTAACATTTTGTCTAGCTGATGAGCAGTCCTTGAAGTTTTGTATTGTTTAATTTGTGGCCGATACCTCATGCTGAGGTTTAATTTGCTTAATAGGGGGAAAAAAAACCCTTAAATTGTATTAACCCCAACAAATGCTTCATTTAAGTGTGCTCTATATATTTCTTTCCTGTGATTTTTTTTTAAACTCCCTGTCGTGTGGTTCTTTCTGCACTGCCTGCAGGATGATGGAGCAAGCACAATTCTCCGAGACATTGCCAGAGCGCGAGAGACTATCCAGAAATCGCTGGCTGGCGTGAGTACCCACGCTGCCTCCCACCAGCTGGCTGGCTGCCATTCCTCATTCAGTAGCTATGGCTCATCTCGCAGACCTTGCTCTTGATTCAGTAGCTTGTCACTGTTTTTGAGCTAGAATTAATGGACAAGGTGCAGCGTAACACTAGGCTATTTTCAACCAACCTGAAATGCTTGTTTCCAGAACGGCTATAATGTACTGGGTGAAGTAGAAGAAAATTAGGCCTTCCCAGTGCTTGCTAGTAAAATATTGATTTAATGTACAGTAAGAATTCTAAAGCAGACATGGTAAGACAAAATAGTCTAATGAACTGGAATTTACAGGGAGGGGGATTCTTGTGAGCTTTATGCAAAACAAATTTACTATTACTCCAAGAAATTGGCCTTTTTAATATATTGCTTAAGTCATTCATACTGCTTCCACAGTAGACCACCTGTCATGCTCTGGAAATGTAGAGGGGACTCAGAATGTAGTACCTCCAGAACTAGCTTTCTGCCTAGTGTTACACTACGCTCTTCTTTCAATCAGGTCATGTGCAAAGAAATGGCATCTTCCAAACCCCCTGCTTAAGAACGAACTTGTGTCGGGAAATTTGTGCTGTTCATAAATAGCTTCTGTATGCGCTGTCATCAGCTGATTGCCTGTCAGTTTTCCCTGTGCTTCACATTTCCATCCTGGGTCATCTTTGAGATAGCAACTGGTGCAGCTCAGATGCTAGTCTTAGGCCATGGCTTACCTTAGTCATGGTCTTCTATAAAGAACCCCAGAACTGTACCTTTTAAAGAGCTGAAATGGCAAATATCTATATTTTTCTCCATGGACAGCAGGGCAAATCCACATAAGTAGATGTCATCCAGTGCTGGCCAGGTTGTGATCTCAGAGCTCAAAGTAAAAATCTTAGTATGTGTAGGAGTTCCCACCATTCGGCCCTGCGTGAGTCTTCTAATCTGTTTTCTGCTGCTGTAGTAAGATGGTTTTGCTCTGTCCTGAGGTTTATCAGTGTGTAACTGTGGGTTTTTTCTTAATATTTTCTTTCTTCTCATAGTCTCCCTAGTCCCTCACAAAAAAGAGTAGATACATCAGGAAACCACTGTTCAAGCAGTGCAAAAAATGTAATTGCAAAATGGCTACTACAGCTCTCCATATGATCTTTTGAAGTACCTGGGACTTTAACACAATATTTTGATCTGTGAGGTTTGTGCCAGGCTGTTGCCTAGAGCTATCAAATATAGGCAGCTGAAATTATTTTCAAAGACTTTCCCCAGAGTAAACTAGACTCAAGCTGCAAGAGGCCAGAATCTCTTAAGCACCAAAAGAAGGAATCCTTCCTCCCACTCCCATAGAAACGGAAAGAAATCCCCTTCAGAATAGGTGCATGAATCTTTGACACATCGGGAGACATCACCTAAGGTGCTGAGGAGTATGGTGCCATTGGTATCCTCTGTGCCAACCAGCTCCACAGTATGTCATTGGTGCAGATATTGACACAATCTGTACCAGCACCAAGGTTGGTGCTGAAAGGGTCCCATTCAATGCAGTCTGTCCAGAGGGAAAAGGAGCCACCCATATTGTAGACATTGAAGCTGTTTGGTACAAAAGAGGGGTTCACCATAGATTCTAGTACCAGAATCAGGTACATCAGTTATCCTTCCCACCAGACAAGAATAGTCGTGTATTCATCCAGAGAATGTCATGATTTCCTAAGGCACTATATGAAGGAAATGCCTTTACCATCATAAAAATGCTTTCTGGTTTTAGAAAAATTCTCAAAACAGAATATCAAATGCCTAGAGAACAACCTCAATTCTTGCAGCCTCGTGCCAGTTCTCTAATATTCGATTCAGGGGTCACATGATGTGGTGAACCGGGGAGGAGGAAACTCCCTAGGCTCAGAGTGCCTGTGCTCCATCAGTGCAAATAACACCCGCAGTTGAGGCTCTATAATCACCAAAAAATTAGAAAGTGCCTATGTCCATTGTCCGTTTTATGCAAAAAAAACGCCTTCCCCTATGGCAGCAAAAAAGAGAGAACTTGCAACCCCGAAAACAAAATGGCCGCCGTCTGAGACTCCCCAGTGGCAGGACTCGCGCTCCCCACTATAGAACAAGTCATAAGATCCGCCCTGGATGAAAAATTAGTGGGGGTAGTGGCACAAATAGGAGCAGTCCTTGCAGAGCTATCGCACCGAATTGACCAGGCAGAGGGCCGAATATCAGCCCTGGAGGGTGATGCCTTGAGGGCAGAAACTAAAGCAGAAGCGCAGGGGAAAATGATCAATCAGCTTTTGGACAAAGTAGATCTTGAAAATAGGGAGCGCCGAACAAATCTTAGTTTCCTGGGCTTTCCAGAGTCTGTGGAGGAACGCTGCTGGAAAGATGGCTCCCTGAGGTGCTGGAGCTACCTTATCTAAAAGGAACTTTAAAAATCGAACGGGCACATAGGTTAGGAGCAAAAAAGGATGTGCCAAACAGACCACGCCTAATAATAGCAAAACTGCTAAATTTTTCTCACAAAAATGCAATCTGGCAAGCATATAGGAGTAAGCAAGAGATCTGTTATGAAAAAAATAAAATCTGCATCTTCCAGGACTATTCAGTAAGGGGGTCCGAGCTGCATAGAGGATTCTCACCAGTATGTTCCCTGCTTTATCAGAAGCATATAAAATTTGCTCTACAGTACCCAGCCAAACTGAGTCTGGCACAATGATAAGCAGCACATCTTTCAGTTGCCAGGGAAAGCTACTGAATTCCTGGAAACAATAACTGCAGACTGAGGCATAGATGGGAGCATGTCTAAGCAGAAACAGGCACTGTTGCTCTTGTCTTTTATTTATTTATTCCCCCCCCCCCCCCCCCATAACACCACATGTATTTGAAGTTCGCAACAAACCTGGTTGGAAGCCACAAACCACTTCAGACTGCCGCAAAGGCTCCTGGTTCGCACCAAATTCACTAGCCACAGACTAAAACTTAAGGTACCCAGTCTACCAACACTGGACTAGGCTTTAACTCAAGTTGGGGCCCGGCTACAAGCTTCACCTTTAGAAGTGGGCAGTTTGTTCTAATGCACCAGTTCAGTCACGCATTGCTGGAATGCCTCAACTGCCTTCGCCACAGCCAGCTCCACTACCTGATAGCCAAAGATTACGCAGCAACCTTAGCACTTACGCATCATGTTAGGCAACTCCCTGAGCTGAGCGCGCTCAGAAGATAACACCTTAGGCTAAGAGCTCTGCATATGGAGTTACAGCACTCATACACAACGAAAAATGACCTCGCAGCCTCAGATACAGAGTCTTATAATTAGACTAGAGGGAGAGGGAGAACGGGGGGAGGGGAACTAGGGAAGACAACGAGAATAGACTTGGAACTTTTTCTATCCCAGACACTATAAAGTGTAGATCAAGATGGCAGGCCACCCACATAAAGTGGCATCCTATGGAAATGGTCTGTGGAGCTGACACTATTGACAAAAGTGACACACACAACTCAGAGCATGCAATCACTACTTGGGAGGAGAACAAAGTGGGGGGGGGGGGGCTAAGCTGGGGGCCCCCTGTCTCTCTCTCGACTTACACAACACTTCTTAAATATCAATTTACTTATGTATTATCCTGGAACGTCAACGGGTTAGGATCTCCTACAAAACGTATTATCACATTTCAAACATTCATGTGGAGATTGCAGGCATACAGGAAACTCATCTCACATCCATAGAGTCAAAAACTGCAAAGAGACTAGGTGGGGTCCTTTATATATTCGGTGGCTGTAAATAGAAAAGCTGGAATAACATTCTTAAATTAGCAAAAAGGCAAACTTCCAAATTCTTAAACATTGCAGATCCACACAGACTATTCATTCTGCTCATAGGTAACTGGAATGCTATGCCAGTCATGATCTGCAATGTTTATGCTCCCAACAAGTATTCACATGACTACTTCGTTACCCTATGCAATTTGCTTCACCCACATACACAAGACCAATTATTTCTACTAGGAGACTTTAATTGCACTCATGATGTTACCATGGATAAAAGTCCTCCTCAAACGAGGAACGCAAGAAGAGCAAGGCATTCCTCTGTCACCAGCTTAATCTTTTAGATGTCTGGCACACTCTACATCCCAATGAAAGACTTCACCCACGTCTCTAGATTGCACATGTCTCTCTCTCGCGTAGACTATATTTTGATTCCCCAGTCCCTTTTCTTTTGAATAACACTGGCAACCATCGAGACACAGGTTATATCGGACCATGCTCCAATCTCTATCACACTAATCTCACAAACTACAACCCACACAGAGCGACTCTGGAAATTTCCAAGCTACCGTAAAGATGACCATATATTTTAAGGAATTTCTGCAAGATAAGTGGAAGCGGTATGCATTACATAATCAGCAACATGTGACAGACCCACAATTGTTCTAAGAAGCCGGGAAAGCTGTACTATGGGGGGGGGGGGGATATAATTTCTTATGTTCATTCCCTCAAGCATCTCAATCAAGACATACTGAAATACAAGCAACTGTTAAAACAAAGTAAGCAAAATATGATTCAGTCCTCCTCAACCACGCATAGAAATGAATATTATAGCGTCTTAGGACGCCTCAATACATTACTGCAGATGAGAGCACAATATTTCATCCAGAAAGGGGAACAAACCTTTTTCAATTTGGAAATAAATCTGGCAGATTAATGGCCAATTTAGTTACATTATGCTAGGCAAAAAATCCAATGGGAGTATAACCACGGACAAAAGGGAAATCTGCAAATGTTTCCGCCATTATTACGAAAAGTTTTATATTCAGCGGATCATGCTAGGAGAGAAGAAGCGGAAAAGGAGTTCTTTCAGGATCTATCGCTTCCCACAACTTATAACCTCTCAGATAAGCTTCCTAAACCGACCCCTCCAACCATATGAAATCTCACAAGCAATCACAGCAACCCAAACTGGGAAATCACCCAGCCCATATGGCCTTTCATGACTTCTACAAAGTACTCAACCTATAAATAGCTAAATCTTTAACCAGCTTCTACTTAGCAGGGCTCTCTGAAAAGCAATTCCCTCCATCCTTCAATACAGCCCATATCATAGCATTACCCAAACCAGGCAAAGACCTACCTCATCCTATCGACCCATATCTCTATTGAACTGTGATTTAAAAATCCTAGCGAAAGTGCTCGCTGAAAGATTAAATGTTTTATTACCATCACTGATATCTCAAGTGGGGTTTGTCAAAGGCAAATCACCACATGCGAATATCAAATTACTAACAGCTATGAAAATATGCCAATCCCATAGCATCCCAGCTCTTGCTATCAGGTTCGACTCAGAAAAAGCTTTCGATTTGCATGGCATTGGGAGTACCTCTTCTCAACTCTCCAACGCTTCGGAATCCAGGGGGACTTTCTACAATACCTATATCTTTTATATGATTCCCCAGTTTCCCGAATATTAGCAAATGATGACATCTCCTGATAGGCATCCATCGGAAGAGGAGTGCGGCAGGGCGGTCCTCTATCGTCCCTACTTCTATATATTAGCTATAGATCCGCTGCTTCGAAAGATGAACCACAGCCCGACCATCAAAGGCTTTGGAGGACCTTCGCATATCTTCAAAATAGCATTCGCAGATGTCCTGGTTTTTCTTACTAATCCGCACCACTCGCTGCCTGAGGTACTATGACTACAGCATCAATATGGGCAATTCGTTATTGTTATTGTTAAATTTATTTAACAATACATTTATTAAATTTATTTAACGTTATTGTTAAATTTTGAACTTATGTACACTGTTCCAAGTTTCATAACCTTGTTCTATGTAATGCCTTTTGGCAATTTTCATGTTCTGTTTCAATGTAAACCGATGTGATCTTTATTTCATATAGGAACACCGGTATATAAAAATCTAAAAAATAAATAAATAAATTCGCTGGTCTTAAAATAAATCAAGGCAAATCTGAGGTCATAGATATCATGGGCACAGTTCAAACGATATGGCATGGAGACTTCCCATTACGCTGGGTCACATAAGATCTCAAATATTTAGGGATTAGAATCCCTACCAACATAGATCTCCTATATAAAGCCAATATCCAACCACTAATGGAGCGAACCATTTTAAAGTTGCACCAATGGAAATCCCTACCTCTCTCGTTAACAGGAAGAATACAACTGGTTAAAATGATCTTACTCCCAAAATGGCTCTACATACTGCAAATGGCTCCATCTGGATAACCAAGCAAGATCATAAGAGGTTCCTGAAGGATCTACAGTTTTTCATCTGGCAAGGCAAACGTGCTCGACTATCCCTGGCAGTACTTACTACTCCAGTGAAAGATGGGGGAATGGGATGCCCTAACTTACACACCCATAACTTAGCCTGTACCCTCCGATATATCAGTGATTGGCTGTTTTCAAACCATTTATTGGAGTGGTACGGAGTCCTGTCTCTTACCCCTCTACTACACACAGAATCCAAGATAATATCCGCTCCCATCAGAACACATATCCTTCTCCGAACCTGCAGGAAAGCCTGGTTAATACTGTGTGGTAAATTTCAGCAATCAATTTACTTGACTCCACTTATCCAAATTACCGGGAATCCGCTGTTCCCTCTGGGACTCAACAAAGGACCATTCCACAGGTGGAATACCAAAGGTCTAACATAAGTTTATCAACTGTTCGACCCGCTCACTTTCCAAGATATACAATCCCACTTCAATCTTCCGCAAACTGATTACTATGCCTATGAGCAAGTGAGTCATTTCTTTCATAGTATCGGGTTTACCCCTCTAGCTATTCAAGCCTCTCAGAAAATCAGGGACCTCACTCAGCCTGGTCCTTCCAAGAAATCATCCATATCTAAAGTGACCAAGCTTTTGATGTCCACTGACCATCCCCAATTCCTGGAAAACATGTTCGAAAAATGGGGACAATGGCCACTGTGCACCATTACATTTGGTGAGTTTAAGCAGTACGTTACGGCGACATCCCTAATCGCAGAAAATGTACTGCTACGGGAAACCAATTACAAATTCCTGTGGCAACTTTATATCCCACCAGCCCGAGCTTATCATATGAAGATTACCACAACCAAAATGTTACAAATGCAAAACCGCAGAAGGAAATTACTCACTGCTTCTGGGACTGCCACAAGATCCTTTTTTTTTTTTTTTTTTTTTTTTTTTTTGAAAGCAGCTATGCAGCTCATGTTCCCAATTACTACACACTGCTCTCCTCTTGATCCCACAGTCTGGCTCTTTGGTACTATCCTGGGGACCCTGCCCACTTTGAGTAAGACTGAGAGCCTATTCTTTAAATCCCTATTGTTTCCCTGCCCCCCCTTCCCTCCCCCTACCCAGTTATAATATCAGTTACAATGTAAAGCCCTGTTGGCTGAATTTTTCTGTTGTCTGTAAACCGATGTGATGCCTCGTGCGAATGTCGGTATAGAAAAACATTAAATAAAATAAATAAAACAATATTCCTACAAAAAGCAGGCCTAGTAGGAAAAAAGTCCATACTGGTCAAATGGACGACAGATCAAACACCAAGCTATGAACTCTGGTTTAAAAAGATGGTGCAATTGTGCACACTTGAGTTTGCCTCGGCAAACATATCAGCAAAAAAAAATGCCACTGTATCCTCAGTGTGGTCACCCTTCACAGATTACTTATCACCAGCAACAGCAGCCAAATACCCAGCAAGAGACCCCAAAATGAATGAAGTCTAGACGTTCTGTAGACCATACAAGGAAAAGGCTGGAAGATCTGCTACGCCATAGACATTCCCTAATTGTTAACCTAACCTAATACCCAAATGACTGTAATCCTACTCAATGTGTCACTCATTGGGCCAAAACCCACGTCCAATGTGCCAGACTCCACAGTTCACAAGCACAATTTCAATTTCAATTTAACTTCAGCTATCTATGCCGTGTAAATAACAACCACAGTCTGGATAGAAAATAGGGGGAAAGGTTTTGGGGGGGGGGGGGGGAGAGTATACAGGAATGGGTATAGACTGCTTGATGTCGCTGCTGATATTAGGCTATGTTTCAGCCAGATTGTTAGCATAGCGTTTGTACTTTATGCCTTTTGTTATATGTAACACTGTTCTTTATATGTATTTGTACTTGACGACAAAACACAATAAAACAGTTTAAAAAAAAATATTCGATTCAGATTCATTTGAATTTACACTGGTTCATTCCATTTCAGATTCTCCTGGAATTTGAGGATACTTAACCAGAAACAGAAGTAGCATCCCACTCAAAGACCACATATCTGGCATTCATTCAGAAAATGGAAGATTCACTTCCCTTTTCTGAACAGCCTGAAGAATTGTTGGTGTGCTCAAATTTATTAAAGCTCTGAAACAAACCTCAGCAATCTAGCCCTTAAAGCCTTGAAAGGTCTAGAGCAGAGCTTTCCAAACTGTGTCTCGGGACACGTTAGTGTGTCGCCTGCAGTGTGCAGGTGTGTCGCGCAAGCCCGGTCAACTCTGATGCGAGTTTAGGCTTTTTTTTTCTAGAGATTCACTTTTTTTTCAGTTTATGGGTTGCTTATTATTGGGTGATTTTTGCTGTCAATCGCGTTTTTTTGGGGGGCTTGGTGGGTGGAACGAGCCCAGCCATCCTTGCATTGGCTGCTGCTGCCGATGAGGCCTGGCCATGAGGAGTACTGACTGCAAGCAGCAGTGTCTGGTGATCATGGAAGGGAGTGAAGCACTTAACTGGCAACAATCAAAAAGACGAGGTACATGAGTGTGGGGGCCAGACATGTGCTGGGGGGAGAGAGATGAGTGAGTGGGGGGACAGACATGTGCTTGTGTGGGGGCCAGACATGTGCTGGGGGGAGGAGAGAGATGAGTGTGTGAGGGACAATTTGTTTTATTATTGTCTCATAAATTATAACAATAACATGAATCTTGGAATATATATTTTTAATATAAATTTAAGGTTTTCGTGAGAGAGGTTGTGTCGTGAAACATTTTATTTATGTATATATTTAAGGAAACATACATAAATTGTCGAAATATGTTTCGTTCGTTTAACCTTTAACCTCTGGTTTACTAGTAGACTGAATTACTTTGTCCCGAAATTATGTTTGTCTAAAAAGTGTGTCACCAACATGAAAAGTTTGGAAAGCTCTGGTCTAGAGGTATGGAATTCTGTCTTCCACCTGTGGCCAGAATGAATAACTTCATATACAAAGTAAGACTGTCCAGATCATAAGGTGCAGTGTCTGCACAATTCAATAATAATGGAGTTTTCACTGTGGGAGGATAAAAATCCTAAAATGTATTCAAACATTCATGTAAAGGAATGCAGACTCTCAATGGAAGAAAATCAATTCTACCAATCATCCATGCTTCAGAGCAGAATTGTGGCTCCAGTTTCAAATTATGCTGTATTTATACAATGTTCTACAAAAAATCAAAGGATGACTCTTTGCTACTCTTAATAGTAGAAAAGACCATCAGATTTTCTTTACCCTTCTTTGCTACTCTTGTCATGCAAGCAAGGTTCCATGCTCCTTGTTCAGAGGCAGAATGCTCAAAATCTTAAAATCAGTCTATAACAACTTTGGTGTGCCTTTTAGGAACATAAGAATTGCTAGGAGTTCAAGCCCAGTTTCCAACAGTGGCCAATCTTGGGTCACAAGTACTTGGCAGAATCCCAAAAAGTAGGTAAGAGCATAAAATCTAACACCCCAAAATTAGTGACTTCCCCAAGTCTGCCGCCTTAATGGTTTATGAACTTTTTCTCCAGGAACTTATCCAAATCATTTTTATTTTTTTATTTTTTTTTAAATCCAGCAGTGCTAACTGCCTTTACCACATCTTCTGTTGATGAATTCAGAACTTAATTGTGCACACAGTGAACAAATGTTTTCTGACTTGTTTTAAATGTGCTACTTGGTAACTTCATGGAGTATCCCCTGGACGTTTTGAAAAAGTAAACATCCGGTCTATGCCATTCACAGGGCTTGTTCAAGGGTTAAGTGTCCTAGGCGAGCCTTCTGCCTTGTCTGCGTGCCACCCCCCCTTCCCAGTTGCACTGCACATTAAAGCTGCATTGTCTGATTGTAAATATTACCCCCAAGCCTTATGTTAAGGTAGTAACCAGCACGGAGTGGCAGTTACTACCCTTAACAGGGGTCACCTGCACGGCGTGGTGGATATTACCCTATGAAACTTGCTGGATGATGGTTGATCTGAGCAAAATCATTCCAGGAAGCTCTTCAGATATTAGAAGGCTTAGGTAGATCACATTTTTGCAAAAATCAAACTTCATCCCACTCAGTCTATCAAATACCTGTGGGTGCACTTCGATACATGACTAGACTGATAGTCTCCCCCCCCCCCCCCCCCCCACCGCCCCCAAACAATCTGAGTCAGTAAATCCAAATACAATCATTCAAAACAAAACTTGAACAAAGCTTGGTTAAATTCAGAACAGGTATAACCAGAAAAAAAAAATCCCATAAGGACTCAAAATTAAAAAAAAAAACCAAAAAAAACCCCCCACATTGACCACATACACCTATTCAGCCAGGCATCTATAAATATGGCAAAGTTTTGTACGAATAGTCTAAAAATATCAGTCAAGCAATGCAAAAAATGAAGCACAGGGTAACAAATCATTCGTTTTTGTAGACTACTAACCATAGCTGAAAATAACCTCATGACAACATGTCTAAAATTAGATCTCTTCCATAATTCAAATGATGAAATTTGTTGCACATGTTCATTCCATAATCTTAAAGTAGGTAACTCCTCATTATTCCAAGACAAAGAATATTTTTTTAGCCAACAGAAGAGAAACAACCAAAAATTTCCTACCTCCACTTGGTAATCTTTGACATCTAGCAAACAGATTTAGATATGTTAATTTACCATGCAGACAATAGTACATACCAAAATATTCTCTAAATAAATTTGTCCCAAAAAAGAATTCAACTTTTAAGACAGTCTGTAAACATGTGACCATTCTGCTATGCATATATCAGACTTTCATCATGGTTCCCCTCACTCTAGTAATATGGGTCCGACAAACTTTAAATTGAATTTCTCTCATATTGGCTGATGTATTTATAAAATGAGGCAAAAGCTTGTGAAATATTAGAATCCTCCAAGTTATTTCCCAAATCTCTACTCCAGAAGGTGGCCATCTTAGTTAAACAAGGTACTTTCAAATGTTTCTTTAACTTTCAACAAAATTTCTGTTTGGGCTGTAATTTGAAGGGAGTTTCAAAATAAAATCTCACCCTCCATATATGACAATTGACTAATATCTTTATCTACTTGCAGACAATAGTGATGGGCCTGCAAATAAAGAAATGAGTAGTCAGGATAATCCATTTATCCTTATGTTGCTGAAACGAATAGATACAATTCAACACTGGATGGATCTGTTGCCTTAATCAGGGAACAGGGGCATACTGAGGCCAACTGGAAAAGCTATATTGCTTATTAAAGACAAAAATGGGTAAAGAATAGTGGTCCTTACTATCACGCCCCTCCACTATTTCCATGCCTTCCTTTCAGCTGTTAATCAAAATTGGAACATTTCAGTGGAGCCAGTTTACCCCCAGGCAGATGCAGCAAGTTACAAGGATGGACCCTTTCTGCCATCAGCCCCTCTGGATTAGGTTATCACCAAGTAATAAATACAATCTTGTATAAAGCAAACAAAAGATACATAATCGCAGATCGGGTAAGGCTAAACTACCCATTTTCTTACCACCCCCTCAACATTAAAACTCAAGCGAGCTCTTTAAGCCAAATAAAAGAAGAAATCGGTGATTAAAAATTCTGAATATCTGACCTCTTGATCCATAGTGGTACTATCTGTAAGCAGTACAAACACGTTGGGAGGATCACCATTTTTATTTATTTTTTTTTAAATTTACGGTTTTTATTATTTTGAAATAGTACTCAAAACACAGTAACCTCCGGAAATCCCAAAAGGAATCCGAGGTTCGTATATACAATCATGGAAACGGAAAAGCATAACACCCCCCCCCCAGGCATTAGGGTACCATTACTTATGGATCAGCCAAATGAGTCTGACATGGATGCACTACGAGAAAGTAAACAGCGTGTCCAGCAAAAGGTTGTGTAAAGAGTTTGTTCACTGCAGCAGTATAGGTAATCCGAAAGAGAAGAGTTCAGTTCAGCAAGCCCAAGTCAAAAAGAGCCAGAACCAGCAGAGTAGTCCAGAAAAGGTTGCCAGATCTTGAAAAAGGATGGCATTCGATTATGTTTAGTTGCCGTTAAGGAGGCCAGTCTGCGATAGCGGTGTAGCAGTGTGACAACATCCGTAAGTCCTGGGACCAGCGGGGTTTTCCAATTTTTAGCTATCAAGGAGCGGGTCGCAATAAACATTTGCATACAAAAACGTTGATGGTACCTATTAACAGTATCAGGAAAAATGTGTAATAATGCCATTTCAGCGCCATAAAGTAGCGGTACTGCCAACACTCTGGACAACCACACAAACACTTCCTTCCATAAAGGAACAATAACAGAACAATCCCACCATATATGCATAAATGTACCAGAGTGCCCGCAGGCGCGCCAGCAGGAGAGCGACACTGACGGAGAGAAATGATGTAACCGTTCCGGCGTATAATACCACCGATAAATAATCTTATAGCAGTTTTCTTGCATATGTGCTGAGAGAGAGCATTTTCGTGCATTTAGAAAAATAACTTCCCATGTTCGCTGCCCCAGGGGCCTGCCCAAGTCCATTTCCCAATTAGTAATGAATTTGCCCAGTACCGTTTGCGGAGGGAAAAATAACTGGTATATTTTTGAGATCAGTCCCCTGAGCCTGTCACTATGCTGGCAATAAGTTTCCATGAGAGATCTCCCTGGGCGTAAGGAGCCCTCTCGCAGCAGGCCCCTAACATAATGAGTTACTTGAGCATAGGGTAAATAGTCTCGGTGGTCTAATTGATACATCTCAAAAAACTGATCTCTAGGGGGAAGAGATCCCTGGGAAAATAGGTGGCCGAACGAATGGAGCCCCTTCTGCCTCCACTGGCGGAATCTACTAGACTGAAACCCACTGGGGAAACAGGCATTATTCATGAAAGAGGATTGAAAGAAAAATTTATAATCCCCTACTAGGCGCCGTCGGCTATGGGCCCACACTTTAAGCGTAACCTCTAATGAACACGGGATGTCAATTACCTGTTGCCAGGTAGAGCGGGGCTGCCATGGCATAGCAGACCACTCCATAGGGCCCAGAATGGACTGCTCCACTGATACCCACTGTTTCGGAGTAGTTTGGTGGTGAGCATCGATAACTGCCCGTAGTTGAGAAGCTATATAATAATACATAAGGTTGGGAACCCCCAAACCCCCCTGCGTCTTTGGCAAACAAAGCACCCGCCTGGCCACCCTCGGAGGCCGTCGTCTCCAAATAAAATCAAAAAATTTTTTCTGCCATCTGCGTAAAATGGAGGAGGGAATATATACCGGCAGAGAGGCAAAAAGGTACAACAATTTAGGTAGAATTGTCATTTTAATGATCGCCACCCTCCCGAGCCAGGAAAAACCTCTCTTATTCCATCTGCTCAGATCCAAAGTGATATTGTTAATAAGTGGTAGATAATTCAATGAAAACAATTCATCTAAATTAGGGGAAATCCGGACACCCAGATATTTAACCTGAGATTTAGCCCATTTAAACGGGAACTGATCTTGGAGACGGCGCACAGCTCCCGGGTCCAGATTAACATTAAGAAGTTCCGATTTCTCTACGTTCACCTTTAGACCCGCCACTCTGCTAAATGCATTGAGCTCATGCATCACCCCCTTCAAGGAATGCTCCGGGTCTGTCAACATTAAAAGCACATCATCCGCAAACAGGGAAAGAGTATATTGACAGTCCCCTAGCTGTACTCCCTTAATCTCAGAGGAGGCCCTGATCCGGGTGGTTAGTGGTTCCATATAAAGAGCGAACAAGAGTGGGGATAACGGACAGCCCTGCCGGGTGCCTCTGCCTATGGGGAAAGCCGGCCCATATCCATTATTTACTTTAACCCTGGCTTGAGGAGGATCATATAACTTTTTTATCCAGTTAATAAAATATGGTCCGAAAGCCAGCTTGGTCAGCAAATGGAAAAGGAACGGCCAGTGCACTAAATCGAATGCTTTTTCTGCATCCAAAGACAGTAACACTGCCGGTACCTCCCTCCTACGCACCCACCATATAAGATCTATAACCTTACGGATATTGTCCGCCGCCATACGGTGGGGTACAAAACCAACCTGGTCGGTATGTACTAGACCCGGTAAAATTTTATTAAGTCTCATTGCTAATAGTCGCGCCAATATCTTTAAATCGACATTAATGAGAGATATAGGCCGATATGAGCTGCATAAGGTGGGATCCCTTCCAGGTTTAGCCAGAACCGTGACCCCCGCCGTGTTAGCTTGGGGTGAGATAGATCCGCCTTCCCGAAGGCTATTAAAGTAAGCAGTTAGAGGTTCCACCACTGTGGTAGAACATTTTTTATAATAGGCTCCGGAAAAGCCGTCAAGGCCAGGCGACTTCCCCGTCTTAAGAGACTTAATTGCAAAGGTTACTTCCCCAGAGGTAATGGGAGCATCTAGGATCTGCTGTTCTATTGTTAAGGAGGGGAGGTCTACCGTGTCTAGGTATTTAATGATATCAGCATCTAGAATAAACTCCTGGGCACTATAAAGGGTATTATAAAAGTCTGAAAAAGACTTACGAATGTCAGAAGTGGTAGTATAAAGGAGGCCTTTATCGCTTTTGATTTTGGAGATATTCTGAGTCATCTTAGCTTTCAACTGGCGGGCCAACAGACGTCCAGCTTTATCCCCCCCTTCGTAGTAGACCTGCTTAGTAAGTTCAAGGGCATGTAAGACCTGGTGATTATCCAGGGAAGCGAGAGAATCTTTCAGTGCCAACAATTTCTGATAACATCTAGCAGACTGTGTTCTCATATGTTCCCTAGTCACTTCCGCTATTTGAGATTGCAGGGCAATCCTATCTTTGTCTCTGTTACGCTTGCACAGGGTCGCTCTGGAAATTAACAATCCCCGGGCCACAGCCTTAGAACAGTCCCATAAAGTAGCTGGGGCAATCTCTGGATGCTGATTAAGTAGGAAATACTCCTTAAGTTGCTCATTTAACTCCCTGGTGAAGCCATCATCCCTTAGTAAAGACTCGTTCAGTTTCCAGAACCTATCTCCCATATCCCTGCTACCTATGGTTGCATTCATGCTGATCAGGGCATGGTCCGACCAGGTGATGGGGTCTATATCCACTGTCCTCACAGCATTACTCGTCACCCCATCTACAAGGAAAAAATCAATTCGAGAGTAGCTAGCATGTGGCGCCGAGTAATACGTATAGACACGAGCCCTTGGGTTGCGATTCCGCCAGATATCCATCAGATTCCAATCCTCTATAAGACCCCATAACATAGTTCTGTTCGTTTGAGAAGTAGAATGAGATGTCCTGGAATTGTCTACGTCCCGGCACAACGTGACATTAAAGTCCCCCCCAATGATTATAGAACCTTCAGCATGTGCTAATAATAGAGCCTGGATCCCCTTCCAGAACCCCGCCTGGTCCCCATTAGGGGCATATAATGATAATAAAGTATAGACAATCGTTTCTACCCGGATCTTCAGGAGCACATACCTCCCCCCTTGGATCTGAAATATGAGTGATATATTCAAATAGCAACTGAGCGGAGATTAGTATCCCTGTCCCCGAATATTTAGCTTGTGGGCCACTCGCCGCTAGATAGACATGGGGGAACTCCTTAGATACCATCAGATACTCATACCTCCTTTTCAAATGGGTTTCCTGTACGAACGCTATATCCGTTCTATGAGAGGTAAGCTCTTTCCTGAGCAAATAGCGTTTCCGAAAGGTGTTTAAACCTTTAACATTTAGAGAAACTACAACAACCATGGTGTAAAAATAAAAAGCATAAGTCCTCTAAAAGGTCTAGGGACGCTCGCCGTACAGAGCGGCGGCCTCCCAGACAGGGAACAGGCCCCCATACCCACGCCAGTCGCATTTATTCGGTAAACAAAGCATGTCAACCCACAGGTAAATTTCCAAAGCCCATAGTACCCACACCCCCCACCCTCTCCAATGTGATTCGCTAGCCCCACGCGAATCATGACTGGGGAAGCCCAAGAACAGCACCGGTAGCCCCCTCGAGCCGCCGCTCCCCGGTATGTCTCTTAAAACGAACATGAGGCAAGAATAACTGTAACAATGTAGTATATAAAAACAGTAGAAACAAGTGCAACAGAGCCCTTGAGAGCAAAACAGGACCTCTAGGCATGAACCAAAACAGAAATACAATAACAGCTGCATGGTGCACATTTATGGGTGGTATACACCTCAAAGTACAAATAGCCCATCAGCCCTTCTCTTTCTGAAGGTTCCCCTTCCAAGACTGTTGCCGTCGCAAGCGACCCCGACCAGGGCCCTGCCACTGCCATCTCGGGGTGTAATCCACGGTCGGTGCCACCCGGGGCTGTACTGAAGAAGAAAACGGGGCCTCCAGGCCTGCCTTTTTGAAGCACTCCACTGCTTCCTCCAGAGAGCGGACACGATACGTCACTCCCTTTCGCTGAAAAATAAGAGCAAAAGGAAAGCCCCATCTATACCGAATCTCTTCATTACGGAGCGCTGATGCCACTTCCCGGAGCGAGTAACGTTTTTGGAGCGTAGAAGGCGCCAAATCGTTATAGATAGAAATGGAGTGATTCTGCCAAGTCCATTGTTGCTTCGCCCTAGCACACTTAAGGATTTCTTCCTTAACTTTATAGTGATGGAATTTTATAACAATGTCCCTCGGCTGATTATCTTTCCGCGGTCCCAGCGCTCTGTGCGCTCTCTCCAGATCTATCTCCGTTCCGTTGTCGGTGGAGGCAGAGGGTCCCTGGGCTAACAAAAATTTGCAAATGGCCGCCGCAGTCGTCATGCAGTCCAAGTACTGCTCTGTTTCGGGCACCCCTCGCAGGCGGAGATTCGCTCTCCGCGAGCGGTTCTCCAAGTCCTCAAGCTTGCTATGCACATCATCCAGCTCTGTAAACAGTTCTTTATTTTGTGCTGTCAAAGTTTCAAGCGCAGCATGTTGGGTATCTGCCCGGATGTCTAGATCGTCAACGCGGTGGCCCATGGAGTTAAGATCCTCCCGCAACTCCGCCATGGAGGCGAGTAACTCCGCTTTATGCGCTTTGAGGTCAGCCCGGAGTTCAATAAACCAAGTGCGCATCTCCGCGCGAGTCGGGAAGTCAGGGACAGTCCCCCGCAGCCGGCCCTACAGGCAGCCGCTGCAGCGCTCTCCGAGCTCACCGCCCCGTCGTCTGCCTCGTGGTCACCCGCGGCCTGCTCCTCTTCTGCCTGCAGCAACTCCGACGCCACTCTGCTGAAGGAGAACTGCTTTAAATCAGTAGGTCTCTTTCGGGTTGCCATCCCGAGATATTCCGCAGCCTAAATAGCGAAAGCAAACGTGCACAAATAAACCGTGCCTCCCGTTATTCGCCTCTACACTGTGAAGGGGAGCGGAGCAGAGGTCTCAGGCAGCCATTTTCCAGCGCTGCTCAACAGCGCCCCCCCGGATCACCATTTTTACCAACATACAGCATCTCATAACTAGCAGTTGAAAGTACATCCAGCAACCCAACAAAGCTTTTTATTTTTTAGACTTAGCCTTTCTAATGGAGCAGTGTGTGACCTCCAAACCTGTCAAAGCATGGGAGTATTTCTAGTTTATTGGTTCCATGCATCTGGCAGCTTGGGCCAGAGCTTATGAGGCCCCTTTAGTTTTCCCGTCTGTCGCAGGATTATGAGCTCAGATTGCCTCTACTGCCTTCTGTGAGGGATTCACCTCGAACAAATGTTTTGGTAAGAATGTGAAAAAGTAAGTTCTTTTTTAAATAAGGGATACCCTTCTATGGTGGATGGTGCCTGTGTATCTCTTAAGAGAGCGGTCAGTCTGACTCCCTCATGGATCCTGGTTATGACAGGTGTGAGTCTGACTGGGGAGCTCATTGCCTGGATTAGGTGGTTCAAGGAATTTGGTCACAGAAGGAAGCATCTTTCTTTTTCTTTTCTTTATTTTTAAATTAGTCTTTATTTGCTCATGGAGCACAAATGAAAAGTACAGTAAAATGAAATTCCAACAAGTAAACAATGCTAACAGCATGAATCAACTTTTCAGCATTAGCCCTGAGCCGTTGAAAGTGGACTCTTTCCACAGACACCCTCACGCATTTGATAGACGAAGAGTTTTCACAAGACACTTACAGTAGTGGCAGTTCACATGAGGAAAAAATCCTCAGTGGAGGGGAGTGGGCAGTGAAGTGCCTCAGGGATCCATACTGGGACCTGTGCTTTTCAATATATTTATAAATGATCTGGAAAGGAATACAAGTAATCAGATTTGCAAATACAAAATTATTCAGAGTAGTTAAATCACAAGCTGATTGTGATAAATTAAAGGAGGATCTTGTGAGACTGGAAAATTGGGCATCCAAATGACAGATGAAATTTAATGTGGATAAGTACAATGTGTGCTTCAGGCACTAGTTTTCGCCAGTACCGATTACTGTAATGCACTTTTTCTAGGGCTCCCAAAATACAACAATAAGACCACTTCAAATTTTACAAAACACAGCAGCGCGAATACTAACTGGAAAAAGGAGACCATATAACAAACTCTGGCCGAACTTCACTGGCTACCCATAGAACAAAGAATAAAATACAAAGCACTATGCACCATACATAAACTAATACATGATGAAAAAGCGGACTGGCTAAACACTGCACTTACGGGTACACGTACCACACAGGAACCTTCGTTCAGCAAACAAAGCTCTCTTAACCATTCCCTCAGACAAGACAGCGAGACTAACCCAGGTAAGAGAAAGGGCATTGTCTTTAGCAGGACCCACACTCTGGAACACAATGCCTCTAGAGATCAGATTACAGAGAGACCCCAAAACATTCAAGAGAAGTCTAAAGACATGGCTTTTTAAACAAGCCTTTTATAAAGAGATCGGAGAATAGAAAATACACTGGAATAAACAGAAGATCACCGGCACCCAGCACTATTCTCATATGCATTACAATATTTTAGCAAATTGAGTACACATCAAACTTAATAAAACACAAGAAATGAGATTTTTTTACCTGTAAAGTACCTTCCAGGTACACCTGGCCAGAACCTATATCACTAAACATTTGTATGTATTTTTATGATTTAATGTAACTGAAACTTAATGGCACCTGTTAGATTGTGCTATAGTACGCTTACTCCAGACTTACTTATGTGCCTACTTATAAACTGTTGCGATGGTATTTAACTTAGCGACGGTATAGAAAAGACTTTTAAATAAATAAATGTAGATTTGAAAGCCTCTTCACCTTTTCATGGCCCTGCAGACAAGATGACGAGTGCTCAGAACTCACTCAAGATTGTTTTGCAGTTCCATTTGAATCCTTCAGCTATTCTCCCTACTTTTTTTTTCCCAAAACCTCATGTTAGTTCAGCAGAGCAGACACTTCATACTTTGGAGCGTAGAAGAGCTTTTCTTTATTTAGGAAGGATAAAGCCTTTACATAAATCCTGTTCCATTTCATACGGTTCAAATAAACGGGGACAGACTGTCATTTTGGTACTTTGAATGCATCTTATCCTGTTATAAGGAGAGGAGACTATAGAACTCCCTAATAAAATCGATGCCCATCAGACTTGAGCTACTGCAGCTTCTATGACTTCATCTCTCCATTTCTTTACCAAGCATTGTCTGGACCAGGATTCACACAATGATAGTACCTTGGGACAAATCAAATCTCTTCAGTTAATAGCTTCAGCTCTCCCACCCACCTTTCGTCTAGGGTTGCATATGTCTTCAGCAGAATGTCAGTGTATTTAGCAACTGTTAGCTAGGGAGGGGTCCCCGCTTGTGTGGCTGCACTTTGTCCTTCTTGTCCATGGAGAAAGCAAAGTTGTTCAGCTGTAACTGCTGTTCTCCATAGACAGTAGGACAAATCAGCTACACAATCCCACCTTCTTCCATGTAGAGTTGAAGCTCGGCGCATGCTCAGGTTTTTACTTTCTGAGCACATCCTGGCCACACAGTCAGGTGACATCGCCCACTTGTGTACTGATTTGTCCTGCTGTATACAGAGAACATCTGTTAGAAGTGAGCAACTTTGCTTTCTCTCTTGTTTATACTTTGGTCTTATTGTAGCTCAATTCCTTTTCTTAACAAGCATGGTCTGTCTTGCCATTGGTTGCCAAGTTCTGAGGATTATGACGAGCAGAATCTTTCATCTTAGCACATAATTCCTGGAAATCACTATTACTAACCATACCCTGCCTCTTCCTGGCCAAATAAACTTAGAAATCTATTTGCTCCGAGGATAAACAGGATGGTGTCATTGGCGGTCAGGATGGAGCACTTTTCTTGAAGCTTCTTAAATCCTCACTGTGTGTGGGAGGGGAGGGAAATATCCTGGTCATATAGGACTCCCCTCAGCCCTTTATCTACAGTTCTCATTAGATGCTTTTTTTCTAGATTATGGAAATCGCTGTTCTGCCTGGCATGCCCCTTTAATTTTTGGCTTTCTTACCCCTATTTAATCTTCTTAGTGTCTTTATTTAGATGAAATTCTAGGTACCATAAAACCTATTTTTTTGCATGCTGTGGAACCCTGAGTGCCTCTGCCTTGGTGGCTTATAGCAGGATCAGCTGGAATTTTCTACATTTAAAATTGAGCTGTTTGATTTCTAGAGTGTCTCACTTATGTAGCTGATCATCCTACTTGAGCCTCAAGTTAGCCATATGGCTTATCTGTAACAGGTGTTTTCTGTGCAACATAAGCTAATCTGCCATTCATACCTTCCTGCCTCATCTTTTAGTTATCTTCTCTGCCAGTCTTATCCCCAAGCCTGAGGGTCCATGTGACAGTGGATATACAGGAAGTCCTGCATGTGCTCAGAAAAGACTAGGTTTTTCCAATCAGCTATAGAAATAGCTGTTAGATGTAACCCACTTATGTGGCTAATTATTCTGCTGTCAGCGGAGAGCACTCATTACAGATAACTTTAACTCTATTTTCCTCCCACAGTCCTGTAATCCTTCCCTCCTGATTCTCACACACTTTAGGCCATACTTAGCCTAATTGTGAAAAATCCCAAATCTTTTCTTCCATATAAAAACTTAAATGTCAACAGGATGTCATGGAGCTTTGCTTTTGATTTTAGGTGCATTTCTCCTATAAGAGCAGATAAAGATCTCTAGGTCATCTAGTTTGCTAATTTCCCCTACCTGCTGCAGCGTACTTAATCTCTGGCTTTACCCTGGCTTTCCCATCACTTAGTATCCTACCTCTCCCATCAAATTCTGAGGAAGGGAATGGAAGGAAAAGAATGAGACATTGGGTAGTGGGGGAAGGGTGATACTCAGAAGTTTGAAACATATCTGCTCCTCTATCATAAGCTAGCAATGTGCAGTAAAATAACATGCTCTGCTTAGTAGCTTTCATTGTAGCCTCATTCTTTTGAAAAGAGAACATGGATGTTCATTTATAAATGTAATACCAGTGCTGTAAAAGCAATAATCACAGCCCCCCAGAGAAGGCATCCCAGTCATCACACTTGAGTAACTTAGGACCATTATCCATATTTAAGGAGCTGTGTACTGATATCACAGATATAAATTGGATACAATATTGTGCAGCAAAACTGATTACTGAAAGAATCTTGTCAACAAAGACACAGATAGAAAAACAGGAGAAAGGTAACTTCCCCCTTGGAAAAAAAAATGTATAGAAGAGAAAATTAAGTTACTGCATGCAGAGGTGTCTGCATATCTCATATCAAGGGCGATAAATGTATTGAGGAAAATCCAAACCACAAAGCTAAGAGATGCTGTATTATTGAGTAATTGAAAATAACAGCAGAAGCTGTGGAAATATGAAGAATGAGAGGCACCAAAGTAAAATATTGAGAGAACATGAAGCTATTTTACAGGAAATTGGGTAAGAATATTAATTCATTTAAAAAAAAAATCAAAACAAACAAAAGAAACAGTTTTGGAGAAATTTGTATGAAGATCCTGTAGAGCATAACAAAACTCACAGGCAGAGTGAAATCGTTGTGTAAAGAAATAGCTTATTTATATGTGGGTTATCAGCAAGCCATTGTCACATGTACTTGTTTATCCACCCCAAGATGACTCATTTACCCCAAACATTTTTTTCTAATTTTTCATAGCAATTAAAATGTTTATATCCAAAGTCCAAACCCACTCAATATCAGAGATTATATCTAAAATCCAAACCCAACACCAACTGTTTCGAATGAGAACTGCTTCAGTGGTAAAAAGTGAAAAATTGCTTATCTGACAAAGGAGTATTCTACCAAAAGCCCATAGCATAACAGAAAGATAACAAGGAACATATGAAATCAAACATCAGCTGATTCTGAATCAATCCATTATGACCAGCTGTACACATAGTTGAAACCTCTGCATATTATGGATTCATTATAAGAGCCTTTGATAGCTCCCACGCGCTTGGATAATTGCTTTGAATTATACAAACTGCAACCTGTACTGATTAAGTTCAGTATGAAAATGTGGAAGCCTACATTCCATCTGAATTGAGGATGGATAATGTCATCTCCAATATTAAGGTCCGGTGAGGAATATTTCATGGAGACTACCTGTCACCGCTTTTGTTTGGCATTAAACCTGAGTACTGTAACGCCTTAGGTTGTGGAATTGACCCTTATCCTAGAGCAGTGATTTCCAAACCTGTCCTGGAGGACTCAGCCAGTCAGGTTTTCAGGATATCCACAATGAATATGCATATGAGACTTGCATGCACTGCCTCTGTCATATGGGTGAGCTACCATATTTCAAAAGTTTTATAGCCTGCCTAGAATGACCCTGTCGAGCTAAGTGGATTACACCAGGTGTAAAAACTACATAGAAATCATAGAACATTAAACTTTAAAACATTTTCCATTATTACCTAATGTCTACCCTAGAGACTACACAGACTATAGACCATCTTTAACCAGTCGCATTAGCAACGTCTCCAAAGGCTTCTTTAAAAAGCATGCTTAAATAGTACAGAAGTACAAAAGCGAGCAAGTATCCTCAGTCTTAGTCTGTTAGAACAATCACTCTGGCAAATAGAGGGAATGACTTGGAAATCCACCAGTACACAAAGGTAAAAAATCTACACAATTAGCAAAACAAAAAGGCTTTAAAATATCAGACTAGCAAATGGAATAATTGGCAGAAGTACAGTGGGAAGTACAGAGCATTATTTCAGCAACTTCATATGAATCAGGATTTGCCACAGCATTGTTTGAGAGGTGAATTCAAACCTATGGACGAGAAGTAATTGCAGCCAGGGTAGTGAGAAGACCGGTAAAATGGGCAAATGCATATTCTGCAGAACAGAACTTGAATCTTACCTCGTTACTGGCTGTAATGTGCTGATGTCAGAAGGCAGAGCAAGAAAACATAAGATTGATGTACCAAACATTGGGGAGCACAACACCAATAAGATAAGAGTATGAAGCTGTGCTAACCTGGGACCTTTTTATTCCTACCGACAGGAAGGTCGATGTGTTTAGCCAGGACTGTGGGTTCTGCCACCTTCATTTGCTGGAGACAGAAAAATACTGAAGGGGCTGCAGGTGGCACATCCTACTCATACAGGGAACCAGATATTGTGGTGAACACAAGAATGGCATTGCTGATAGGTGTCAGTACCCAGTAATTATTTTGTGGCTCATATGGAGAAAAAGATCCTTAAATACCAAAAGATGCAATTGGAGACCAAGAAAATGTGCTAGAAAGATACAGAAAAGGTTCTAGTTATATTGGGTGTCACTGGCCAGATCAAGAAGTTTCCAAGTACATCTTGATATGTTGCCAATTAAAATGCCCTATGACCCCCCCAGGAGGCAGCTCTTTAGCACAGTGCAAGTACTAAGAAAGGCATTAGCAATACATTTGAGATTGAAATCATCCCCAACATACCTTGAGGTTCATTCCTTTCAAGACTTAAGTGAATAAGTGAAGGCTCATAGCCTCAGAAGGGGTGGATTCCATTTGAGGAAGCCCAAAGCACAGAGGAAACTGCTGGGTAACAGTCAAGAAAATGATTCACATTTGGTCTGGATATTTTGTTTAAATTTTAGCTTTTAACTTAACAGATTTTTTTTTCCTGTTGATTTTTATTGGCCTTTTTACCCTGAATCAGTGTGACTGAGTATCAGTATCTTTTCTAGTGTGTTTTGAATAGCTTTAAGATGCAATGGCTCCTCTCAGTTGCCTTGCAAATGTTACCCAGGCTTTGATCTTTATACTGTCCTGACACTGTTCAAAGGGGAAATTAAAGAAAAATTATGCCGACAACATTTGTTTGCACACAACCCCTTGAGTCTTTGCATGCTTATGCTTTAGAACATCTTGCCTGGCTTTGCTGCTAATCTGTTCTAACATGTTGATAAATCCTGTGTGTATTATAAAACAGATTCTGCTGTTTTATTTAAAACCTTTTAAATCGTGCCAGTAATAACTGTTATGAAACTATGAATGGCTGGCTTTGAAATCTGTGTATGTTTGGAGGAGAGTGAGATTAAAGTTGGACTGACTTTTTATGAGATGGAAACAAATGTAATCAATATAAATCCTATTTGTAGAAAATTAGTTATCACTGGTGTTCATAAACAAAATTTTCCATTGATAAGCAACCTGAATTAGCCATTACATGTGGGTGATGTCATCTTGCAGCACTTATGAGACTACTTAGTCATTTTTTGTCACAACAAAAAATTTTGTGCTTGATTTGCCTAAAAAAAAAAATCTTAAGATGCTTCTGTAGCCTCAAAACAGCATTTTTCAGTGTCAGAACCATGCTTTGTATTTTGTTTTTATCTTCCATCATGGCCAGCCAGAAGTAATAGTCAATGGTGAAGATAAAGCAGCACAATCACCGGAACTATCCCAGCATGCCTTAAAGCAAAAACTCTCTTAAGTGGGGCATATTGGCACAAACAGCATTCTGACACATCCTTCACCAGTGCACTGATGCCACTGAAGCAAGTGGCATCAATCCACTCATCTGTCACATGCTGTCTGGGGTCCTCTTATCACACGGATCCCATGATGCACAGTCAAGGATGCTGTGCAGATCTACAACCAATGATACCCTGCACTGCATTCCTCATCGCGCATCTACAAAAACCCATCGAAGCATGCCAAATCATCCAAGGTGACTAAGTATTCTGCCCCATGAAAGCTACAAGTGCACCCCTCTCAGGCTTCACTTTATCAAATTGCTTTGTCAACACAGCTCTACACAGCCTATCCTAGATCTTCTGGAGGAGTCGTCAGGTGCCTTCTAAATCCTTCAACAATCAGGCCATCCACCCCCCCAATAGATTAGTGGCAGAAGGACTTTTCCTGGAGATTGCAAAACCAGTATCCTGTTTGGTACTGCTCACCTCCAACAGACTACCCATTCTAATACTGGAGCCTTTCCTAGTCTCGAAAAAGGGATGTCCATCCTATGCCAGCCAGAAGATGTCAGTTGTGACTAAATCTCAGATTTGGTGAAGTTTCTTCTCACCAACGAGACAGAAGGAACATTCCAGCCTCTCCTTTTCATTATCGCTGTGACTATACCGTAGCCAGAGTCTCTATTTTTGTCTATAAGGGTGACCTCAAAGAACCCTTGATTAATGGTTCTTTGTCATACTGGAGTCCAGTAGGTCAGAAGTGATAGACCAGGCCCTGCCACTCATCATAGTCGATAGAAGCCCCTCTCAGTTCACACTGTTCATCATTGGAATCCTGGATAAGTGAGCCACTACCTTTACACTCAGATGATACACTTTGACCCACTTCCAGATCTTCTGGGCCACACCTCTCCCGCAGAGGATTTCTCAACTTCTAAGTATGTGGAAAAGAATGGGCATCCTTATCCGCAAAGACCCCTATTCTGAACTCCTTGGCCGCCTTCAGATACTGGATTCTCCATTCTCTAGCTGAACCACTATCCATTCCAGTTCACAACATCCTCAATGTTCTACAGATGAGTGTGGGGAAACTCCCATTTTGGGCACTGCCACTGTTAGAAAGCTGGACCTCAAATAGAGCCCAGCAATCACTGGCCTTTAATGTTGTCCAGCTGCCTCACCAGTCTGTAGTGATTGAGTCTGCTATGAAAATAAATACTAATTCACTCATTCTCTCCTAGGAAGAGAGCACAAACTTGTAGTTCTTGTTCATACTCTGATCAGTCCAGATAAGTGGGTTTTGCAACCCTATGAGCAGATGGAGACAGAACAAAACTTTTGAGGCACTGCTATATATCTGAGAGGGCCATCTGCCAGTCCCTCAGTATTTCTCCATCTCCAGCAGATGGTAGAGATGCAATCCTGCAGTCTGACAAAGAGAAAAAAAAGGGAAGGCAGAATTTGGAGTTGGGGATCCCTGAGATATTAAGTACCTTTGTGGACCATCTCTAAAGTGCCTTTCCATTGCCTAAGAAGATATGAAAATTGGTAAACCAAGAATGGGATTTCTTGGAGGTGGGCTTGAAGGTCGGTAGGGCAATGGCAAAGCTTTACCAGCTCAGGCTTCCAAAAGTGGATGCAGCAGTTTCTGCTGTGACCAAGAAGACAGCGATTCCAGTGGTAGGGTCAGCTGCCCTGAAAGATGTGCAGGATCGTACATTGGAGGTACAGTTGAAGTGGATACTTGTCGTTTCTGCCCTGTGCCTCTGTATGGCTATCTGTGGCAGTCTGATACAGAGGGCTTGTTTATGCTGGGTACAGAAGGCGTAACTGCAGACCTCTGCCGGACCTATCAGCCCCATGCAGTCAGTGCGCTTGGAAGCTGGAGTGGCAGATGTGCTGTGATTTGGTTCGTACATCAGCCAAAAGCATGGTCTCAGCGGTGGTGGCTTGCATGCTTTTGTGGTTATGTAACTTGTCTGCTAATGTGGGCCAAGTTCTAGCTGTGTAGTCTCCCTTTTAAAGAGAAGCTCCTATTTGGGCCGGATGATAACTTTGGAGGAGTCAAAAGGGAATAGATTGCCTGAGGCTCAAAAGAGCGGCAAGAAGTTTCCCTTCCTGTTCCCGTTTTCGAGATATGTGGCGGTTCCATTCAGGCAAGAGTTCTTCTTCGGAACAGAAGCAGTCTTCAGGATGGCAGCAGCCCTTTTGGGGTGCCCGCAGATCCTCCAGAGAATCCATCCGGTCAGGGGACCAGAGGAGGAGAATCAGCCGGGGAGGGGGTCCATTCCTCCGTGAAAGCAGTAGGGGGAAGATTAACCTGCTTTTGAGGAATGGATCAAGGTCACTTCAGACCAATGGGTTCTGGAGGTGGTAAGAGATAGCTATACCTTTTAGAATTTTCATGTCCCATCAAGGAGGCCTTTCTAGAGTCCCACTGCTCATCTCAAAGCAAGCGGGAAGCAGTGTGGGATTCACTGCAAAGGTTACTAGGCTTAGATGCAATTGTTCCGGTACTGCTCTCTGAGCAGGGACAAGGGAGGTACTCTTATTTTCTGGTCCCCAAAAAGGAGGGCACCTTCCAGCCCATTCTAGGTTTGTAAAAGGTGAACTCGGCCTTGCAGGTTCTGCGTTTTCGCATGGAAACGTACGTTTAGGGGTGCAGGCACCTGTCTGCCACAGGACACTTTCAGTTCCCCCTCATACTTCACGTCACGATTCTAACTTCAGGAAAAGACAACGTGTTCTCCTCAGAATTAGACTTTATCAGATTTGGCAGGATTTAGTATTTAGAAGATAATTCCTGTCTCTAACATCCTGGCTACTAAGTACCAGTTTACCCTAAAAGTTCTGTACCATGGGTGGTTTCAAACATGCCTGCCTAATATATTAATACTTATTGCTAACGTACCCCCTGGTCCCAACTCCAGGAGATTTCCCATTGTTTACCTCCTGAAACAGGCTCTGGTTGGAGGTCTGGAGAATGTGGGCAGGGAAAGAGGCTTTCTTACAAGTTTGGTACTGGCAGAGCTGCCAGTCTGCTCTTGGCTTCTCACTGCCTTAGACTCATGCCACCGTCTGACCCTAGGCAGGGCATCTCCAGTCTTCTGGCTACACCTAGTTTTCTCCCTGCTCGATAGGGGTTGCTTCGGTCCCACTCCCCTTCTCTTTATTTGCTCCCCCTCCCTGTCTTATACTTTCCAGGTGATAAATATGCATAAGCTTGTGCATAATGTAGTGGGTGGAGGTTCTTTGCCACATTGCAGGTCTTTCCCCCTCCCCTTTTCTTTCGGGGGGGGGGGGGGTCTGGAAAGTCTGGGCCAAGACTGTATGCCAGCATCAGTGTGTTCACCATTTCAGAGTGCTCCTCCTTCAAGAGTGGAGGTCCCTCTGACCTCTGGACTTCCCTTGGCCAGTCTGCGACTTCTGCTTATGAGCTTAAGTTGCTGCATTGTCCCTCTGCCTTGGTTTTATTTACACAGGAGCTTACAAACAGGCAGATTTTTGATAAGTATCCTTCAGTTCTGGTTTAAAGTTCTCATCTAGGCAAAGTTTATTTTCTTTAGCTATGGCAGTGTTTTGGCCTGTCAGCATACTTGTCTACAGCCCTCTTTGGCTATTATGTTTCATATTAGGTGCTTTCGGTGGTTAAGCATGCAGCAGTCCACAGAGGGGAATTCCTAGCATTGGTAGATCTAACAGAGGCCTACCTCCATATTTCCATTCAAGTGGACCATCAGAAGTTTCTATGGTTCATGGTGCTGGGGCGGCACTTTCAGTTCTGGGCTCTCCCCTTTGGTTTAGCCACAGCGCCTCGAACCTTCATGAAGGTGGTGGTGGTGACAACGGCCCTAAGGTGAGAGGGGATTTTTGCCCGGACAACTGGCTCATCCAGGCAAAGTCTGAGGAGGAGTGTGGTTGCTCCATCCAGCGGGTTATGGACAAGTTGAGATCTGTGGGATGGGTAATAAATTTGGCAAAGTCATCTGGTTCTGACCCAGATATTAGAATATCTGGGAGCAAGATTCGATACAGAGGCAGGGTGCCCTGATCACAGGCAAAGTAACAAAGTTGCAGATGCAAATGACATGTTACGTGTGCCAGTACCCAAAGTCTGGGATTTGCAGATTCTGGGCTCCATGGCTTCCACATTGGACTTGGGCTTTATGAAATGCCTAGCTGTAGTGGTGGCTCATCTGCATCAGGGAATACAAGTCTTTCACCCACCTAGACAATTAGCTCATCATGGTGAGATAACGAGAGGACCTGCTCTACTCGCTGCACAACAGTATGCCTTCTACAATGCTTAAGGTTTCTGGTCAACTTCAAGAAGTTGAGCCTGCTTGGAGGCTCAAGTTTATAATGGCTTAGGCTTGCAGGAAAGAGGATTCCTGCCTCCTGACTGAGCAAACACAATGACATTGCTTATCTGCAAGCTACTGTCCTCTCCACACTTGACCGTCAGATGGCTCCTTGTGGTCCTCAGTCATATAGTAGAGGCTATCCATATGGTGGTCCTGACCCACCTTCATATCTACTACCTCCCATGAGGGTCTATGTACCCAGTAGGATTGACTAACTCAACCACTTTAGTCTCCAGTACAAATAGTGGCTGCATCTGTTTGCTCCCCTATCAAGTGGTATTGGCAATGGATGCCTCCACCAAAGAGAGAAAAGCGCATACCAGTGGCTGTTCGAGCACAGGGCATCTGGTGTCTCAGGAGAGCTGTTTTCTAATAACCTATTGGAGTTGAGAATAATCACATGCTTTATCAGCGTTTGCACGTCTCTTTCAGGGAAAGAGTATCCTGATCCAAATTGACAACCAAGTTGCCATGTGTGTTCATCAAACAAGGGGAAACTGGATCATGGCCTCTCTACCAGGAAGCCCTAAAAATATGCAATTGAATGGAAAATTGAGCTTTTCTACAGGTCACCTATGTACTGTCCATCTCAAACATACTGGCAGATTGACTCGGCTTTTCAGCCACGCACGTGGTCTTTACAGCAATCACTGGCTAAACATCTCAGCTTATGGAATCTACCACTGGTGGACCTAGTCACATCACAACAGAACAAACCAAGATCACAACAGATCAACCAAGAGATTAGACTAGACTACCTCAGGATATTTTCCTCCTCAAATGGAGACAAAGCTTCATGTACGCTTTTCCACCATTACTACTTGCCAGAACAGTGCAAAAGATTCTTCAGGATTGTACTTTGCTGATCCTTATAGCCCCAGCATGGCCCGGACAGATCTGGTATGCATATCTCTTGCAACTTTTTAGTAGTCTTCCCATATAGCTGCAAACAGACCCTGTTAACTCAGGAGGAAGAGACATTGTATCATCCTAACCTTTCGGCCCTCAACCTCACAGCTTGGATGTTGGGCACTCTGTAATCACAGATCTCCACTTACCTACAGAGATTGTGGGCATACTAGTCTTATCTAGAAAGCCTTCCACCAGAAGGAATTATGTCTTCAAATGAATAGGTACTCCCATTTTCTTGCAGTCCTAAGCATCTGTTGAAATACTGGTTCCACCTTTCTCACTCAGGTCTGGTCACGGAGGAGCACTCAAAGCGAGTTTTAGTACTATAGTGGCTTACCATACTCAAGTGGATAGCAAACCGATCTCTACTCATATGCTATCTCGTTTCATGAAAGTCTGACATGTTAGGCCTCGGTACAAAAATCTACCTGTTCCCTGGGACCTGAATGTGTCCTTCCCAACTAGTGAAGCCTCCCTTTGAACCATTGGAGTCTGCTTTTCTAGAGTACTTGACATAGAAAGTGGTGTTCCTTGTCATAGTGACTCAGCTAGAAGTCGGCGAACTCCAAGCTTTTGTGCACTGTCCTCCATACATGTATTTCTTCCATAAAATGGTTCTTTGTACTTGTTTCTGCCAGTAGCAAGGAAATTAGATGTCAAATACAAAGATAATTTTGTTCTGGTCTTTGAGCAGTACAACTCCCTTATAAGTTGGTGATGGGGAAAAATCAAAGCTTTATGAGCAAATTCTAGTACCTCTCTGGGGAAAAAAATGCCAAGCTTACAGTCTGTTAACATCTAAAATAGCTGCCTATCAGCTATATATGGTACAATACATATATAACTCATAGCAAAATTTGCAAGACATGACTTAGCAGCTTTTTTCAGACTCTCAATTTCACTGTTGTAGTTCAAGAAGCACAGTTTGTGATGCGTATGATACGTCTTTCAGGACATACACAATAGCCTTTAGAGCCAGAAGGTCTTTAATGAGATCTATTTTTTCACTCTTCAAAGATTTTTGGGAATATCTTCATAAAGATCACACTTTCACTCTCCTTACTCTGTCAGTTACAACAGAGCAGCCATCTAAAAGTAGAAAGTCAACATCTGCACTACAGGAGACAGTACTACTATGCAAGAAGCAGTACCAAACCTACTCCTTTTAACAACCATAGCCACAGCAGAGCAGGCTATGTGCTAGGGACAACACAGCCAAATCTCTCCAACAAATGGTCAAAATCTAATCTTAGCTTTTGGCTACAATATCAAGAGGGCTTCTTGATTAGATCCTGATAGCAATCCAATGGGAGAAGGCTTTAACACTTCAGTTCACATGGTCTGCTTTAACAGACTGTTGCATTTTTAAGATCATACAACAGGGATACTGTTTAAATTTCAAATTGTCCTCCAAACAATCCTCCAAAGAATCACTTCATAAATGCAGAACAGCTCTAGCTCCAGCAAGAGTTTGCTGCTCTCACTGCAAATGTAGTGGAACCAGTATCAATACTACAAAGTAACAGAGTTCTATGAATATTCTAATTTCAAAGAACCAGGTGGCTTTTGGTCCCATCTTGGAAATGAACAAAGTTTCAGAATGAACTCTTTAGGAACCATCTTCTCTCATTTGGAGATTGACTGACTGGTTAACCATTTGGGATCTCAAAGATACCTACATACTTCCCAGTTCACAAGGCTCACAGAAGTTTCTACATTTAGCCAACAATCTTTACCAGTATCGTGTGCTCCTTTTTTACCTTTCTGTGGCATCCAGGGTGATCCCAAAATGCCTCATATGGGTTGCTGCTCATCTAAGAAAGAACACTGGATTTGTTTTTCATATTTAGACTGGTTTATACCCTACAAGGAGCCGGCTTGGATGCCGCCATTCAGTCACAAATACAGATTGAGATCATAAATGGCATGAACTTCTCTTGTGCCCTAAATCCATGGTTGTGCTGAAGTTCTGTACGGACATCTGTATTTTTGGAACAAATACTGTTAATGCATTATTAATAGTGGCAGTTACTTGCTCAGTTGAAGCAAGTGTTGATTTGCCCTATTCTTAAAAAAAAATAAAAAAAATAGAAAACTGGATTCCACAGCCCCAAATAGCTATCGCCCAATTGTCACGTTATCTTTTTTTAGCTAAAGTAACTGAATGTGCTTCTGTAAACAAAACTTCAATAATTTTCTTGATGACTTAACATTCTTGATCAGTACTAGTTTGGTTTTAAACCCAGACATAGTACTGAAATTTTGTTAACCAGCCTAAACTTAGATGTGGTTTTGAAACTTCTGCCGAACGTATCTTGGTCCTTTTAGACACATCTGCAGTATTCATTACTGTGAACCATCAGATTTTACTTAAGACTGGAATTTTGGGGATTGTCTTGAAATGGCTCTCCTTGTTTGTGTGCACACAACAAGTAAGACTAAATCTGCAAGCTTTTAGCTAGTACTTCAGATACTGACAGCCCTCAGTGCTCTGCCCTCTTTGCTTTGCTTTTTAACATCTATTTGGGTCCGGTCTGTAGACTTCTGACAGTATATAATCTGCATCCAAATTGAACAGAATACAATTTCTTCATCCCAGTTACATCTGCGGTTGATGCACTAACAGTGGCTGCTTGATGCTTAAGTGATATTGGGAAGTGGATGACTGATTGGCTAATGCTAAATGTCAGGAAAACAGATGATACTAAGCAAGTTCCTGAGCAAGATCTTCCATTCTCATTCCAATTTGGGGACTGGGTTATTCCGGTCTCCCAGCAGGTTTTGGAATTTAGGGGTGTTACTTGAACCTGACACGTCACTCCAGCTCCAAATAAAGGCAGATGAAGGGTGCCTATTATACATTTTCTGTGGAAGCTAAAACCCTATTTAGCTTTGGAAACCTTTTGCTCAGTCTTGCAGGCTTTAGTCTTATCCAAACTGGATTATTGTAATTCACTGTATTGGCCCACCAGCATCAGTCCTGAAAAGCCTGTAGGCTGTGCAGAATGCTACCACCAGACTACTTACAGGGTCATGGAAATCTGACCATGTGCCATTTACTAAATGCTCTCCACTGGTTATCTGTATTGTGGTGTATTATAGTTAAAATTGTAACTTTAGTCCATCAAGCTTTGAGTGGAGATACCTCCATGTGTGTCAGCTCTGAAAATTTACAAACCCACTAGAGCTCTAAAGTCTGAGTAGAATCGCTTAACTTTCCGGCTGTACAGCAAGCCCGCCTGGTAGAAACATGGGCAAGAATATTTTTTGTAATGGGCTCGCAGTGTTGAAATGAGCTTCCCGACAAGATAAGGGCAATTAAATGCTTTTTCATTCAGGAAACAGAATCTTTTTTAAACAAGCTTATAGTATTGAATAGCTGGTTTAGGAAAAAAGTTATCTGACATGTCAGGTGAGCTGAATGCTTCAAAAAAATGTTTAATGCAAAGGGTTTTGATGGGTTATCACGATTTTTAATAATCTGTCACTGGACTGATCTATCATGTTCTCTTATGTTAAGAACATATATGCCGTACTGGATTAGTCCTAAATTCCATCATTCAAATTCCTTTTTTGAACAGTGGCCAATCCAGGTCACAAGTACCTAGCAAGATCCCAAAGGATCAATCCATGTTGCTTATGTATGCACAGTTGTTAACCGTTCGTTCAGGATATAAATCTTTAAAAATAAGCAAAAGTTTTCCTCAGCAATGTACCCAAACTGACCAAAATACTAACTTTCAGGTCAGAAACAAATTCTTTCCTTTTCTCCATGAAAAAGTCGGGCCACATGGCAGCAACAGTTCACCCTTTTGCATGAAGCAACATGAGACAGCCTCAGTGGCACCTAAAGTTTCATTGGAACCCAATCTACAACTACTTTCGCCCATAGTAAATATATCCAACACTCATCTGTTCTCTGGCATAACGGATGGATCCTGCAAACCTGAAAGGTCAGTCTTTTCACTAACCCCCATTTTCAAATTACAGTAACTACAGATGTTTCCAGCCAAAGATGGGAGTTCATCTGAACGACCTTCTTATTCTCAAGGAACTTGAAAAGCAAGTTCCTTGAGAATAAGAAGGTCGTTCAGATGAACAGGAAACATTACTGTGGCCTAAACATTCAGTCTGGTTAAAGGGAAAGTGGTGGTCTGTATCAACAAGTGAACAGGCTCGTTCAGCTTTGCAAGAGGCATGCGAGAGATGGAAACTGGTAATTTCCCAGATGTATCTGATAGCCTTCTTTCTTCCTGGGAACCAAAACCAAATAGCAGACATGCTAAGTTGCCATCTACAGCCACATAAATGCTCATTAAACAATTGGGTAGCAGAGAAAATATTTAAACTTTTGGACATTCCACAGATCTCTCTGCAAAACCAGTGAACAAAGTTCCATGTAACAAGAAACAGTCTAGCAAAGGATGCCTTCTCAGTCCCATAGAATCAAGGGCTGCTTTATGCCTTCCTCAGATCCCACTTCTAAGTGAAGCAATTCAGAGTTAAGACAAAAGGTAGGGAGGAAATGACGGGTGGAATGGATGTTTAAACCTGCTCCTCCTCTTTACTATCCAACTTGTAAATCAGCCAGCAGAGCCTAGCGGGGTTTTTTTTGGGGGGAGGGGGGGGGTTTGACAATGATCAACATTGGAATGACATCTAAAAAGAAAACTGATCAATTTTTGTTTAGTAATCACTTATCTGAGTTGGTTGAGGACAGCACTGATCCTGAGACAGCAGGCAGCATAACAGCAGAAACTGATTTAAACACAGTGGATCTTGCTTCAACATCAGCAAATAGTGACTTACCTACTAGAGAAGGATTCAGGGAGTGGTTTTGTAGAATTTGGATGGACATGAAAGCGCAAAAGCAAGAAATTTGATGGTGGATCTGTGGGAGGAGTTCAGAGTTCGCGTCTGAGCTTGACATGCATGCCGATGTACAAACAGGACACTAGATCAGCTCAAGGGGCAACACAAGGAAATGCAGACAGAACAGGCCTCCGCTGACAAACTTGATCTAGAGAACAGATCATGCAGATGTAACTTGTGCTTTGGGAGATTACCGGAGACCTCTACCTATGAGAGCTATAGGTCAGTGGTGGCTGCAGTTTGCAAGGATCTTCTTACTTGATTGACTTCTGAGACCAGTACTCTTGAAATAAAATTAGAAAAATCACACACAACTCTTGGTCCTAAGTCTGGTAATAGGGTGCATGAAATTGCCTACTTCCACAGCTTTTGTTGAACAAATTTGAGATTGCACATAAGAAAATCGTTGTAATTGGGAAGGGAATAAAAGCGTCTTTGCTGACTCGACTCCTACTATTTTGTGCAAACGTCAAGAGCTACGAGAAGTAACACTTCTAAGGTCGTAGAATATGAAATATCGCTGGACCTTCACCTTTGGACTGCGATTTGAAAACTTCACATAGGGTTCGCCCTGGGTCTGAAGCGGCAGATATTTTCAAGGCGGCTGGGATAGTGGCAAATTTTTCAGTGCCTGCGTCGATGACTTTAGTCTCCCACAAGGACACTTATCCAAGATGGCAGTATGTGAATAAAGGTGGAAGGAGATTGCATCATCAGTCGAGAGATCTGTATCAGGTTCTATCGCACCTTGGCTGAGGCTTCCCAAGCTGTAATGCATTGCAACTTAAACTAAAACTGTGGCTGAAGTTTTTGGAGATGTTTCACTCTGTCACTTATTTAGCTTTCTTTAACATCTTTCAAAACTTTTAATATGCTTTTGACTTGCAGGTTGTCTTTAGCTTCTGTGTGGTGAGGGAGGAGCCGGGTTGTGGCGGTCTTTTCTGGGATCGATATACAATCCTCCCATTGAGTGGGATCCATAGAAGTAGTTAAGCAGATCTTATATTGGGGCTAAAGGGAGGGAAATTGATTTGCTGGGGGGGGGGGGGGGGGGAGAAGGGAATGGTGTTTTTAAGGGAATTAGACAGCATGCCTGTGGTGCTCAGAGCAATTGGGAAAACATGTAAATCATGACATTTTGAATATTCTCCCTTAATGTTAAGGAATTAAATTCTTTTAGAAAAGTTACTATTTAGTTGTCATCGACTAGAGCCTCTAAAGTGATGCTTCAGGAAACTCAAGTGTATGATGACATCAAAGAATTTTCCTTAGATTTTTTTGCTTCTACCTCTAAGGAAGGGAAACATACTGGAGGCAGTATAATGTCTCAATATTTTGTTTTTGAGCTGCTGTATCATTGTGCTGACTCTAAGGGGTGTTATTTGCTTTTATGGTTAAAGTGGGGGTGCTAGTTTCTATATATGCACCCAATAACCAAGACTTTTTTTTTGTAACATCTCTTGAAAGATTATCCCATTCTGAAGCTTACTTAATCATTATCGGAGATTTTAATTTGAGCAGGGTGTACATGCTCTAGATAATTCCTATTAGCTCCAGGGCTGCGGAGAGTGCGTAACAATTTCTCATTTGATAGAAAGATTGAATTTGGTTGACATTTGGTGCCAACATGAGATTAAACTTGCATTTCAAAGCTGCATGGATCTTAGTCACATATTGAGTTTTTTTTTCTGGTTGATAGGGGATTATGAACAGGATAAATGAGACAGTGATTGGCACCATTACATGTTCTGATCATATACCTGTGTGAATTGATCTACAATTTATAAATTTTGACACAGGTAAACATTACTGGTGCTTGAATAAAGATGAAATCCTTCAGCACAAACCTGGCCAGGGATGTTCAGGAATATTTCCTTAATAATCAAGAGTATGTTTCACTAATCACTGTCTAGGAATGCTCGAAAGCTGCTGTTTGTGGGTGGTTGACTTCATATGCTTTTTACAGAAAGGGAGAGGATCACTACTTTGGCTCACACTCATAAGATTACTTTTATCCCCTTTCATACTAAAGAAATTGAATGTGGCCAGAGATGAGTTGGAAGCAATAAAAAGACACTGATACCATGCCACATCAGTTAAAACTGATGCAGCAAGCATACTTTGAGGGAGGGAACAAGGCAAGAAGATATCTTGCTCTTAGAATGAAATCGGTGATGACTTAGTCTCGTAGCAAAAATGAAGAATGTAGAGGACAAAATTGTTACGACCGCTATTGATATCAGATGCAGTTTCTCTGTTTTATGCAGCTCTATATTGGAAAGATAGCAAAATAATTGAGTGATATTAATACTTAATTTAGATTCCTCTTCTGGAATCACTAGGGAGCAACAGCTCTCTTTTTTGGTTAGTGCAATTGCAACTGTTGAAATTCAAGTATTTGACTCTCAAGATTGGAAAAAATCTCTTGGCTTAGATGGCTTATTTGCCAACTCTTATAAGTGTTTCTCACCTCCTAGCCGTTCCTTTGCCTGCAATGTTCAACTGTCTTAGAGAAGGGGGGACACTTTTACCGGGTAGTAATTTAGCAAGTATAACCTGGACGTGATGTGACACTTTGTGGATCATATAGACCTATTTCCTTGATCAACCTTGATCTTAAAATATTAGCATGTGTTCTTGCTGAGTGACTGAACACAGTTCTCATCTTTGGTTCATAATAATAAGCTAATAGGATGGCAGCTGACAATGTGTGTAAAATGGCTGACTTTTTTTGGTGGGTAAAGAAAAAAAATCCATCTCTTGTTAACTGACACCGAAAAGGTATCTGATATTGTGCACTGACCATTTTTATTTAAAACCTTGGAGAGAATGCAATTTAGAAAGTATTTTTTGGGCTGGATTAAGAAATGTATTCCCCTTATGCTTGTGTTAAGGTTAATGGTGGGTGTGGTGAACTTTTTTGGTTGGTATTTAAAAGTATTTATTTCCCATGGCCTCCGAAGTTCGGGGCGGGTTACAAATAAAACACACAATATAATTGATGACATGCGACTTAAGACATAAATTGGACAACATAAATATTAAAATAAGATAATAGTAAAATACTTGAGAAATAAAATAAGATTACTACAATATAGAAAAATCGGAAGAGAGTAAGGAAAAGGATAATCAAGACATACATAAGTTTGGGAAGGCCTGTAGGAAAAGATAATGTTTGAGAGCTTTTTATGAAGTCTTTTTTTTTGTTAGCAGTTAGTCTTAAGTCAGGAGGAAGTGTATTCCAAAAAATGGGGTCTGCGATTGAGAATGCTTACTTTCTCGTTATAGTTAATCTTGTTGCTCTAGGGGAAGGAATCTGTAAAAGGAGCTTGTTTTTTGATTTAAGGTTTTTGCAAGGGGTGTATACGTGTAATGTTGCGGATAACCACGTGGAATTATTGTTGTAAATCAGTCTATGAATTATTGTCAATTTTATTTTGGATGCACCATTTGAGAGGAAGCCAGTGCAATTGATGTAGTACTGGTGATATGATCATAGGGCCTGCTGTTGGAAAGGAGTCGGGCTGCTGAGTTTTGTAGAAGTTGAAGTGGTCGGATAGTAGATTGCGGAAGGCCTAGATATAGCGAATTGCAATATTCTAGGCCAGAAAGAATTAGACTGAAGTATTATGCGAAAGTGGTTTGAGTCAAGTAGCGGTTTTATGTTTAAGAAGGAGAAATTTGTAGAGATGTTTTCAGTAACGTTTTGATATGCGCAGTGAGGTCTAGCTTTGGATCAAGGTTGCGGACTTGTTTCCTAATATTGATGATAGAGTTGTCTATGTGAATGGATGCTGGGAAATTGTCGAATCGGGAAATTCCAAAAATCAATATTTCATTTTTGATAGATTTAAAGCTGTTGGTTGGTAGTCACCAGAGAAGGTTGTCCACTTTCCCCATTACTACGTGCCTTTTTTTTTTTTGGGGGGGGGCATTTTGCAATTAGAATTAGGGAGGCTAATATTTGTGGAGTTAACTTAAACTGAGATCTGCCAATGTTTGCTGATATTTTATATTACACTGACTAACCCTGGTGGGAATAATAGATGAAACGAAAAAAAAAAGTGATGTCTGGATTTAAGATCAATTTGGGTAAATCAGAAATCATGAATCTAACAGTTCCAGAAAACATATATCATTGTTACTCCAGTGGAAATACCCCTTCAAATGGGCTAAGCAAAAGATGTAGTTATTTGGGTTTGAATTATTTTACTGTTGCAAACTATTGTAAATGATCTGGATAAATAGGAAAGGTATGGGTTTCATGGCTGGAGAAAATTGCAATTAAAATGAACATTTTGCCCAGATTTAGTCATTGATTTTTTAAACCTTGCCCATTGCAATATTTATTTATTTATTTAACTTCTTTTACTATACCGACACTCAAGACCAGGTCTTATCGTACCGGTTTACATTAGAACAAGGGGAAAAACCAATTAACGTACAAGTGGAAAAGAGAAGTTACATTAAAACAGGGAGAGTAAAAACATGGATGTCGGAAGATAGGACAGAATTAAGTAATTGAACAATAAGTTAACAAAATTACAAACTATAAATTAACATAAAACAATAAATTAATAATACAGAAACATGGATTATAATCAGCGGAAATATACATGGAAATATATATATATGGAATATATACAGCTGGAATATACATGGAATATCTTCAGTTTTGAAATCTCAGCCAAAAAAAAATGGACTTCATATGAGGCATAGACCACCTAAGAGTAGAGGGAGGACTGTGTACACAGTTTTAATTGGTACTATGCTGCATCTCAACTGAGAGTAATTGTCAGTTGGAATAGGAAAACCGTTAAGAAGCAGAGTAGTTAAATCACAAGCAGATTGTGATAAATTGCAGGAAGACCTTGTGAGACTGGAAAATTGATCATCGAAGTGGCAGATGAAATTTAATATGGATAAGTGCAAGGTGATGCATATAGGGGAAAAATAACCCACGCTATAGTTACACAATGTTAGGTTCCATATTAGGTGCTATCATCCAAGAAAAAGATCTAGGCGTCATAGTGGTAACACATTGAAATTGTCGGTTCAGTGTGTTGCAGCAGTCAAAGCAAACAAGGTTAGGAATTATTGGGAAGGGAATGGTGAATAAAAGGTAAAATGTCATAATGCCTCTGTATTGCTCCATGGTGAGACCGCACCTTGAATACTGTGTACAATTCTGGTCGCCGCATCTCAAAAAAGATATAATTGCGATGGAGAAGGTACAGAGAAGGGCTACCAAAATAAGGGGAATGGAACAGCTCCCCTATGAAGAAAGACTAAAGAGGTTAGGACTTTTCAGCTTGGAGAAGAGAAGGCTGAGGGGGAATATGATAGAGATGTTTAAATCATGAGAGGTCTAGGATGGGTAGATGTGAATCTGTTATTTAGTCTTTCAGATAATAGACTAGGGGGCACTCCATGAAGTTAGCATGTGGCACATTTAAAACTACTCGGAGAAAGTTCTTTTTTACTCAATGCACAATTAAACTCTGGAATTTGTTGCCAGTGGATGTGGTTAGTGCAGTTAGTATAGCTGTGTTCAAAAAAGGTTTGGATAAGTTCTTGGAGGAGAAGTCTATTACCTGCTATTAATTAAGTTGACTTAGAAAATAGCCACTGCTATTACTAGCAATGGTAATTTGGAATAGACTTAGTGTTTGGGTACTTGCCAGGTTCTTATGACCTGGATTGGCCACTGTTGGAAACAGGATGCTGGGCTTGATGGACCCTTGGTCTGACCCAGTATGGCATGTTCTTAAGCAATATTTCATAGGACTTTAACTTGACAGGCAATGAATACATGGTGACCACTTGTTGCTATGCCACCCTCTCTGGAAAAGGACCTGGTCACATTGGTGTATTAAACCGCTGGGCCAGAGAAATTTCTATCACTCATTTATTTCATACCCAGGAGTTCCCTGTGTGCATTCCTCTGGAGGTCTTTGCTTCTTGGAACGAAAAGGGGATATTTTTTTATGGAACATTTAATGGAAGGAGGGAAACTCTTGAATGTTGATGCCATGGTTTAAAAGTTTGGTTTGAATTCCAATGACTTTATCATATTTTGTATCTCTGATAATTGTTAGAGATGCAATGTTTTGAAAGGAATTGCTTCTAAACTGTATGGCCTGCTTAATTCTGAAGTGAAAAACTCCAGTTTATATTAGAGATTGGGAGAGGGATATGGATATGGAATTGAAATGGGATCTTCCATTTTTAAACATGAGTAAGTCCTCTGTCCAGGCATGGATGTGGTGTTGCGCTGGTGTTACACCCCAGAGAGGCTACACAGGATGTCTCCTCGGGTAGGTAATAGGTTTTGGAGGGGCTGTGGGAAGTTGGGTTCCTTTTACCAAATGTGGTGGACATGCAATCTAATATCGGATTATTGGAAGCTCATTCTTTCCTGGATTTATGATGTAACTGGGTAAAATGTTCTCATTCCTAAATATTTTACTGATGGCTTTTTCAAAAGTTGCTTCTGCAGAGATTCTTAGCTGTGATGTGAAATTGTGGTGTCTTGGAGAAGTAAACTAGCACCTTTGTCTGCTACTTATTTACATGAGTCAGATTTCAGCTCGGCAGAAAAATGTTTTCAAAATTTGATAAAAAATATGGTGGTCTTATGTAATCTGGTACATGAATCAAATTGCTAAAGCTTAGTGTGTTTTGACTTCACTTTCCCAGTTATGTACCTCAGTATTCTTTGTGTACCTTAGTTTAGTAAAGGGGCATGGGTTACCGCATACCTTGGCTACTACTATTGGTATTACAATTATCATAAACAGCAAGCTTCTCAGTAACATTTCTCTGTATCAACCCAACTTTTCATCGCTATTACTTTTCTTTTTATTTGGCTTAGCTGCTTGTGCCAAGCAGGATGGTCAGGAATTGTGGGATTGCTAGTTGGAATAACTGGAAATGTTATGACTTTGTTTTTGTTTGGCTTTGTTCTCTTGTAACTGATCTTTGCTTGTCACAATAAATTTAGAGTTACAAAAAAAAGTTAAGTTCTAATAGTCCCATTTTCGCCATGTTAAATTTGGCTTCCATCTTTAAAGTGTAAACATAATTCTGACTCTGCTCATGAAATTGCTGTTCATGTCTGGCAACAGGAGAACTAAAATCCTTTTCTTAGATTTTGTTTTTGATAGTAACTCCTTATGAAGAGTGAGCGAGATGCAGGTACTAGTCTCATGGCATATACCCACATTTTCTACATTGGTAGTTTTGAACTCATACTAAACTTCACGTAAATAAATCCATTGTATTGCCAACACTTTCTCGACCACACCAACAAAGGCGAACACGCTTTTGCTGGACTGTAGGAGAGCTTCATTCTATTTGGAGAGAAAGGGGTCTTACAGAAACTCTCAACTATTTTTCAGGGGTGGCCAGCTCCAGTCTTGAAGAGCCACAAATAGACCTGGATTTCAGGACATCCATAATGAATATGCATGAGAGATTTGCATGTAATGAAGGTAGTGCAAAATCAATATGCTTATTGATTGTGGACATCCTGGTGGCTTTTGAGGACTGGAGTTGGCCACCCCTGATTGATTTCTTCAAGCCAGGGATTTCTACATGGATTTATGATTGCATCTTTGTTGTTCTCAGTCAGGACAACAGTTTCAAAGTAAAGAGAGGGGCCATCAGGTCAGTACTACAGTAGCTTCCTTGGCCCATCTTCACTCTGCTTCTATAGATATGTGCAAGGCTGCTACCTGGTCATCAGTGCACGCATTCACTTCTCATTACTGCCTACAAAATGCTTCACCAAGCTGTTCTCAAAAGCTTATTTAATTCCTTCAATTGCCACCCCATTCTCACCCTCACCTCTTCATAATAAAGGTTGCATGTTCACTATTATATAAGCAGTCACTAAAAAGAAATATATATCCTGATGTAAGGATCTGGAGGTAGAAAAAACCAACCCCGACACGTGTCTTAATACTTCAGGGGCTGTGTTTAACCAGTTTAGTAATTTATTGCACTGAAACATAAAACACAGTATCAGAAATTCTCAAAGTTCATTAACCAATAAAGTTCAAAAACATTAAAACAAAATTCATCCATTGTTATATTTATAGTGGATAGAAAGTCTTATAAAGAATCATAGTTCAACATTTTGAGGGTGCATCTCAGGGATCCACCATCTTGTCGGCTTTAGTTTTGAAAAACAGCCTTTAAAATTGAATGACTAACCAATCATCGTGATATCTCTAGATCCTTACAACATCGGGAGAAACAGAGAGGTGGTAAACTCAGTCTTTTTAATTTTTTTATTTGCAAAAAATAAAAGTTAAATTTGCGACTGACTAAAACACTTGAGCAATATACTATCTGGGTGGTTAACACAAATTTGTGTAACCACTAATAAATGATATCACAAGCTCATTTTATGAGGGTCTCCATTATCTGTTAACTTAGTCATTGTGGATCATAACTTAAGAATGTACCTGTGGGTCTTTTTGTAAGCACTAGTATATAAGAGCATAGCACATGTTTTCATGCAGTCTTCAGCTTAGGAGTCCTTGCTTGTGTTGCTGTCCTGTAACAGGTGCTTTCTGTGGAAGCTAGGCAAATCAGCCACACAGTTCTGCTTTCCTCCCCTTAGAATTGAAGGCTAGCTAGCTATAGAGATGGAGGCGACTTTTGCAGTGGCAGCTGCGCAGAGCACCTGCACATGCTCAGAAAATACCTCTGTTTTGTTTGTTTTTTAACGTAGTGCTTTTACGTATTGAAGCTGTCAGGTAACATCTCCCTCTTGTGTGGCTGACTTGTCCTGGCTAGAAAGAATACCTATTATAAGTAAGCAATTTTGTTTTAAAGCTACTTGGATGTGATTAGTGACTAAAAATCAAACTTCTGGGTTGCTCAGTGCCCCTCCTGGTGTAGTAGCTCAGTTTACTGGTAGAAAGCTTATTCCAGACACATTAGTTCTTGAAAGGTTATCAAGCTATTGATTGTCATGACAATGCTGGTCATATTGTCAGTGATACGCCTTGAGCTTTGCTGTCCATTTTCACTGTGCAGTACCAGAGTATTTAATAGCAAAGTGAAAAGATGAGCTTTGTCAAAGCATATTAACAAGTTTCTGTTTGTAAATTAGATTACAGTTCTATAATGAATCCTTTCTGTGCTGTCTTGACTTTATACTGCTAGTCAGAATACTTTAGTACTCTCCTTAACCGTAGCCCCCACCAATTCGCATTTTGCTGTAGGAATTTCTTTCCCAGGTCTCTTCCAAACAAAGCAGTGCCCCTTATTCAGAGCAGCCGTTCTTGATGCCACCTCCAAGGCTAACCATCGTTGCCCTGTTAGAGCAGGGTTTTGGCTAAGCTGTACGAATCTACTCTTCTTCCTGCCATAGGGCTGAGTGCATTACCTCAGCACACTCCCATGTCAAAGCCAAGTCACAAGGCCAGAGCTAGGGATACCTGAACAGCTTGATAGTTCCTATCAACCAAATTTTTCCAGGATTTATGGAATGCTTTTTCTTGGCACAAAAAAAAAAATTTTTTTTTAGAGAAAACTGACATCTGACTTTTTAAGCAGCAAATCCTATACTATGACACAAACTTTTTATAGGGTTTCATCAATTCCTTGTTGGGTCTCTCCGGGAGTAGGTGTGTTAGAATGAAATTTTGACACACTTATTTTGGTATAATTCTCATTATACCAAAACAAAAGGTATAATGAGAATTTACAGAGGAAAAACAAATGCTTATTCTTGTAAATACTTTTAAAATTATTGGAAAAATCAGAAGAAAATCAAAAACGTTTGGTCTCCTTTTGAGTAAATTCCTTTTCCTGATGAGTTTCTGGGCATCTGCTTGGCTTTTCCAACACTACTGTATCAGTTCCAAGCATCTTTGCTATGAGAAGCCTTTGCTCATTCATTATGATCTAAGACACTGCTCCCCCTAAACTGATCTTAAAAAAAAAAAAAAAAAAAAAATCTATATAGTATACAGTATAAACTGACCAAGACCACTTAATTTGTTTGCCGTCTCAAGTTAAATTTTTGGTTTATGACAGATGTTTCCCAGTCTTGGATGAAATCCTGAGCATGAATATAGCAATAAAGTCATGGATACATGGAACCCTGCTTACTGTCATCGCACGAATGCTTGTAGTCAGCAGTGATGAGTTGCTGCAGCTGAATTTTGGAGCTTGTTTTATGTTAAGGTTTTGGTTTATTAATTTTTTTACACTTAACATTTTTCTTCAAAAAGCCCAAGCCAATTTACAAAAGCAGATCAAAACAATACACAATACAATTTAAAATATTTTGTCATAAGTATACAATAAAACCATCATTTAAATATGAAATCCACTAACACTATAGCTAATCTCGCCAACCTAATCCTCCCTTCATGCATAACTTAAAGCCAAGTTTTTATAACTTTTCGAAGGCCAAGTAGTCTTGCTGCATTTGCAGTTCTCCAGAAACTGTTCCATTATTTAGGAGAAATTAGACAAAGCGCATTCTAAAATAACGATTTCAGTAGACTTTTTTCCTGGAACTACTAATAGTTCCTGCTGAGTGATTTTGCTCTATATAATTTCTCCTGTTGATGCAATAGCGCTAACACATGAACTTTAAGTCATAATAACTTTTTAAATCTTAGCTTTAACATGAAGCCAATGAGGACTTTTCAAAACTTGCATTTCCGAATCTCTGGCCCTCAGGCCAGCAGTAATCATTTTTGTCTTTTGGGTTACTTGCATTATGGTTTTTCTTCTAGGAAAGCCAATCAAAAGTGAATTACAGTACTCTGTTCTTGGCATAAAATACTATTTAATATTTACATTTCATATTTGCCAAGTCTTGTCCAATTTGGCTATCACCTATAAAATGCCAATAAGATGGGAGAATTAGTGTATAGCAGTGAATGATGGCATAGACTTAATTGGCATCTGAGGCATTGTGGAAAGAGGATAACCAATGGGACAGTGCTATACCGGGATACAAATTATATAGCAATGACGGAGGAGCATTTTGGTGGCGGGGTGGCGCTTTGTCAGGATGGCATAGAGTCCAACAGCATAATGTTCCTGCATGAGACTAAATGCACACCCAAATCTTTATGGGTAGAAATCCCTTGTGTTGGGGAAGAGTATAGTAATAGGAGTATACTACCATCCACCTGGCCAAAATGAGACAGACAGTGAAATACTAAGAGAAATTAGGGAAGCTAACCAAACTGGTAGTGCAGTAATAATGGGAGACATCAATTATCCCAGTATTGACTGGGTAAGTGAAACATACTAGAAAGATAAAGTTCCTGGATGGAATAAATGACAGTTTTATGGAACAATTGGTTCAGAAACAGACGAGAGAGGGACCAATTTTAGATCTAATTCTCAGTGGAGTATATGATTTGGTGAGATAGGTAATGGTGGTGGGGCTGCTTGGCAATAGTGACCATAATATGATCAAATTTGAATTAATGACTGGAAGGGGGACAATAAGCAAATCCATGGCTCTAGTGCTAAACTTTCAAAAGGGAAACTGAGAAAATGAGAAAAATAGAAGAAAACCTGAAAGGAGCAGCTACAAAGGTAAAAAGTTTGCAAGAATCGTGGGCATTGTTTAAAAAAAAAATATCATCCTAGAAGCACAGTCCAGATGTGTGGAATACATTAAAAGTGGAAGGAAGGCAAAACTATTACCGGCATGGTTAAAAGGTTAGGTGAAAGAGGCTATTTTAGCCAAAAGATCTTCATTCAAAAATTGGAAGAAGGATCAAACACAAGAAAATAGAATAAAGCATAAGCGTTGGCAAGTTAAATATAAGACATTGATAAGACAGGCTAAGAGACAATTTGAAAAGAAGTTGGCCTTATAGGCAAAAACTCACAGTAAAACTTTTAAAAATTATATCCAAAGCAGAAAACCTGCGAGGGAGTCAATTGGACCGTTAGATGATCGAGATGTTAAAGGAGCACTTAGAGAAAAGGCCTTTGTGGAAAGATTAAACTATTTCTTTGCTTCGGTGTTTACTGAAGAGGATGATACCCATTCTGGAGAAGGTTTTCATGGGTAATGATTCAGATGGACTGAACCAAATCACGGTACACTTAGAAGATGTAGTAGGCCAGATTAAAAAAACTGAAGAGTAGTAAATCACCTGGACCGGATGGTATGCACCCAGGGTTCTGAAGGAACTGAAAAAAAAAAATTTCAGATCTATTAGTAAAAATTTGTAACCTATCATATCATTGCTACCCCCCCACCCCGGTCCAAGAGTTTTTTACCTCCTTCCAATTATTATGTTGATGTGTTTTATGTAAAGCTGGTTGCTATGTTCCTTTGTAAACCGAGGTGATGTTCCAAACGTGCCCCGGTATATAAAAACCCATAAATAAAATCATCCATTGTACCTGAAGACTGGCGGGTGGCTATTGTAACCCCAATATTTAAAAAGGGCTCCAGGGGCGATCCGGGAAACTAAAGACCGGTTAGCCTGACTTCAGTGCCAGGAAAAAATAGTAGAAAGTGTTCTAAATATCAAAATAACAGAGCACATAGACAAGTTTAACAGATCAAAGTCAGCATGGCTTTACCCAAGGCAAGTCTTGCCTCACAAATCTTCACTTTGAAGGAGTTAATAAAACACTTAGATAAAGGTGAACAGGTAGATGTAGTGTATTTAGATTTTCAGAAGGCATTTGACAAAGTTCGTCATGAGAGGCTTCTAAGAAAAGTAAAAAGTCATGGGACAGTTGGCGATGTCCTTTCGTGGATTACAAATTGGCTAAAAGACAGGAAACTGACTAGGATTAAATGGACAATTTTCTCAGTGGAGGGGAGTGAGCAGTGCAGTGCCTCAGGTATCTGTACTGAGACCCGTGCTTTTCGATATATTTATAAATGATCTGGAAAGGAGTACGATGAGGTAATCAAATTTGCAGATGATACCAAATTGTTCAGAGTAGTTAAATCACAAGCAGATTGTGATAAATTGCAGGAAGACCTTGTGAGACTGGAAAATTGGGCATTGAAATGGCAGATGAAATTTAATGTGAATAAGTGCAAGGTGATGCACACAGGGAAAAATAACCCATGCTATAGTTACACAATGTTGGGTTCCATATTAAGTGCTACAACCCAAGAAAGAGATCTAGGCGTCATAGTGGATAACACATTGAAATCCAACCCTGCACACCAACAAATAAGTGACACTTTTTAACCTGCTTAAAAATATCAAGTGGTGCGAAAAATTAAACAAATGCAATAATATAGAACCTTGGGAACACCACATGAAAGTTCCCATTGGTCCAAATAACATTATCGATGGACCCTTGCTGAAATTTTTCACTCAGATTAGAGTGGAACCAACACAGCAATGTTGCCAATCTCCCATTATCCTCAGTAGGTCAATCCATGATCCTCTGTACTGAAAGTGGAAGAGACCATGTAGCACCAATGCTGCTCTTCCACCTTAACCTACATGATAAAAAAAAAAAAAAAAAATCATCCTCAAGGGAAACTCTCTATACCATGTCAAGGTCTGAAACCTGATTGACTATAACAGATTTCATGGATGAAAAGAAATTGTAAGTTGTACTCAAACTACCTTCTCAAGCTGAGATTTTTTTTTTTAACAAGTTAAAAACTTGTGGAAGAATGGCTTCAGAAAGAGGCCTTAAGTTTCACCAGCGTGTCTATTAATTGTTCTTTAACTCCCCTAATAAACATCAGTGGGTAAGGATCCACATTTCAGTAAGTCAACCCTGGCAAATTGTATTTATTTTATTCTGCTTTTTGGCACTTCACAGCAGATTGTATTCAGGTACTTGTAGGTATTTCCCTATCCCCCAGAGGGCTTATCTGTTTGTACCTAAGGTAGGTAAGTTCAAACACATTAAAGGCCTTTTTAGTGAATTTTCTAGTATTCCAAATAAAACCCTTTGATTTGTGGACAGACCTGACATAACCTATGGCTTACTTATACTCTAACAAATCTGCCAGGCTCTGCTTTCTGCCAAGCACAATCACGCTTCCTGCATTCTTGTTTTATAAATCCTAAGTGCAATAATTTTAATGGTGCCAAAATATCAAGATTAGCATAAATCTGCATCCCATAGCCCAGCTCATTCTACTACCCCTAGACTGATATTTTGACAGAATAAGGCCCAGAATTTCTGCAAACTTTTCTGGAAAGATTTTAGACTTCGGTGAGCTTGATGAATGTGCGCTACCTGAATGAAAACCATGGATGGGCATTGGTCTACTGGTAAATAAATCTAAATGACCAGCTGGGTGAGTGGGTTCTTCTACAAACTGAATAAGCCCCAATATCTGAAATAAGTTCGAGAAACACTTCACATGACTCTCCATTTAGATTTCATAATAGATATCAAACCCCCCCCCCCCCAACTCTATCTCCTTTAAGACAGCCCAAGTCAGGTAAAGATTGCTAATTAATGCACAACGGACATAACTGCTAAATTACCTGCAGTACCCAGCGTCACTAATGAACTCTTTACTGCTGATATCTGATGACTAGGTTGAGTAATTTGAAAATTCTCCCTACCAGTTTCACACTACAAAAATTAATTGCACTTGACTGAAAGTTGAAAAGGATCTGTCATCCCTGCCCCCCCCTCCCCGAACTCCCATATTAACAAAATAGGTGTTTGAGAGGCATAATAATCTGTCACTAGCAAAGGGCCTGTCGAAGTACAGTGATTCCTTAAAATAAGCCAGACTGTGTTCTGATCCAGGGACAGTAAAAGGCTCATCTTAAGTCAGTGCCACTTTCCTGGCATTTTTCCCTCTGAGTATATTGTCAGGTCTTTGACATTTTACACATTTCAAATAGTTTTCCTTTGTAAAAATTATGGTAGGCATTTTTTTTTCTTTTCCCATAGATAAGCAGCATGAATTAGCCATGCTGTCTGGGTACGCCCTCTGTGCCACTAGGTGGTGGAGCTCTCAAAGATCACCAAAATCTTTTTTGTGTGGTGATCCTTCTTGTATCTTCCCGTGTTTCCCCAAGCCTGCTCAATCCAATTTTTTCTGCGCGATGAAGAACACACTGAGCTCTCTTCTCTCTGAGAAAGCGATTTCACAAAAAAAAAAGAAAACAAAAGCATCAAAATCACTTCAGGATTGGCAGAGAATCCCATTATGCCTTGTCCACCAGGCTTTAAGTTCTGCCAATGCGGAAAAATGTCTGTCACGGACGGACACCAGGTTTGTTACATCTGCCTAGGTCCAAATCATGACCAGGCTAACTGCAGGGACTGCGGACACATGTCCCCACGGGTCCAGAGGCAAAGAGCTGCCAGGATTCAGCAGCTTCGTGGAGCACCATCGGGCTCTTATGCCTCATCAGAGGCCTCTACCAAATCCTTCCTGGGCCCCCACAGACACTCAAAGGCCCCCTCAGACTCTCTGATTTGGCGCCAAAAAAGGCCCATTTAAAATCAACACGCTGGCCACACCGAAGCAAAAAACTGTCAACAGCGTCGAAGCATGGCGATGCTGACACATCGATGCCTCTAAGGGCGACCGACACACAGAGCACATTGCGCCATATTTCATTCCTATCTACGCACAATTACCAGCTCTGCGTCCTGCGTAGACACACACGGACGCCTCGTCTTTTTTTACCGACGCTGCCGAAGCAGCCTTCTACAGGACTATCTTCAATTCCTTCTACACTGACGCAGCCCGTTTCCAGACCGCACAAACACTCTTCCTTCACAAAAGACCCAGGGAGCCTTCTCCCTGACTTAATGTAGAATCGGAGGGAGATCCATCTTCCAAAAGACACTCTGACACTGCTTCAACCTCGTCAGAGGTGTTTCAGGACTTTCCATGACATCCAGACGCCACACGGATTCCAGCCTACAGAACCCGCTGTATAAAAAAATCAGATCACCAGTTAACATAACTCAACCCAGAGGACCAGATTCGGACATACTGCTGGCAGCACTACCCCCAGCAGGTATACCAACACAACCAGAACTCCCTCCATCGGGGTTAGCTTCACAAGCAATCTCTGATATCACTGATCTTATCCCAATTCTTGAGATCAGTAGAACAGTAGAATCAAGCACCAGTGGACAAGCTTTCTGAGCTCAATTACCTTCTCAAAGGCCCCAAACTCCGGATCATATACCCAGATATCAGCCTCGCATTCCTTCTCCGAAAGAGCATGCTCCTTCTGAATCACTCGTCCAGCACCTCTACAGGTTACCCATCCAATCCAGCGGAGATCCCGCCAGAGCCAGTAGCACCCCAGAAGACCTTACCTACTCGCAGTTTTTAGAGAAGGTGGGCAACAACTCAATGTTCAAACCAAAAAGATTCCTGAACCCAGACAGGAAGTGATGGTATTCTAAAAATTTTTGATACCCCCGTCAGAGCCTACAGCACTTCCCGCACATTCAGTTCTTGATTCCCTAATGCAGAGGGCGTGGGAATCTACCTTCACCTCACCACCAACTTCAAGAAAAAGATTTAAAGTATCGTATGCGGGATTCACCCTACTATAATACAGTACAGTTTCCCCATAATTCCATTGTCATAGAATCGGCAATGCAAAGAGCAAGAAAATAAAGGTTCCATGCTAACACTCCTCCGGGAAGAGATCAGATACCTGGATGATTTCGGAAAGAAATCTTATCAATCAGGCATGTTAAATGCTAAAATCCAAAATCATCAGTTTTGTCACTCAGTACTTGAGAGCCTTCAATCTCTTAAACCCATCTTGCAGGACGCCTCTTCAGATGCCCGCCTTCCTCAGGAATTTTTTGATATGGAGTAGAGCCTTCGCCACCTCTTTCGTTCTATATATGAGGGATTTGAAACATTGGCAAAGGTCACTGCAAATGCCATCGCAGCACGCCACATGGCCTGGCTTATGTCAAGTGTGATAAGAGATGACGTCCGTGAGAAGTTAACAGATCTCCCATGTCATCCAGACAACCTCTTCGATGACAGGCTAGCGGAGACTGTAGCTAAATTAAAAGCGCAAAAAGTAACAGTCCTGTCATTAACCGGCCCACCAGAAGGTCCTAGATGTCGTTTATCGTCTTTCAAGAAAACAAACTACCCTCGTCGAACCTACAGACCCTACTCATCATATCGACCACTGCCTTGCCAACCCAGCCGTCAAAACTATATCAGCAACACGGGCCACGCCAACGCCCTCGAGCTCCACAGTAACACAAATGTTCAATGTATTAGACAAAGGAAACGCCAGATTTCCTGCAGTTTTTGGTTGAATGTAAACCAATGTGATATGTAAAATCGAACACCGGTATAGAAAAGCAAATAAATAAATAAACCATAGAAACTCATCCCACCAAAAACCAACAAGGTTTTTAAGAATAGCATTACCACAGCTACCGAATCACACCGTGGGTGGCAGACTATCACGATTCCTACCAGCCTGGAGCACAGTTACATCTGACCTTCGGGTCCCCAATATAATAGAGAAGGGTTATTCCCTAAACTTCCAAACCTGCCCTCCCCTCCCACAACTGGTTATCCAAAAACATCACCTATTCCAACAAATGTATCCAAGAATTACCATTACCACAAATCCAGCAAGGATTTTATTCCAAATATTTCCTCATTCCCAAGAAATCTGGAGAGCTACACCCCATCCTAGACCTACGATCTTTCAACAAATACCTGCAAAAGGAGAAATTCAAGATGACATCCCTAAAATCCATCTTGCCCTGCTTACAACCCAGAGATTGGATGTGCTCACTAAATCTGAAAGATACCGATGCACCCCAAATCTTGGTGATATCTCTGCTTCACCATGAACGAGAGACACTTCCAGTACAAAGTATTACTGTTTGGACTCTCCTCCACCCCGAGGGTCTTCACGAAATGCCTAGCAGTAGCAGTGGTGTTACTTCGTTGACAGGGAGTACAGATTTTTCCTTACCTGGACGATTGGCTACTAGTAGCCCCCACACAGTCAACCCTGCGAAGCAATCTATTCCGCACAATATCTTGCCTAAACTATCTGGGCCTCCTAATCAACTATGAGAAATCTAACCTGCAACCTACTCAGTGCCTACAATTCATCGGCGCACATATCGACACCATTCGAGACAAAGCTTTCCTGCCAGAACCTCAAGCGATTACTCTAACAATTGCCCATCAACTTCTGGGCAGTACAGTTTCCCCAGACTGTCAAATCCTCACCATCCTGGGCCACATGGTGGCAGCCATCTATGTAATTCCACACAAGTGTCTTCATATGCGTCGTTTACCATGGGACCAATTTCGTAGCCCCCTCTCCCTGAAGGTTGCCCTAATAACCAATTTGAAGCAAGATCTACGCCCCTCTCGTCGTCAGACAATACTCACCACAGATGCATGTCCCTCAGGTTGGGGAGCCCATCTCCATACTTACAAACTCAGGGACGATGGTCCAACCAAGAATGAACCCAACACGTAAATCTTCTAGAGCTCCAGGCCATTCAACACTCCCTCCGAACCTTAGAGTACAGTCTCCAAAACCAGATTGTCATGGTCCATGTGGGCAGTCAGGTAACTATGTTCTACATAAACAAAGAAGAAGGGGTCAGGTTCATGGAACATTTGCCAAGAAGCTGTAAGAATCCTGGAATGGGCACACAGCAGAAGAATCTCCCTACAAGCCACATCTGCCCGGAATCAACAACTCCAGAGCAGACAAGCTAAGCAGGATTTTCCACCCCCACGAATGGGAACTCCAGCAGGAGGTAGCCAATTGAATTTTCTCCACTTGAGGTCATCCCTGGATCGACCTCTTCACAACAGGAAGGTCAAACTATTTTGCTCAGTATACCCCGGCTGGCACAGGACACGTTCCTCATAGATTGGTCCCAAGACCTGCTCTACGTGTTCCCTCCAAAACCTCTCATCTCTCGCACAGTCCAGCAATGCATCAGACAATGCAGATTTGATTCTCATTGCCCCACCATGGGTACATCAACCCTGGTACAGCTACCTAATTCAATTGTCCATATACCAACCAATCCCCCTAGGCAGCAGCCCTCAACTGCTTACCCAGGAATGGGGATCTCTACTACACCCACTTCTTTCATCCCTCAATCTCACTGCCTGGAGGTTGAAAGGCTCTTATTCCAAAGCCTAAACATCCCTCCTCATCTCCAGGAAATTCTACTTTCCTCAAACTATCAACTAGACTCAATTATCAACTAAAGTGGTCACGTTACGCATCCTGGTATACAGCTGAGGGAGCAGATCCACTCACCCGTCCACCAGAGTGCCTACTAAATTATCTCCATCTAGGGAAGGTCTAGCTACTGCTTCACTTCGAGTACACCTCAGCACCATAGTGGCTTACCACATGCCTCTCAATGGAGAACCTATTTCTTGTCATGCATTGGTCTCCAGGTTCATGAAAGGTGTCCTACATAGCCCCCGACTAGGAAACCTGAAGTACTGTGGGATGTAAAAATAGTGTTGGAACAACTCATGCTACCACCCTTCGAGCCATTAGAAACTTGTCATCCCAGGTACCTTTCCTGGAAGGTACTCTTCTTGGTTGCCCTGACCCTCTGCAAGATGCATCAGTGAATTTCAAGCCTTAGTTCACCACCCATCCTACCTTCAGTTTTACCACAACAGTTATACTGCATACACATCCTAACTTCCTACCATAGGTGGTTTCTGCATTCCACTTAAACCAAACCATAAGCCTTCCTACTTTCTTCCTATTATAAACCGTACACATTCTGCTCATAGACCCTCTCAACTCTTTTTATCCTTTAACCCGAATGCACCAGGGCTTATCATATCCAACACTTTTTTCCTGGATCTCCAACAGCATTCAATTCTGTTATCAAAAACGTTCAGAGATGCTACCTGCTTCACCCAGGGCGCATCAGGTTTGTGTGATGGCTGCTTCAATTGCCCACCTCCACGAAGCGCCTATCTTGGACATTTTATAAAGCAGCCACATGGTCCTCACTGCATACCTTCACATCCCACTATTGTTTGGACAAACAGACCGCGGATGATGCATACATGGGATGGACTATCCTCAAGAAAAGCACCTCTGCATCTCATCACAACAACCATTGAGAACTGTCCGCCTATGTTCCTTACCGTATTGAGCGCATGACTTTCAGTGCAACATATAAACAAAGAATGCTCAATACTGCAGCTGGGGACTCCCAGACAACATGGCTAATTCATGCTGCTTATCTACGGGAAAAGAGCAAGTTTGCTTATCGTAAACTGTGTTTTCCGTAGATAACAGACGAATTAGCCATGCTGACCCGCCTGCCTCCCCGGACAGTTCTGTTACATCTCATCTTGCTTTGAATAAGGACTGAGGAGACTTGGGGAAATGCGGGAAGATACAAGGAGGATCACCACACAAAAAAGACTTTGTGCCAGTAGGTGGCGGAGCTCTCAAAGATCACCAGAGGACGTACCCAGACAGCATGGCTAATTCATCTATGTACGGAAAACACTGTTTACAGTAAGCAAACTTGCTCTTTGAAACAGAATAATAAAGGTCTGAACTGCCAGAATAAAATATAGAAGTTGCCCAGAGGTTTGCATATTTATTTGCATACTTGCAGTGGGTTCTTTACTGCAGTCTCAGTAACTTCCCATGACGACTTCTGCAGGCCAGCCAAGTCCTTTTCCCTGGTACATGAATCCTATCTCTTGTTTAGCAATCAGATACTCTATTAGCTAAATTTAAGTGCTGTATTCTTATCAGGTTTCAGCTCCATTTGGGGGGGGGGGGGGGGGGTGAAGAGCTACACTGAAGTTTCTGAAGGCCTGGGTGTAGCACTCAGGTATCGCTAAGTTTAGTGCTCAGCTTCTATTTCACTTCATGGCTTCCTTCCCAGTGTTTCATCCTCTGTGGAATGTTTATTTGGTCCATGTTTTCCAACAGATATGTTAAAGTATACATAGTACTTTAATCTGGCTGAATGAAGCAGGAAAGGGGTTCAGTGGAAGATTCATGTTTATGAAGCTCTGTTTATAGTTAAACTGATCTCAGCCCACACTGACACACAACAACAATAGTTCTAAAAATGAAGTATGTTTTAAAAATTTTTTAAATAGTGTAGCAGACTGTGTTTGTTATCTGGGGCAGTGTATACTTCAATGTATTTAAAATCTCACAGAATTGCATAAAGCTGGCATGTAAAAATAAAGCAATCCTTGAGATTTGTCAAAAGGCCTCATCACAGGACTGCCTGGCATGTTCCTCTGAGGAGGTGATCTCTGCACTGACCTGTGCATGTTAGTTTGCCTTTTCCCTCACCTAGGGGTAAGGGGAATTGGGCCGTTGAGCAGCCCCCGGTGGGCTAGGCCCTGCTTTAGGAACACTGCACTCTGTCTCATCGGTGCCATCTTGTGCACATTTCTGTGAGCATGGTATGGCCCTGTGTAGGATGTCGGTACACGTAGTGCGTCTGCTCTGCACACGTGCTGTGCACACAATGTCGTAAGCGCATACAGGAAAAGCTGAGCGCACAGTGAGCATGCACCTCTCTGTGCCCTGTCTAGGCACTCTAAATTTGTGAGCATATAATTGTTTAAGCACGAGCCGATTGGAATGCACAGCTACCACCACCAATGGCGCCTGCAACAAAGAAACCTAAGCACCTTGCTCTCTGCGCTGCTTGTGTTAGGGCTTCACAGTCAGACCTTAATTCCAACCTGTTAGCACTGTGAGGAAGCCCAAGGAGAGTTGGCTTCCTTGGACTTTGCTAAGCCTGGCTCCTCCATTCAGATGATGGGTTAGCCACAGCTTTAACAGGAAGTACCCCCAGGACTGGGTCATCTGTGGGAGAGGGAAATTCAGTGGCACCTACCCCAGTACCTCCTGGGCTAGGCATGGACCTGGCTGCCTTCTCTTAGATGGAATTTTTCCAGGGTCTTTCAAGTCTTTGTACAGGTGCAGTCTGCTATCTCACTTACCCCTATCTGGACAGAGCCTCAGCCGGTAAGCCTTCCCTCTCCCAGACTTCGAGACATGCCTTGCCAAGAGTATCCTTGGCAGGGACCCGGATGATACAGATTCTTTGAAAGATGTGGAAATCCCCCCCTAGTTGAGAACTATATCTGACCATGTTACGGTTTTTCCATAGAGATAAATTACCGGCCCTGGTTTCCCAGACCCTGAAGATACTGTGAGTTCCTAGGGTGGACTCTGACAGAACCAAAGAACCCCCATTCTGATTTCTCTATGGAAAGTCTCCTACTACTTTCCAGTACTGAAAGCCATCCTGGAGTTGATTGAACTGGAATAGGATGCCCCAGAAGCAAGTTTTAAAGGGGGACGTCTCTAAGTGAACAACTATCCCAGTGGAAGGAAGAGCGGCCTTAAAGAATGCGCATGATAGCCGGATGGAGTCCATCCTTAAACAGGCCTTTGCTTTAGCAATGATCTTACAGATTGCATCTTGTGCCCTGGTAGCTCGTTCTTGTCTACTCCTCTTTCAGGAGGTGGATGACTTGGGGGAGAATTCCAGAGCAGTTCCTGCCACCACCTTTTTTAGCTGACATGGGCTCTGATGTAGTCTGTATTTCTGCCAGAGGAGTGGCCTCTGGTGGCCAAAAGACAGCTATGGCTGTGCAATTAGTTGGCAGATGCAACTTCCAAGACAAATCTTACAAAGATGCCCTTTAAAGGATCACTCCTTTTTTGGAAGCGAATTGGAAAAGCTGGCCAGGATGGTAATCCTCATAGATAATGACCTCAGATGGAGCCTGGCATGGAAAACTTGCCCAACATGCACTATCCGTGCGTCTCCACAGGGTCCCCCTTCAGTCTTTTTTATTTCCACAGTGTTAGTTGTCTCATGGTTTTGGAACTCTGCTTATCAGTTTTTTTTCTTATTCAGCATTTCTTGTTTTTTCAGCGTCAAGTTCCCTTTCTACGATCAGTGTCCCTTGGCAGCATGGAAGGTTTTCTCTTTTTTTGCCTCCTTGCGGTTTATTCCCGATGTGTCGCTTCTCAGTGACCGCCAGCCATTGACCGCTCGCTGGTTATTTTTCATGATGTCCAATTTTCGGTGATGCCCCCAGTGCCCATGGACTATGTCTATTACTTATCTGCATGAGGCTTGCATCCTTTGCCTGGGAGCATCGCATGATGTCCGTGGGTGTCAGCTGTGTGATCAGATGACTCCCCAAAGGCTGTCGTGCTTGACTGGACAAAATGGAAAAGCTTTTTGTTCTAAAAGTCCACTCCATCCACGCCAGCATCGGGGATGTAAACATCTGGGGGCTGAGTGGAGCCCTTAGAATTCTTCGTCCATCTCTATACCCCCAGCAGGATTGTCTCGAGAGAGGAGCTGGTGATAGGCCTTCTCTGTCACCAACTCTCTCAAAAGCATCGTGATCTTCAGCGTCCTTAGCGCTGGGGAAGGACTGGGCCGAGCATTGAGGGAAATCCTGAAAGCACTGTCCCCGTTCGCTGTCGGCGCATAGCTCCAGATCCAGTGCAGCATCAGCAGCTGCTGTGCCGCCACCAAAACGACCCCATGGTACAGAGCACTCTGGTGACTTCCTTTGAGGCCTTTGCCTCCAGATGAGAGATGCAGGTCTTCACCAGAGGACCTCTCCTTTGCAGGATTCGTCCAGGCCATGGTCAAAGCCATTCCCTTCCAACTCCTCACATAGGGTGTTCGACACAAGATGCTGGAAGTTCTCCAGTTTGATGTGCCAAAGGAGGTGGTGGCTGTCCTAGTCCATGAGATCTTCAAGGAACTTCTGAGGATTTGGGAATATCCGGTGTCAGTTCCTCCTGTCATTAGGAAGGTGGATGCAATCTATTTGGTTCAACAGGAGTTGGTTTGAGAGGCGCCACCTCCCTCACGAATCTATGGTGATGGTGGAGTCCGCTCTCAAAAAAAATCCAAGCTCTCCTGCACCCATGCCTCCACCCCTTCAGGCCGAGATCACAGGGAACTGGATGACCTCGGTAGGAAGGCGTTTCAGGGCGTTATGCTTATCGCTCGCATCGTCTCCTACCAGTTGTTTGACCCAATACAATTAGAACCTGTGGAAATAGGACCAGGAACTGGTGAAGTGCCTGCTGCAGCAGCAATGGAGGATTTCTTTGCTGTGGTACAACAGGGTCTGGAGGCAGGAAAACATGAGGTGAGATCCACCTACGATGTTTTTGAAACAGCGGCTGCAGTGAGTATTAGCGCCCATAAGATGGCCTGGCTCTGGGCTTCAGACATTCATCTGGAGGTCCAGGAGAAGGTAGCTGATCTGCCCTGTACAGGAGAGAATCTCTTCGTGGTCAAGGTCAGGGATGCGATAACCCATTTGAAAGATCATCATGAGACCCTTCAAAAGCTATCGTCTAGCGCTTCCGATCTGCCATCCTCCGTCAGGAAGGTCTCTCAAAGCTCAAGAAAATCCTTCTATCGGCAAAGGAAGTATTACGCTCTCACCTCCTAGACTTGGACCCTCTGAGCTGGTTCCAGTGGTCATTCATCACAGCCAGATACCCTGCAGACCCCAGCCACAGGGTTTTGACTGAAGGCGAGACAGCTTGAATCAGTCCACCATACTACTGGCAGCATGCAGCCCTGTAGGAGACAAGTCTGCTACACTTTGCTCACTGCTTGCCGCTGTTTGCCAGGGGTACCAACTGAATTTCAGGGACGTCCCTGCAGACTTCCCCCCCCCCCCCCCCCATGTCCATCGTGGGGTTAGTCTGCTCCACCGGAAATACTTCTGACAGAGCTCTTCACCCTTCTAATATAGCAGGAGCGGTGGAACCCGTTCCAACAGGGCCAAGGGTTCTACTTGAGATATTTCCTGATACCAGAGAGCGGGGAGATTGCACCCCATTCTCTACCTCAGAGCCTTGAACAAATTCCTTCAGAGGGGAAACGTTCTAACTGGTCTCTCTGGGAGTCCTGATCCTGCTCCTCAGAAGAGGAGACTGGCTCTGCTCCCTTGATCTCAGAAGTGCCTATGCCCACATTGCGATCTTCCCAAACCATATGAAGTATCTTCGCTTTGTGGTGGGGCAGGCTCATTACCAATATCGAGTACTGCAGTTTGGTTTGGCCTCAGCCCCTCAGGTCTTCAAGTGTCTGGCAGCAGTGGTGGTGCACTTCAGACATCAAGGGCTACATGTGTTCCCCTACTTGGATGACTGACTGAGTGCTTCTCAGCAGGGAGTGCTGTGCACTCTGAATCTGACCATGCGAGTGCTGCGATCTCTGGGGTTTGGCATCAATTACCCAAAGTTGCACCTCTGCCCGTCTCTTCGTCTGGCTGGACTTAATATGAGCCAGACTGGACATGAGTCAGGCCAAAGCGTTTATGCCCCGCATTCGGGTTCCTGCTTGCCTGCTGCTTTGTCTGTTGGTTATATACACCCCAGGAGAAAGTAATCATTTAAACTATTCCAATTAAATATTTATTAATGAACATATCTCCAAATCCCTACAATACATAAAATCCTATCTAAACATATTAAAAACATCACACTCGCCACCCTCATTCATACACAAAAATACACTATCACAAAAATGATATTTAAAGAATGTTTAGACTTGTGAATATTTCTCATTATTTCTCAAATTATCATTCAGTCTTCTTTTTCATATAGTGCAAATTCAACATTAACTCCAAATATCTCAAAATATTTCCCCTCAAATGAAGAATCTTCTGTTATCCTCATTCTTATAAGAGATCCTTCTTAATATCCTTTGACAAAGAATTATTTCGCCCTCTCCTAAACGGGCTTCCTCAGGGAAAATGTATGTCAGCTATTTTCCACATGAGCTCTTACTTTTCCCTGAGATTGTAAAAATGATTGCGCATCCGCTCACCCATTTTCACATAAATACTTTGTTCTTACAACCCGATCGCTTACAATTCAATCCGGAGTCCCATGTATGGATTTTCTGAACTCTTTTCACTTCAGTCTTGTCCATTCACCTTAATATCATATCCCCTTAACGCCGGAAGTGACTGCGATCACGTCTACTATGCCACGTAACGTCCCAAAACACATCATCGATATACCTTCTCCAAAAAAAAATCACATTTTTAAATAATGTATTATAAACTGATCTGTCTTCAAATCGGGCAATATACAGACAAGCCACCATAGGTGCCATGGAAGACCCCATGGGAATCCCTTTAATCTGTAAAAATCGTGATTTATAAGTAAAGAAATTTCAAGTCCGTGATTTCAGCAATCTTTAATATGAATTCACATCTCTTCTGGAGTATATCCATGTTACTTCGTCTGTTGGGCCACATGGCTGCTTCTGTTCATGTCACTCCGTTAGCCCGCCTTTGCATGTGCAAGGCGCAATGGACATTATGGTCGCAATGGCAGCAGGCATCCTAGGACCTCAAGGCACGTGTCTTCATCATGCCACCTCTGCAGGTCTCCCTGTCCTGGTGCGAGAACCTCTCCGATCTGGAACAGGGGATCCCTTTTCAGGCTGCCCCACTTCAGGTAGTTCTTAACCACTGATGCCTCCACCCACGAGTAGAGGACACATGTGGACAACCTCCACACGCAAGGTCTGTGGATAGCTCAGGAATCTCTATGCCAGATAAACTTCCTGGAGCTTCAGGCGATTTATTATGCTGTTTGGGTGTTTCGAGACTGCTTGTCTCACAAAGCAGTCCTTATTCAGACAGACAATCAGGTAGCAATATGGTACATAAACAAGCAGAGGGGAATGAGGTTGTTCCTCCACTGTCAACAGGCGGTGCAGATTTGGTCCTGGGCTCTGGCGCAGGGAATGTCCCTGCGAGTGGTGTATCTAGTTGGATCACTGAATGTGGTGGTGGACTGCCTGAGCCGTGGGTTTCAGCTGCACTATGATCCCTGGATCTGGCAGTGACAGCCTGGAATTTCAACCACTGGGGAACTCCTGATGTGGAACTCTTTGTCTCCCCATGCAACTGCAATTTCTGTTCCCTGTTCAGAACAGATGGGCTTCCAGTGATGGAACACCTTTGCCAATCATTGGGGCACAGGTCTCCTGTACGCGTATCCTCCTCTTCTGCTAATCAGGAGGTCTCTTGAAGCTCCAGCGGGACCAGGGGACCATGATCCTTGTGGCCCCAAACTGGCCCAGGCAAGTCCTGGTTCGCACTACTCCGACCTGTCGATCAGAGATCCAATTAGTCTGGGGACTGCACCCAACCTAATAATGCAGGATTGAGGCAGGCTGCACCATCCAAACCTCCAAGCATTAGCCTTTATGGCCTGGAGGTTGAGCACCTAGTCCTTCAGACCCTGGACCTGTCTGACGACGTGTCTCCAGGTGCTGGTTGCTTCCAGGAAGCCTTCCACAGGGAAGTCTTACCAATTGAAGTAGAGAAGGTTTTCCATCTTGTGTGAGACACACGGCTTAGATACATTCACCTGCCCCATTCTGAGGTTCTTGGACTACTTGTGGCATCTCTCTGAGGCTGGGCCTAAAACCACCTAGGTCAGGGTCTATCTAAGTGCTGTCTGTGCATACTATCAAGGTGTCTCCGTTCAACGCATAGTAGGTTGCTTTATTTATTTAAATTCTTTTAATATACCGATGCTCAAGACTAGGTCTTATCGTACCGGTTTACAATGGAACTAGGGGAAACCAATTAACAACAATATAGAAGGTAAAGTTACATTGAACAGGGAGCATAAACATGGGCATTGGAAGAAAGAGATTTCAAACTAATACAACTGGAGAGAACTAAAATAGTAGCGAGACATATGAAGATTAACTTAAGGTTGCTGAAATTCGGTTGGAGATTTATCTTAGGCAGAGGTTAGCATGACCTTTCCAGAGGTAGGAAGAGCAGGGGAGGTAACGGGGGGGGGGGGGGGGGGAATAGGGAAAGGGTAGGTAGGTGAGAGAGTCAATATAGGTTGAAAGGGGCTTCTTCAGCTGTATGCTTGGGCGAACAGCCAGGTTTTCAGCTTCTTTCTGAAGGATAGATGGCATTGTTCCTGGCCAGGGGGAAGAGAATTCCAATGGAGCGGACCCGCTGTCGAGAGTGCTCGTTTATGAATGGGGTTGTGGACCAATGATTTGCTTGGGGGAACCTGGAGAGAACCTTTGTATGCTGATCTGATCGGCATTGTGGAGGCATGAAGTTCTAGAGGGTTGGAGAGTTGGAGGGAGGATTGTTGGTAGACCGATTTGTGAATAATAGTAAGAGTCTTGAAGAGTATTCTATAGTGGATGGGAAGCCAGTGTAGGATTTTTAGGACTGGAGTGATGTGATCCTTACGACGTGAGTTTGTAAGAATCCTGACTGCTGCATTTATATGGGACCTGCTTCAATTGAAGCCCCCCTCTGGCCTCCTCTTTGTCCTGGGACCTCAATGTTGTGTTGGTGCGGCTCATGCAACATCCTTTTTGTTCCTATGATTTCCTGGTGGCGATTACTTCAGCTCGCAGGGTTAGTGAACTTCAGGTCTTGGTTACATACACCTGCCCTACACAAAATAATTTTGACCGGGTGGTCCTCCGTATGTATCCCAAATTCCTGTGTGGGGTGATGACCGATTTCCACCTCAATCAGTCCATTGTTCTGCCCACCTTCTTCCCGAGGCCCCATTCACACCAGGACGAACGGGCTCTACACACGTTGGATTGCAAGAGGGCATAGCCTTCTATTTAGAATGCGCAGCAGGCCACATGCAATCTACTCAGCTCTTCATCTCTTTCAATGAGTAGGTTGGGAGTTATGGTGGGCAAACACTCTGTCCAATTGGCAAGCAAATGCTATCTCCTTCTGCTGTGCTCAAGTGGCCTTCGGCTGGGAGGCTGGGTCAAAGTTCACTCTGAGGGTATGGCGGCGTTGGTGGCCCACTTACATGCGGTTCCTGTGGCTAAATCTGCAGGGCTGTGACGTGAAGTTCTCTCCACTACTGCTTGGACAAGGATAGACTGCAAGAGTAGCTTCAGCCATCTGTCCTTTGCAACCTCTTCCAGGCTTAAACCCAATTCTTCCTACCTGAGGCCCTTAGTTTGGGACCAGGCTGTCCCCTGGTCATCACAACCACACCACAGTTTTGCTGCCTGTTAGCACCTGTTTTTCCAGTGCAGATTGGTCATATATGGTTTTGGGAACAGCCTGTAGCTTAGTATTCACCCCTCTGTGAGGACTACCATCCTGCTTGTCCTAGGAGAAAGAGTTGCTTAACTGTAACAGGTGTTCTTCTAGGACGACAGGATGTTAGTCCTCAGGAAACCTGCCCACCTCCCTGTGGAGTTGGATTCCCCTTGTGTTTTTTTGTTCCTGATTCCATGTGACGAGACTGAAGGGAGACACCGCGAGGACATGCAGATAATGGCATGCTCAGTGTGCTACTCAGTTTCTAGAAACTTTGAAAAATGTTTTCTGTGCCGGGCTCCGTCTTGTCATCCTTCTGTGAGGACTAACATCCTGCTGTCATAGAACACCTGTTAGTTAAGCAACTCTGCTTTCCCGGGCTACCAAAAGATAAGAGAATGTAGTTACAGCACCGCTCGGCTATGAGGGGTCAATCCAGGGGCTCCCAACGCTTTCATCCATACAGAAACTAAACATTTCAGAGGTCTCAGCCCTTTGGGAAGTCTCAGTCCTTCCATAGTCAACTGCCCAAGAGGGGCAGGCTCAGGTTTAGGTTCGTCCCGAACTCCCCAATGAAAATTTGCCGACCTACCCTTGGAACGAGGAGATAGGGGGTCGACTCTCCCTCTTCTACTAGAGATGGATCGAGATCACTTCGGACAAATGGGTACTGGAAGTCATATGGGAAGGATATACACTGGAATTTCACAGCACTCCTCGGAACGTATTCGTGATGTCTCCTTGCCACTCCCAGCACAAGAAGCAGGCAGTGGAGACTACTCTTTTGAGGCTTCTCAGGATGAGGGCTATAATCCCAGTACCTGTGCCCCAGGAAAATACTGGGCATTATTCCATTTATTTCATCGTATCCAAAAAGGAAATTTCCTTTTGCCCAATCCTGGACCTGAGCTTCAACCGACATCTATAAGTGAATCATTTCTGTACAGTTGGGAGGGTTCTTAACCTCCCTGGATCTATCCGAGGCCTACCTACATATTCCAATCTGTCAAGAACACGGTTTCCTATGCTTTGCAGTACTGGGTTGTCATTAAGTTATGGGCTCTGCCCTTTGGCCTAGCCACCAACCACAGAACATTTTCTTAGATTATGGTAGTCGTAGCAGCAGCAGCATTGAGAAGAGGGAGTCCTGGTGCACCTGTACTTAAACAACTGGTTGATCTGGGTCAAGTCCATGGAAAAGATTCTCTGGGTGACCTCATTTCTTTGGGAAGCCAGTTGGGTCGTAAACCGGGACAAAAGCAGTCTCAAGCCCTCCCAATCCTTGGAATATCTGGGAGTACGGTTCAACACCAAGCAAGGCAAGGTCTTCCTTCCGACCATATGGATAAGGAAGTTGATGACCCAAGTGCGTCAGTTGATGGGCATGATACGTCCAACAGTGTGGAGCTATCTCCAAGTTCTCAGTTTGGCGGCAACCCTGGAGGTAGTGCCGTGGGTGAGGGCACAAATGCAACCACTTCAGCTCTCACTACTGTCACGTTGGAACCTGCAGTCTCAAGACTATTCAATTCACCTCCACTTACTAATGGGAGTATGCTCCCTGCTCCAGTGGTGGCTGGACTTTCAGGTCTGGGAAGACACAGTCTTTGCAAGAGCAGTGTTAACCAGACTGTGGTTAGCCTCCTTCCCTGATCGGGAGTAGCTTTTGTACATCCCATTGGTTCTGAGTACATTTGATAATTTTGTTTTCTTTAGTCTAGGCAGATGGACTTTGCTTCCCACCCACAGCTGCCCAAGAATGGTGCCAAGGATTTACCTGTGGAGTGGATATCTATTCCAAGAGATTACGGGTAAGCTCTCATCCAGTCCCTAGATAAGGGCACCTAGGGGTTCAGTGATTGAGTACAATTATAGTTACCCATTTTTAATCAAGTTTTTTCATTAGTATGTCCCCAGTGGCTTTTGAAGAGAATACTGAAGGGTTGAGGTCGGGAGTATCTAGAGTGACGTCAGCTTTGAAACGTGACTCAGTCTTCATCTGCTGGCAGGGGAGCACATATCCCATTGGTCCTGAGTCCATCTGTCTACACTGAATTATCAGGTAAGTACTTTGTCCATTAGCTCACGTCTTTTCGTTGTAGCTCAAGGTAAGTTACATGTAGGTATTTTCCCTGTCCCCAGAGGGCTCACAATCTAAGTTTTGTATCTGGGGCAATGGAGGGCAAAGTGACTTGCCCCAGTTCACAAGGAGTGGCAGGGGGATTTGAACCCTTGGTTCTCAGGCCACTGCTCTAACCCCTAGGCTAGTTCTCTACTCTGTTAATGTTAAAGCTGCATTCCTTGTTGGTTAAAGGACAATCATATTGAATGCACTTGTTCATATACCAAATGGTATTATACAAATTTTGGTGCATGATATAATCATTGGTCCACTTTTTTTTGGTCAAACTTTTTGTGTGCACTTAAAATTATATAAACAGTCTACATTAACCACACACAACACAGTACTGCATTTCAAGATGTATTTATCTCTGCATCAGGAAACACTCAAGGATAAATTTATAATGGAACATATGGTCAAAGAAAAATGTTGAAGATACCATTAGGTACAAGCTGATTTGTAATTGCTGCCAATGCTGGGTATTCATGTATGCTAGAGACTTGGCTATGTCGTTGAAGGTGGTCTCTCAGCTCTCTGCAAAAGCGTGGAAGGTTCCCCATCTTGCTGCTGGACTGCTGTTTGCATCTTCATATTGAGGTCCTAATTAATTTAGATTAATTAGGACCTCAATATGAAACAAAACAATATGAATACAAAACCTTCAAACAAAACCTTAAAACATGGTTGTTTGAACAAGCATTCACTCTATGAATCTCATCTAACCTAAAAATTCAGCTATCCCTATTATTCCTCACTGACTCCAAGTTCTTTTCCTCGCATTTTGTATTTACATTCTGCTATTCTGCTATTGTATTCAATGTGACATTGGTCTCGCTGCTGACAGTTAATTTGCTCCTGCGAATACATGGTTATTTATATTTTATTGTTTGATATTTAATGATGTATGCATATTATCTTTAAAACCCTTGTTTCTGTAAAGCCTGTTGCTGTTAAATGTTTTACTGTTTTTTAAACTGTTACATGTAAAGCCTGTTGCTAATTTATTGTTTCACTGTAAACCGAGGTGATGTATGTCTATACATACCGCGGTATAAAAGAATCTATAAATAAATAAATAGATTGCTATGAGTAGGGATGTATATATCAGTCCTTTAAATTTGTGATGTACTTAATATTAATTTGGCAATGACCTGCAAGGATACAATCTAAATTGATAAGAGCTAGGTCACTTCCTTGTTCTAGATAAATCCCTGATTGAGTTTTGATGTGGAAATAACTCCTATCCTTTTATATGGGATAAGACCTTATAAATCAGAGACTAAAAGAAATTACTTAGCTCCTTTTGGCCAGGTTTTAAAAGGCCTGCACATGTAAATACCGGGATTTATGTGCGTGGCTGGGCCTTGCGCACACTGGGCAAATTTTCAAAGGGGCCCGGCCACACGCATAAACCCCAATATGTGCACAAGCGCCAGGCTTCTTCAAAGGAGAGGGGCGGTACAGAGGCCAGGGAAGTGCACGCCAGCAGTTGGCCAGTGCGCATAAATTACTTCCGCTCCCGAGGAGCAGTAAGTAATAAAAATTAAGAAAACAAAATCAAAACAGGCAAGGTAGTTTTAGGGGGTGGGGAGGATAGGTAGGGGGTTAGGGAACTGGGGAAGGCCCGATTACATCACCAAGCGGAGTTTGCATAAATTCACCGCCCCGCCCCCCCTTGCGTGTGCCGCCCACATGGATTATAAAATCCAGCGTGCATGTGCGCGCAGCCACCCAATTTTATAACATGCGTACACATGTTTGTTTATTTTTATACAAGCCGTAAAGCCCGTTAAAACGGGCTACATCCCTCTGTCTCTCACCTCCCCCTCATTCTCTCTCCCCTCACTCTTCACCCCCCTCCCCCACTCCTCCCCACCCTCCCTCTCCTCTCACTCAGTCCCCCCTCTCCCTCACTCCCTCCCACTCAGTCCCCCCTCTCCCTCCCTCCCACTCACTCAGTCCCCCCTCTCCCTCCCTCCCACTCACTCAGTCCCCCTCTCCCTCCCTCCCACTCACTCAGCCCCCCTCCCCCTCCCTCCCACTCACTCAGTCCCCCTCTCCCTCCCTCCCACTCAGTCCCTCCCTTCACCCACCTCCATTTCCTCCCGGCGCCGTAAGCGCGACTTCCCGCAACCCTCACCCGGCTCCATTAACTCCTCCCGCTCCTGCCGGCAGATCTCGGGGGGGGGGGGGGGGGTCACTCCCGCGCGCGCGGCAGTGACCCCCCCGAGATCTGCCGGCAGATCTGGGGAGAAGTAGCGGCGCCGAGCGCGCGCGGTGCCGCTACTTCTCCTCCCGCTCCTGCCGGCAGATCTCGGGGGGGGGGGGGCGCGGGAGTGACCCCCCCCCCCCGAGATCTGCCGGCAGATCTGGGGAGGAGAAGTAGCGGTGCTACTTCTCCTCCCGCTCCTGCCGGTGCCGCTACTTCTCCTCCCCAGATCTGCCGGCAGATCTCGGGGGGGGGGGGGTGTCACTCCCGCGCCCCCCCCCCCCCCCCGAGATCTGCCGGCAGGAGCGGGAGGAGAAGTAGCACCGCTACTTCTCGAGGAGAAGTAGCGGTGCTACTTCTCCTCCCGCTCCTGCCGGCAGATCTCGGGGGGGGGGGGGGGGGGGCGCGGGAGTGACACCCCCCCCCGAGATCTGCCAGCAGATCTGGGGAGGAGAAGTAGCGGCACCGCGCGCGCGCGGCGCCGCTGCTTCTCCTCCCGCTCCTGCGGCCCCACCGCCATTTTTTTTTTCTGACCAACGTCCTTGCCCGCACATGCGCAGTAGAGCTGTGCTCTACTGCGCATTTGCGGGCCGTCGGTCACAGGCCATTTATAAGGTAGATATTGATGTTCAATTAGACATATCACACCAGTTTTCAGCATAATAGAGGGTACTATAAGAATTAGGCTTCTTATTTTACATTGTAACTTCGTAACAACTGTAACATAACTTGTGGGGGAAAAATAGGGAACGATATAAATTATGATAAGATTATAACAAGACATGTCCCATCGGTTTAAAGAGTAACAGGATTCTATAAGAATTTAGGCTTCTTATTTTACAAAGTAACAACAACTTGTGGAGGAAAAAAGGCAACTATATAGATTACAATAAGAGAGGATCAAGTTTGAACTGTATATCATTTGTTGAGTAGCGAATAGGATAGATTAGCTGTATAATACAGAATAATATAGTGGGACAGTTAATTGGGTGAGGGTTCTTCGGGAGATGTGGTCAGCGATTATAGTGTGAACTGAAAGAGGGTCAACTTTGATTTAACTATAAGACATTGAGTAACATAGGGATATTGATTTCAATGAATAATTGCAGGAGTAGCATAGTGTTAAATGCAGATAATCTACCCCTTAGTCTGTATTTGTTTTTTGTTTTGTTTAAATCAAGGCGTGCACATATGGACTGTTAGGCCACACCACTTTTTATGATATGAACTTTAACCTTTTTCCTGTTGGTGTAATTTTGCTTGCCCTGCTTCAGTTAACTCCCATCTCCTTCAAACAGTGTATATTGACATTTCATATACATAGAACGTCAGGGAATGTTTTAAACCTCCCATTAAACAATGGTCTTGCCCATTCTAGCTTTTATTATAAATATAGCTGGACTCCTGGGTAGATAGTCGAAGTACTTTGTTACCTATCCAGGTAGAGCCAATTAAACTCATAGCAAAAGCCAAACTGGATCAACTGACAATTTGTAGGAATTGAATGTAACCTGGACACAAATTAATGTAACAGTATACTTCCAAGATGAAATAGCTTTGGTGTCTGTCCAGTAAAACTGTGTGATATTCTGAGGGGTGGGCCTCAGTTCTCCAAGGTATTGGATGATGGTTTTATACTTTTCTCTTTCTCCGTCAACAGAAAATGCCTTCTTGTGGAATTGGGTACCTGTGGTTTCAGAAGGACCAGGACTAGTTGCCTAGTGGTTAGCATAATCTGGGAAGTAGGAACCAGGAGACTTGGGTTAAAATCCTGCTTCTACCACTGAAATTGCTTGTGACCTTGGGCCTGTCACTTTCTCAGGATCTCAAGGATTCATTGTTCCTGGATGGTTTTTTGGTTTAGGATGTGGTGTAAATGCGGAAATATTTTTAGCTATCTTATCCCATGTGTACAGAACACATGGGGAAGGTGAAGTCCCCAGCTGTATAGACTCTTCTGGCCTATGTTGTAAACCACCTCCAGAGCTTGGTAAAAGGCAGGTAACAGCTTATATTCTTGTCATATTTAAACAATCTTACAATTGGAGCCATAAAAAATATGAAAACCTCATCGTTTTTATTTTGAAGTTCTTGGGAAGAAGGGCCTTTCTTGCTATTGCCATGCTTTAACTGTACAGGTTTGCTTTAACACCTCTCTGGTTTGTGCTTATTTTAAGAAGTTTGTGATGTCAAGGTTGCACACTGAGGCCACTGGCTGAACTTTGGCACTGTGGATTATTAGAAAACAGAAATTAGGAAAAATACTCCCAAAACCTTTATAAATGACAACAGCATTGAAGTTGCTATTGTTAATCTCTTGATCTGCATATATATATAATTGTATCGTAAAGGTCATGTTCAAGTTAAGCTGATCTTATGAAGGGTTAGTGTGGAGATTTTTTCTCATCCTGCTCATATCTTATTACAGAGCACCGCACCTCCTGCTGGAGCTGATCACAGCGACCTCCTCACGAGAGTTGCCAATCTAGAGCTGGAGAACCAGAGTCTTTACAAAGGTGAGGATTCCTTTTTTGCATGCTGAATTAAGCATACAGGACTGCACATCAATTTCCCCTGGTTTGAGTACAGGGAGAGAGATTGTATTGTTTACTGGTTTGAAGAGAATCCATCTGGGGGGTTTTTGGTAGCTACTGTTCAGAGCTGCCCTATGAGTTTCCATAGTAAGGAAGGTAAGTTCTCACAGGACAAGCAGGATGGTTGTCCTCACAAATGGGTGACATCGAGGATGGAGCCCACCACGGAAAACTTCTGTCAAAGTTTAAACAGAACTTTGACTGGCCCCTACTGGGCATGCCCAGCAAGGCACCGACCCTGCAGCCAGCAGGGGTCTCCCTTCAGTCTTCTTTTTTCCGCGCAGCAGTTGCCACGCGGTGAAAGGAGCTCCCTTACCACGTTCCTGACAGGAATTCGGTACTTTTCTTTCCGAAGAAAATTTGCCCCTCAGGGGTCTCCCTTCGACAAATTTTTGTCACCTTCGCGGAAACCGGTAAGTTTTTTGCCTTTTTTCCTCGACTACCGTCGAATTTGGCCCTCGAGGCCTGTTGGCACTTACCGAGCCCGCGACTAAATTTGGCCTTAAGCCATGGCGACGGGGTTCCGTCGATGTCCGGATTATGTCAATCACAGACCCCCATAGGGTTTGTGTTTTGTGTTTGGGTAGTGAGCATGATGTCCTGACTTGCACCAAATGTGCCCTAATGACACCTAAGGGTCGCAAGGCCAGGATGGAGAAGATGGGGCTCCTCTTCCAAGCACCCACCCCAACGCCATCGATAGCATCGACGTCATCGGAACCGGCACCGTCGAAATTGCACCACCATCGTCAACCCTCCGGTGACCAGCCACCATCGATGACTTCTCGGCCGTCGACTCCTGTCCCCTCCCCGGATGGGCGAGGAGACCGGAAGGACAAGCATCGCCATCGATGGCACAAGTCTCGGCCTGTCGAGGATCCACAGTCATCGACCTCTGAACAGGCCGAACCACCGACTAAGAGGCCTCGATCAGACTTGGCACCGTCCACGTCTCGTTCGCAGGCATCGAGGAAACCCTCACCCTCTCGGGGTGTGGGAGCCGTGATCCCACCGGTTACGGTGGTCCCTCCGGCTCTGCCTCAGCCTCCCTCTCCCGTCGAGCCGGGTATTGTTACCCCTGGTCTCCGGGCTGAACTGGACCGGCTGGTCCAGGAGGCCATCGAGAAAGCGATGCAAAAATTCCAACCTCCATTGGCACCGTCTCCGGCACCGATTCCGGCACCGCCACCGGCATCGACCCCGGCACCGACTCCGCCACAGAGGAAGGAACCGACCACCGAACCTTTGGTGGAAGCGCTGGCACCGCTACTACAACGTATGGAAGCACTTGTACATGCCCTTCCATCGATGATTCCAGTAGCACCGACAGCACCATAGTCTCCGACTGGATTTTCATCGGCGGGAGAAACACCGTTCCTGATTCCCCCTTCCGGGGTGGTCCCATCGGTGCCTTCTCGTATATCTCCACCGATTTATCCTTCGGCTCCATCGATTCCAAGACCGGCACCGACTCCATCGGCAGCACCGAAACCCTCGATGCCGTTTCCAGTGCCGATTGTACCACCGGTTCCTCCAAGGTTTCCTTCGATGCCTTCGGATCCTCAACCAGGTCCATCGGGGCTTCAACCCCCAAGTGATCCCTATGATACCTGGGGTGATGATACATCTTCTGACACAGATTTACCATCACCGCCTTCTCCTACAGAGAGTAGAAAAAGATCTCCTCCAGAGGATCTCTCCTTTATTAATTTTGTAAAGGAGATGTCCGAAATTGTACCTTTTCAGCTGCAATCTGAGACCGATGACAGACACCAGATGATGGAACTGCTTCAATTTTTGGACGCTCCAAAAATCATCGCTTCCATCCCCATTCACCAGGTGTTTCTCGATCTCTTAAAGAAAAACTGGGAATCTCCTTCATCTGTATCACCAGTTAACAAGAAGGCTGACTCCACATACCTCGTCCAGTCAGCACCAGGCTTTCAAAAGCCTCAACTGGATCATCGCTCTGTTGTGGTTGAGTCCGCACAAAGAAAGGCCAAGCGTCTAAAGCCACACTCCTCCACTCCGCCTGTCAAGGACAATAAATTCCTGGACAGTGTGGGACGGAAAGTGTACCATGGAGCTATGCTGATTTCTCGCATAGCCTCATATCAACTCTATATGACGCAATATAACAGAGCCATCCTTAAACAGATGCAAGATTTTGCTGACACTTTACCTGACCAATACCAGCCACAGCTTCAGGCCCTTCTTAACAAAGGGTTTGAAGCGGGGAAGCACGAGATCAGAATGGCTTATGACATCTTCGATGCCTCCACAAAGGTTTCAGCTACTGCCATCTCGGCCAGACGTTGGGCTTGGTTAAAGTCATCCAACCTTCGCCCAGAGGTCCAGGATCGTTTAGCGGATTTACCCTGCTTAGGGGACAATTTGTTTGGAGAACAAATTCAGCAAATTGTAGCTGAATTAAAAGATCACCACGAGACGTTAAAACAACTTTCTTCTGTTCCGTCTGAGGTTTCCTCCAAACAACCACTTAAGAAGGACTCTAAGAAGTCGTTCTTTCGGCCACGCCGTTACTACCCTCCATCGGCCAGGCCTCGTCCAGCTCGATCCTCTACTAGGCCTCAGCCGCGTCAGCCTAGGAAACAAAGGCCTACTGTAGCTCCTCCTCCTGGGCCTGCGGCTGGCCTTTGACTCCCCTGTAGGGAACACATGCCAAACCCCTCTTCCAGACATTCCTGTAGGAGGTCGACTGTACCATTTTCTACAACCTTGGTTGCAGATCACCTCAGATCAGTGGGTGCTAACAATTATCGCACAGGGTTACCACCTCAACTTCATAACTCTTCCGGCAGACTCCCCGCCTCTTCAAGCGTGGAGTCTATCCACCCATTTGGCTCAATTACAACAGGAAGTATCTCTTCTTCTGCAATCAAATGCTATAGAACCCGTTCCTCCCTCTCAACGAGGCAAGGGATTCTATTCCAGATACTTCCTAATACCAAAGAAATCAGGGGGACTACGTCCCATTTTGGACCTTCGAGCCCTCAACAAATACCTTCAAAAAGAGAAGTTCAAAATGGTAACCCTAGGCGCGCTGCTCCCTCTGCTACAAAGAGGGGATTGGCTGTGCTCTCTCGACCTCAAGGACGCTTATACCCACATTGCGATCACACAATCCCATCGCAAATATCTGCGGTTTCTAGTAGGCCACGACCATTATCAATACCGTGTCCTACCTTTCGGTCTGGCTTCTGCCCCACGAGTCTTTACCAAATGTCTCGTAGTGGTAGCAGCATTCCTAAGGAAGGAAGGTGTCCACGTCTACCCCTACCTGGACGATTGGCTAATCAGGGCCTCCACCCAACAGATTGCTCAATCCTCCCTAAAATTGACAATTCAAACACTCCTTTCCTTAGGGTTTCTTGTCAATTACGAGAAATCTTGCTTAGTCCCGTCTCAAACCTTATCCTTCATTGGGGCAGACTTGGACACCTTACAGGCAAAGGCTTACCTTCCTCTTCAGAGGGTCCACACCCTAATATCCCTGGCTCGCCAGCTCCAGTCTCAGAACACTGCCACGGCTCGCCAGTTCCTCATTCTCCTAGGACACATGGCATCCAGTTCCCCAAGTTGGGGCCCATTTACCATCACTCTTTAAATAATCCTTTGTTCTGTTAAAATCATAGAAACATATAGAAACATAGAAATGACGGCGGAAGAAGACCAAACGGCCCATCCAGTCTGCCCAGCAAGCTACGCAGTTTATCCATTTTTTTTTTTATCTTCCCCCCCCACCCCTTTTTTTCTCCCCCTCCCCCGTCACTATTGGCTTCCAGCACCCTCCGGCCCCAATTCCCTTCCACCCCTCCACCAATGCAGAGAGCAGTGCCGTATCCGCATCCCAATGAACATCCAGTTCAATCAGGGGTAGCAACTGCCACAATAAACGGCCACACCCCTGCCCCATACTCTTACCCACCTCTGTTTTGCTTGTTTGTTTTTTGTTTTTTTGTTTTGGTTTTTTTGTTTTTTGTTTTTTTTTGGAGATGGCAGCCCTCCAACCTTCCGCTTCGTGAAGGTGGAACACAAAACACTATGGCCCAAGGCAATCTTTATATCTTAGGCTGTGTTTACAGATGCCCCTGTAATCCACATTCTAGCCTGAAGTTCTGACCATTGCCTTCTGCTCTTGTGACCCTATAATTACGCATCACAAATTGCTGCCAGCTTCAACTGCTGTCCAGGTGTCCTTGGAATTCCTCCAGGTCAGGCTCAGTAGGGCATTTAAAGTTCACATAGCCAGAAAGGCTAAGATAGCAGAGGATTCTGGGTCATTTGCCGTCTCCATGTTTATTTATTTATTGAAGGCTTTTATATACCGAATTTCTTTATCTCAAGCTCAGGCACACACATCACAACAGACATCTACGAGTGAATCATTTCCACATGGAAAACCCTACGTTCCATAATATTGGCCATATAATCAGGTCCAGGGAGGTTAACTCTCCTATCTTGAGGCCTACCTGCATATTCCAATCCGGCAAGAACATCAACATTTTCCTATGCTTAGTGGTACTAGGTAGCCATTATCAGCTCCAGGTACTGCCCTTTAACCTGGCCACCCCTTCCGGAACATTTTCCAAGATTATGGTGGTCGTAGCGGCAGCGTTGAGAAAAGAGGGAATCCTGGTGCAGCCATATTTGGACAACTGGTTGATCTGGACAAAGTCCATGGAAGAGAGTTTCCAGGTGACAAACAGGATGACCTCCTAGCCTCAGGACCTTGGTTGGGTCGTAAACCTGGACAAAAGCAGTCTCAAATCCCAGAATATTTGGGAATCCGGTTTGACATCAAGCAGGGAAAGGTCTTCCTCCTGACCACACAGATGAGGAAGTTGATGTCCCAAGTGCGTCTGAACAGAATACACCCGGCAATATGGAGCTATCTTCAAGTCCTCTGTTTCATGGTGGCAACCCTGGAAGTAGTGCCGTGGGCGAGGGCACACATCCGACCACTTCAGCGCTCCCTGCTGTCACATTGGATCCCACTGTATCAAGACTACTCGATTCGCCTCAACTTACCGATGGAAAGTATGCTCTCTGCTCCAGTGGTGGCTCCAGGAAGCTCATCTGGGCAGGGGTGTACCCCGTCCCCTTCGAACTGGCTAGTCCTCACGACAGATGCGAGCTTCCGGGGCTGGGGAGCTCACTGAGGAACTGATGGCCCAGGGGCATTGGACCAAGGAAAAGAGGTCCTCTGGAATATAAACTGCCTCGAAGTCCATGCAGTCAGATTGGCATGTCTATAATTCAGCCACAGACTCCAGGGTCAAGTGGTCCGCTTAATGTCTGACAACGCCAACCACGGTAGCCTGCATCAACCGCCAGGGTGGAACCAAAAGCTAGCAAGTGTCACAGTAGATGTATTTCTGCCCATTCTATAAGGAGATCCATCTACAGATAACCTCAGCCTCCCACATCATAGGCAAAGACAACATCAGAGCAGACTTTCTAAGCAGGAGAGTCTGGATCCAGGAGAGTGGGCATTGTCAGCCAAAGCCTTTCAGCTGGTAGTAGATCGCTGGGGTCTCCCGTCCATCGACCTGCTGGTCGCGTGTCACAATGCTCCCTTGCGGCCTCCACCGCATCACACCATACTCGCCACAGATGCTTCCAACAGGGGATGGGGTGCTCACCTGCAGACTAGAGGTCTGTGATCTGCCTAGGAACGAACGCAACAGATCAACCTGCTGGAACTACAAGCCATTGAAAACGCTTTCCGAGCCTTTGAGACAACACTCCGAGGAAAAAGGGTCATGGTCCACACGGACAAATCAGGTGGCCATGTTCTACATAAACAAGGAAGGAGGGTCCGGTTCGTGAAACCTTTGCAGGGAAGTGGTGAGGATCCTAGAAGGGGCGATTAGCAAATCCATCACCCTACAGGCCACCTATCTGCCAGGCATCAACAACGCCAGGGAAGGACAGATTGAGCAGAATCTTTCACCCCCATGACTGGGAACTCCTTCAGGACGTGGCAGACAGATTTTTTCAAACCTTGGGCCTGCCACGCATCGATTCTTCACTACAGAACTCAATTATAAGGTGCAGACCTTCTGCTTAGTGTACCCCAGCTCCCAGAGACTAGCGCAGGATGCGTCCATCGACTGGACGGGGGGGGGGGGTGTCTGCTGTAACCCTCCTTCCCCCCCCCCCCCCCCCCAATATCCCTTATTTCTCGCACAGTCCAAAAATGCATCACGGACAACGCAGATCTCATTCTCATCGCTCCAGCATGGCCCAGACAACCATGGTACGCATATCTGGTTCAATTATCAGTGGACCGACCAAATCCCCTGGGCAACAGCCCCCCGCCTCCTGACCCAAGAGGGAGGCTTCCTCCTCCATCCACTTCACTTCTCTCTGAATCTCACTGCGTGGAGATTGAAAGGCTGGTATTCATCACCTGAACCTTTCACCCCAGCTGCAAGATATCTTTCTTTCCTCTAGAAAGCCCTCCACAAGAATAAATTATTGATGGAAATGGGCCCATTATGCCTCTTGGTGCTCTGAGAGCAGGACAGACCCACTCACTTGTCCACCTGAGCAGTTATTGGACTATCTCCATTTACTCTACCAGAAGGGGCTAGCCACGGCCTCAGTCAGATTTCACCTCCGTGCCATAGTAGCTTATCATTCTCTGCACAATGAAGCACCAATCTCTTGGCACCCACCCATTTCAAGATTCATAAAAGGAGTTTTATGCCTCTGTCCTCCGATCTGGAAGCCTCCAGTTCCATGGGATTTGAATATTGTGCTGGTGCATCTGATGTTACCACCCTTCGAACCACTGGATACTTCTCATCCCAGGTTCCTCTCCTGGAAGATGCTGTTTCTAGTCGCACTTACCTCTGCAAGACGTGTCAGTGAGCTGCAAGCCCTGGAACACTACTCACCATATCTGGAGTTCTATCACGACAAGGTTACGTTATGTACGCATCCCACTTTCCTTCCTAAAGTGGTCTCAGCTTTCCACCTCAACCAATCTATTACCCTTCCAACCTTCTACCCTAAGCCACATAGTAATGAGGCAGAGCGTAGACGACCCACGCTGGATTGTAAACGGGCACTCATTTACTATAAACACCGACCGCAGGACCTCCCAGCTTTTTGTGTCGTTTAACCCTAATGCTCCAGTACTACCAGTTTCCAAAAGAACCCTTTCGTCTTGGATCTCAAACTGCATACAATTCTGTCAGAAGCGCTCTGAGTTTGTCTTCATCCCCAAAGGCGCACCAAGTCTGTGCTATGGCTCCTTTCATTAGATACTTCGCAAAGGTGAACTTTCTGGACATTTGCAAGGCTTGCTACATAAATTCACCTTACTACTGCTTGGACAAGCACACCGCAGCAGACGCAGGAATGGGCTTAGCGATTCTCAAGGCGGGCACTTAAGGCTGCAAAGTCAAAAAATGAACTCTCCGCATACCTTTCATTACTGTCTTGAGCGCCTTACTTAAACTCATCATTGGAACATGATCAAGAACTTGCGCTCAAGCCATTAGCTGGGGACTTCCAGACAGCATGGCTAATTCATGCTGCTTATCTACAGGAAAAGAGCAAGTTTGCTTACCGTAAATGGTATTTTCCGTAGATAGCAGATGAATTAGCCATGCTGACCCTCCTGCCTTCCTGGACAGTTTACTACTTTTCATCTGCTTGGACACTGACTGAGAAGACTGAGGGGAAGTGGGGGAGGAGCCAACAGGCACACTACACTAAAAGACTCTGTGTTCTAAGAGAGCTCCGCCCCCTAGCCATCCGGAGGACGTCCCAGACAGCATGGCTAATTCATCTATCTACGGAAAACACCATTTACAGTAAGCAAACTTGCTCTTCAAGGAAAGAAAACTATCAGGTAAGATTAAATTTCTCTTTACTAATCTATACCAATTTCCTGTTCTCATGCTTTCTGGGCCGCCTTGTGCAATTGGTGGTCCACCATTCTTCAGTTATCTGCAGTTTGAGGCCATCTGAGCTTCATTGCTTTTTCCTTTGTTCAGATGATATACTGATAGAAAAATCAATAGCTCAGTACTACATTACCTCATCTTTCCTCTTATAGTCGTGAAAGATCTTCAGCTGGCAATTTCTAAACTGGAGACTCGTCTGAAGCACCTGGAGACAACTTCTACCTCACATCCGCTAGCAGTAGTGCCAACCCTTCAGACACAGGTAAACATATAGCAGACTTCAGAAACCTTGCTATCTCATAATTTGTTTTGTAATCTGAATCCATTTAAGTGCATACTGAAAGTGACTCTGGCATTTTACCCTAGTTTCCTGTATCCACACTCACCAGGGACAACTTCTGTCTGTGATCTTGGGCAAGACTTTTATCTTCCTTTTGCTTCAGTTTATCCATTATAATTGGTTAGTAAGAAACCTTGTTCCTTCTCCCCATGAACTTCTGAGGTGGTTTTTATAATGGCCTTAAATTTTAAAGCAGTCTTTTTAGCAAGCTGCATCCTATTTGGATAAAATTTTGTTTAAATCATAGTAACATGGTAATAATGGCAGAGACCAATTGGTCCATCCAGTCTGCCTAGCAAGTTTCTTATGGTAGTAACTGCTGCTTTGTGCAGGCTACTCCCATACTTTTTGCTAAGGCCTGCAATATTTACAATCAAAACCAACTTAAACCCATAAAATTACTGCTAGCAATATTTTTACAGGGTGAGCGGCCTTATTGATTCAGACATTGCTGCTTGAACATGCTTTGCTTTTGGACTTGGCCATAGAAGCAGTCCTGGGCTTTTTCCCCTAATATCTGCGTATCAGTACCATAAAAGACAGACTAGCATCACTGCTAATTAGCTAGAGGTAGTAATCCCAGTGTCTTCTTCTGTTAAGGTTAGTAACTGCTGCTCCATGCAGATTGCACCCACGATTACTGCAAACCCCAATGATTACTACAAGGTTGTATGGTTTACAGTAATGAAGAACTTCTGGCTGCTCGGTCATAGAACTGAGCCCAGCAAGGGACAAAAACAATTTATCCCTGGTCTCATGCACTGTCCTCCTGTAACACATGCACATTAATAAAATAAATAAATAAACATAATGCACCTTTCACGAGTATGTCTTCAACTGGGTAGCAATTGTTCAACAGACAACTTAACCAGCCTCACACTGTGAAGCTTGAGATTTTTTCCTAAAAAAAAGTGCGTATAAAAACATCCTGCTACTTCAAATCTCATCAAATGACTGCAGAAACAGCAGATGGGTGCCAGTGATGCCCATGTTTCTCAGTGCCTGCTGCCTTGTGATCTTCATGGTGCATTGTTGGTAAATGAAGTCTGCATGTCTCCCACAGTACACTGTTTATCATGGGCTCCCTTTTTCTTTTACCCCTCCACAGGCGGTTGCTGCCCCAGTAAAGGAGACTGAGATCTATGGTGCTGCTGCTGCCCCAGTTAGAGAGATTGAAGTTGCTGGTGCTGCTGCAGCAGCAGACGACGATGATATAGACCTGTTCGGTAGTGAGGAAGAGGAAGACGAAGAAGCCAGTAGAATCAGAGAAGAGAGACTGCAGCAGTATGCAGAAAAGAAATCCAAAAAACCTGGAATTATCGCCAAGTCATCCATTCTTCTTGATGTCAAGCCGGTGAGGACTTGAAAAGTTTTATTTATTGCTGTTGTACGGCATGAGTGCACATCAGTTTCAGCGATGGGATCAATGACTGTACAGAGGTGGTGGTAAGGAATGGAGCACACAGTGTATTACAGAACAGTTAAGCAGGGTGTGTTTATTTGGAAGAGGTCTTCTTTCATACTGGTTAACTGAGTATGATAGAATGGATTAAGGCACAGGACAGCAGAGAATGTATGTATGACAACTGCAGGGCTTCTCAATATTGGGTTTTTGCTAACCTGTAGATATTGTCATAAACAGCAGCGGTTTGGTTCATACCAGTACCCCCATGAGTCATATTATATCGGTAACTGAGGAGCAGGAACATGAGCTTAGAGCTGACACAGGTCTCCCACATAACACAGTAGAGCACTAAGCTCATGCCGGTTTGTACAGGGCTAATTTTTAATCATAAGATTTGTAATGCCTCACAATGCATCATAAAGCATTGCTTGCTTACTTTGATTCTATTGGGGTACTTATTTATTCCATAATCTGATGCTGTGTGAAATAGGTTTCTCCATTTCTCAAGTACTATAGTCAGTTTTTCCAGTAAATAAAATATGTAAATTGATCCACTATTGCTTAAATCATTATATGAACATTCATTGTGGATATGTTTAACCATAGAATATAATATCAGCTAGTCCTGCCTCCTACTGGGGGATATGGAGCCAGGGGTACATTTGGCTGACTCGTGCTCCCTCGCCACCAGTCAAAAGCCCGTAGCCAGGGCTTGCTGGGGAGCTGGTTGAGGCCTGGGTCCTCGCTGTTAACTGGAGCAGATGCTGGAGCTAGTGCACGGTGAGCAAGCTCAAGGGGGGCGGGGGGTTAAATATTTCCTCTGCCTGTAAAAACTTCCTGGAACTTGGCCTGGAAGATTTCCTGACAGAGGAAGTGGCGTTTGAAGCGCTAGCAAAGAGCTGTTGGAGGGTTTCATAGTGGTCCTTCAACTGAGCCACCGTATCCTGGACCTTATCCCCAAAGAGGTTGTCACCTGTGCATGGGAGGTCAGCCAGCTTCTCCGGTGCCTCTAGATGGAGGTCAGAAGCCCAGAGCTAGGCCATTCTACGGGTGCAGACGCCCACGGCGACTACTCAGGCTGAGATCTCAGACATCATAGGTGGACTGCACCTCATGTTTGCCAGCCTCTAGACCCTGTAGGGCGATGGCAGATAGCGACTCCTGTTCCCTTGTATGTACCTGGGTTATGCCTCCCTTCCAGCAGATGGAGACAGAGGAAAAACTCAAAGGGCACCCTCACTTAACCTGGTGTGCCACCTGCATCCCCTCAGTATTTCTCTGTCTCCAGCAGATGGAGGTGGTGCAAACCCTGCAGTCTTGCCCTGATTCTGGGGTTAAGGCTCTTTCCCTTTAAGAAAAAAAACAAGCCATTAACAGACGCAGAGACTTTAACTCTGAAGCAAGCAAAAGTAAAAAAAAAAATTTAAAAACAAAACAGAGAAGCTCTTCTGATCCTCCTGGGGGAGTGGGGGGGGGGGGTAGGCAGGTCCTGCGGGATCATCCCCCCTGGTAGCAGGAGTAGGAGCTGGGGTTGGTTACCCTGCGGGGCTCCTGGCAGGTAAGGCGCCGGGGGGAAAAGATTACCGGTGGTCCGGCCCCTCTCTCTACCATGGCACTGCCCAGATTTAAAAAAAAAAAGGCTGAGCAGCCTGTTTCAGTTCTTTTCTTATTGGGTGCAGTTATCGCAGTGTGTTTCTCATTTTATAGGCTCCCTGCCATTTCCTCCCCTTCTTCGATGCTGCGGCCATCTTGTTGCGCCTGCAGGGAGTCCTCGAGACACTCCCGTTCAGGCATTTGCTCGCACTGCCTCCTCTGGAGCCTTGGCCTGATCCGTTCCCCCTCAGCTCGGGAACGGCAGCCATTTTAAACACATTTGATGAAGCTATGGGGGCAGGGGAGCTTCCTCCAGCCTTATTCCTGGTTCTTGCCAGTCCTGGGGATCCTTTTGATCAGGACCAGGACGATTTTGAAGGAGACACAGGCTCTCCAGGGGGGGGGGGGGGCACATCCAGTTCTAACCACTTTTCATTGGATATTGTCCTCCTTATTCATAAAGCTTTTTTAGCTTCGCAGTCTCAGCAAAGTGGTGCTTTGCCTTTGGAGCCAAGTGCCAAGATATCCCAGCGTCTCTGCAGGTTGCAAAGTTGCGGGGGTCCCTGATTTGAGGCGGTGCTGCCCTTCCGGAGGGTCTGGACACTGGGGCTGCAGACGCAATACTTTCTGCTTTGCCTCCTGCCAGCATGGGGTCTGAGGAGAACATAGATTGCCATACTGGGTCAGACCAAGGGTCCATCAAGCCCAGCATCCTGTTTCCAACAGTGGCCAAACACTTAAGTATATTCCATGCTACTGATGCTGGTAATAGCAGTGGCTATTTTCTAAGTCAACTTGATTAATAGCAGGTAATGGACTTAAGAACATAAGAAATTGCCATGCTGGGTCAGACAAAGGGTCCATCAAGCCCAGCATCCTGTTTCCAACAGAGGCCAAACCAGGCCACAAGAACCTGGCAAGTACCCAAACACTAAGAAGATCCCATGCTACTGTTGCAATTAATAGCAGTGGTTATTCCATAAGTAAACTTGATTAATATCAGTTAATGGACTTCTCCTCCAAGAACTTATCCAAACCTTTTTTTAAACCCAGCTACACTAACTGCACTAACCACATCCCCTAGCAACAAATTCCAGAGTTTAGAGGAGGACCTGGAAAAGCATGCTTCTCTGGATGGAGACCATTCAAAGGTAGTCCAACTGTTTCACAAGGAAGAGTTGGAACCTCTTATTCCCTCTCTTAACAGAGCTCGGAGTGGAACTTTCTCAACAGACCACACCACAGGATTCTGTGGACCCGGTCCTGGTGGGGTTGCAGGCTCCAAATAAAGCCTTTCCTTTCCATACCATGCTCCAGCAGCTGATGACCCGGGAGTGGGACATTCCGGATGCCGGCTTAAGAGTTGGTCGGGCTATGGATAAACTTTATCCTTTGCTCGAGGAGTCCCTGGAGCTCCTGAAATCCCCCAAGGTATAAGCTTCAGTATTGGCTGATACGAAGCGGACCACAATTCTGATCGCAGGAGCGCGGCTCTCAAGGATCTTCAGGATAGGACGCTTTTGAAGTCCTTCTTAAGCGCATCTTTGAGGTTTCAGCCCTAGGTATCCGAGCGGTAGTGTGCAGTAGTTACATGCTGCAGGCAAGCCTCCGATGGGTCAACAATTACTAACATCCAGGGATCTAACTCCGGGCGAGTCTGAACAAGCGGAACGCTTGGAAGCAGCGGCATATGGCGCTGATTCCTTGTATGATCTCCTCTGCACTTTCTCTCGTACCATGTCATCCGCCAAGAAGATGCCTGGAATTGGCCAAATGACCAAATTGATCGAGCAAGTTCGGCGCTGCTTGTTCCTCCTGTTACCCAAAGTTTGGGACTATCTTCAGACGTCCATTCTGGAGGTGGTTCCCTAGGCTTTTGTTCATATTGAGACCATTACAACGAGTGTTGCTTTCCTGTTGGGATCCCATGTCTGAGGAGTTCCAGTGCCCTCTACCGCTCACCAATCACGCCAGTTCCAGTCTTGGGTGGTGGCTTTGCCCACACAACTTGTCTCGCAGTGTAGACCTTGAGGTCCCGAACTGGATAGTGGTGACCACGGATGCTAGTCTCTCTGGCTTGGGAGTGGTCTGTCAGCCCACTCAGTCCAGGGCTGCTGTTCCCCGGAGGAGGCCAGCTGGTTGCTCAATCATCTGGAAACCAAAGCAGTATGACTGGCTTTGAAACACTTTCTCTCGTGCCTACACAATCAGGCGGTCCGGGTTCTGTCCGACAATGCAACGGCAGCCTACAATCAAGTCAAGCCATAGCAGACAAGGTGGAACAGCTCATGGCTTGGGCGGAAAAACATCTTGTGCTGCTGGTGGCGTCTCGCATCACCGGGAAAGACGACATACAGGCGGATTTCCTGAGTCGGAAGCACACAGATCCAGGAGAGTGGGAACTTTCGGACCAAGCAATGAGTCTAATTTCCTGCTGGTGGGGGACACCCCACATTGACTTGATGGCGACGCGAGACAATGCCAAGGTCCCCTCGCTTCAGTCGCAGAAGAGATCACTGCGCAGAGAGTCAATGCACTGGTGCTTCCCTGGCCAACCTCAGTTTTCCTGTACATGTTCCCTCCTTGGCCGCTAGTGGGCAAAGTTCTATGCAGGATAGAAGTTCACCCAGATGCCCAGAGCATCTAGTTCCCTATGTTCTCGCCCCAGAGGGGAAGAGACATGGTTGTGGGAGCATTTGGCCTCCTTGAGGGCGGACTCCATGACCACTGACTAGTGAAGGAGGTGATGCCTCTTGAATCCCAAGGCCTGCTGTACCAAATAAGTGGCATCCGCCTTCCTATTGACTGGAGAAATGGAGATCGGGTGCTCCCACATCCAAAGGAGAAGATCCTTAAAGATGTCATGAATGGAAACAGCCACAATCTCCTTAGGAGCACCCATGCCAGGAACATAGGGAGCTGAATGCTTTGAGGAGGAAGGTTTTTTAAGGCACTATGCTCATCGTCTGTATCGCTTCCTACCAGTTGTATATGATGCAGTACAACCAAAACCTGTGGAAACAGGTCCAGGATCTAGCAGAACAGCTGCCACAACAGCGGGAATCGTTTTCCACCGTTGTACAGCAAGGTCTTGAGGCTGGGAAACACGAGATGAGATCTACCTACAATGTTTTTGAAACAGCTGCCATGCTTCCGACCTCTGCCGAGAAGTTGAATGACCTCCCTTGTACAGGTGAAACCTGTTTGGGGATAAGTCTAGTTGAAGGATCACTATGAAATCCTCCATTCTCTGCTAGAAAATCTTCCAGACCAAGCTCTATACACACACATACACATACATACATACATACACACACATACACATACATACATACATACACACACATACACATACATACATACATACATACACATACATACATACATACATACATACACATACATACATACACACACATACACATACATACATACACACACACATACACATACACACACACATACACATACATACACACACATACACACATACATACACACACATACACACATACACACACACACATACATACACACACACACATATACATATACATACATCAGGTCATACTTCGGACAGAGCTATCCACCCTTCTCTCAGCAGGAGTGGTAGAACCTGTCCCTCATCAGCAGGGCTGAGGATTCTATTTGAGGTGTTTCTTGATACCAAAGAGGACTGGGGGTTTGTGCCCCATTCTTGACCTCAAGGTGTTGAACCAATTCCTCAGAGAAGTTCAAGATAGTTCATCTGGGCACTCAAGAGGAGACTGGATCTGCTCCCTCGATATCAAGCACTCCTACACCCACATTGCCATCTTCCCCAAACACAAAGTATCTTCGCTTTGTGGTGGGGAAGGCTCAGTACCAGTAGAGGCTGCTGCTTTTGGTTTGGCTTCAGCCCTTCTCATCTTCACCAAGTGCCTGGCAGTGGTGGCTGCACATCTCAGGTGCCTTGCAGTATACGTCTTCCCATTCCTGGACGACTGGTTGGTCAAAAACAACTCCCTTGCTTTGGCTCTAACGATGCAGGTGCTGCAATCTCTGGGTTTTGTCATCAACTACCCAAAATTCCCACGGCTCAGGTGAAAGCGTTCTTGCCCCACAGTCGGGCCCTTGCCCTATCTTCATTGGCAACCTTGGTACGCGGCAATCGGGATGTAAGTACCCGCCGTCTGCTTTACTTGTTGGGCTACATGGTAGACTTAGTCCATGCTACCCCATTGCCTGCCTTTGCATGTACAGAGCACAATGTACATTGCGATTGCAATGGCAGCAGACATCTCAGGATATCGAGGCTTGTATCTCCATCACACAACCTCTGAGGATGTCTGTCTTGGTGGGAGAATCCATTCTAGAGTGGGAGATTCCCTTTTAGGCTATCCTGCCTCAAGTGGTCCTTACCACCGATGCTTCTCAAGGCTGGGGAGCCCATGTGGACGGCCACTGGACCGCCCAGGAAGCTCTCTGCCAGATAAACTTCTTAGAGCATCGTGCGATTCGTTATGCCCTCCGGATGTGGCGACCTGGATTTTCCACTAGTGGGGGATCCCAGGTGTGGACCCCTTCACCTCCCCATACAATTACAAAGTGAGCAATTTTTGCTCCCTTTTTGGATGACAGCCCAGCCTCCAATGCCTTCACTGGGGAAGGGGGTCTCCTTTATACGTACCCTGCTCTTCCTGAAGACTCTCCTGAAGCTGCAGTAGGACAGAGGGACCATGATCCTCATAGCCCCTACTGGCCCAGGCAAGCCTGGTTCCCTCTCCTTTTGGGACTTGTTGATCAGGGATCCCATCGGACTAGGGACCGTGCCCAATCTGATAACACAGAATCAGGGCGCCCTATGTCATCCAAACCTCCTGGCATTAGTGTTGACAGCTTAGCCCCTGGATCTCTTTGAAAACGTTTCCCAAGTGCTGGAGGCTTCCAGAAAGCCTTCCACCAGGAAGTCTTACAGGCTGAAATAGAAAAGGTTCTCCACCTGGTGTGAGGGGCATGGCTTACATCCATTCACATGCCCCCCTCCCCAGGCTCTTGAATTACTTGTGGCACCTTTCCAAGCCTGGGCTTAAAACCACCTCAGTCAGGGTTCATCTAACTGCGGTTAGTGCATAAAATCTAGGTATCGCTGGCACATCCATATCAGTGCAACCCATAGTAGGTCACTTTATGAGAGGTCCACTTCAGATAAAGCCCCCTCTCCGGCTTCCTGTTGTGTCCTGGGACCTCAACATTATCCTGGCACAGCTCGTGCTTCGTCCTTTTGAGCCCTTGCGCTCCTGTGAGCTGAAGTTCCTCACTAGAAAGGTTATTTACCTAGTGGCAATCACTTTGGCTCATAGATTTAGTGAGCTTCAGGCCCTAGTTACATACCCAGCATATGCAAAATTCTTCCATGATCGTGTGGTCCTGCATATGCATCCCAAGTTCCTACCTAAGGTTGTGATTGATTTTCATATCAGTCAGACCATTGTTCTGCTCACATTCTTTCTGAGTCCTCATTCCCATCCAGGGGAAAGGGCTCTTCATATCTTGGATTGCAGGAGGGCTTTGGCCTTCTATTTTGAACACTCAGCAGGTTACAGGCAATCCACTCAACTGTTTCTTTCAACAACAATAGGCTGGGAGTTGTGGTGGGCAAACATACTCTTAACTGGCTAGCAGACTGCATCGCCTTCTGCTATGCGCACTCGGCCTTCAGCATGGAGGCCAAATCAAAGCTCACTCTGAGTGTCCTGATGATGTCAGCCCACCTATGGATGGTCCCCGTTACGGACATTTGCCAGGCAGTGACATGGAGCTTCCTGCATGTGTTCATTGCCCACTATTGCTTGGACAAGGATGGTCAACAAGACAGTGCTTTCGGCCAATCTATCCTTCTCAACATCTTTCAGGTCTAAACCTAACTCTTCTGCCTAGGACCCATGCTTTTAGTTCAGGCTATCTCCCTGTATTACTAACAGCACCACAGTTATTGTGCCTGTTGGTACCCGGGCCTGTGCCTGTTACGCAGGGTTATGGTCGGGAGCAGCCTGTAGCTTGGTATTCACCCATGTGTGAGGACTGCCATGCTGCTTGTCCTAAGAGAAAGCACAGTTGCTTACCTGTAACAGGTGTTCTCCTAAGACACCAGGATGTTAAGCCTCAGGAAACCCGCCCACCGCTCCAAGGAGTTTTTCTGCATTTTGTTTTATTTTTCGCTCGTGTTTCTTCATCTCTTACAAGACTGAAGGGGGACCTCGCATGGATAGTGGCATGCTGGGCATGCTCAGTGTGCCAGTCAAAGCCTCTAGAAACTTTGACAAGTTTTCCATGCCAGGCTACATCTGATGGTCACCCATATGTGAGGACTAATATCCTGCTCCCCTAGGAGAACACCTGTTACAGGTAAGTAACTGTGCTGTATCTTTGCTGTTAGAATTATGTATGCTGTAGTTCACAAGCCATCCAAAGCCATGTTTTTCATGCCATCCTAAATGATTATGCCAGGGGAAAATAAAAGTGCACTTGTTACAGGTGAAGTTTTTGTCTTCTCAGTGGGATGATGAGACAGACATGACTAAGCTGGAGGAGTGTGTGCGAACGGTTCAGATGGATGGCCTGGTCTGGGGATCTTCCAAACTTGTTCCTGTTGGCTATGGCATTAAGAAGCTTCAGATCCAGTGTGTGGTGGAAGATGACAAGGTTGGAACTGACATGCTTGAGGAGGAAATCACAAAGTTTGAAGATTACGTAAGTAATACTATATTCTATTCTGTAAATATGAATTCCATTTCTAGTTCATGTATCTTGCATAATTGTCTGTACAAAAAGACTCAGAGGTGTGTATCCCACCTACACAGTAACAAAAAATACACCCCCCACCTGTCCATGCAGAAAATTTTAAAAATTATTTTATAATATATATATATATATATATATATATATATATATATATATATATAATGTGTCAAAAAAGCAAACAATGTTGGGAATTATTAGAAAGGGAATGGTGAATAAACAGGAAAATGTCATAATCCTCTGTTGCTCCATGGGGAGAATGCACCTTGAATACTGTGTACAATTCTGGTCGCCGCATCTCAAAAAAGATATAATTGCGATGGAGAAGGTACAGAGAAGGGCAACCAAAATGATAAAGGGGATGGAACAGCTCCCCTATGAGGAAAGGCTGAAGAGGTTAGGGTTGTTCAGCTTGGAGAAGAGACGACTGAGGAGGGATATGATAGAGGTGTTTAAAATCATGAGAGGTCTAGAACGGGTAAATGTGAATCGGTTATTTACTCTTTCAGATAATAGAAAGACCTAGGGGGCACTCCATGAAGTTAGCATGTGGCACATTTTAAAACTAATCGGAGTAAGTTCTTTTTTACTCAACGCACAATTAAACTCTGGAATTTGTTGCCAGAGGATGTAGTTAGTGCAGTTAGTATAGCTGTGTTTAAAAAAGGATTGGATAAGTTCTTGGAGGAGAAGTCCATTACCTGCTATTAATTAAGTTGACTTAGAAAATAGGCACTGCTATTACTAGCAATGGTAACATGGAATAGACTTAGTTTTTGGGTTCTTGCCAGGTTCTTATGGCCTGGATTGGCCACTGTTGGAAACAGGATGCTGGGCTTGATGGACCCTTGGTCTGACCCAGTATGGCATGTTCTTAACCAGAAATCCACTACTTATAAGCAAAGGGTGGAAAAAGTGCTGTGTAAAATATACATAAGGGGGGAAAACCTGACAGTGCACCTTATTGAATGTTGCACAAAGACAATTTCCAACAGTGCAAAAAGCTATTTTAGGCTGCCATCACTGGAGGGAAAAAACCCTTTCTCCCAGGATAAGCAGGGTAGTGGTCCTCACATATGGGTGACGTCACTGGACAGAGCCCTATCATGGAAAACTTTTCTGTCAGTTTCTAGAAAGCTTTGACTGGCACACTGAGCATGCCATGAGTCCTGTGTCCACAGGGGTCTCCCTTCAGTCTTTTTTCCACGCTGCAGTTTGCCTAGCGTTCAGGAGCTCTGTGAGATTTCTCACAACTTTTCCTCACGGAAACACTTGACGTTTTACTTCACAAATAATTTTTCCCTACACAGGTCTCCCTTCATATACATTTCATCGACGCTCGGTGAGTAATATGCTCTGTTTTTTGGTCGGTTCCTGTCACCTCACAAACTGTTTCTCCGGCTTACCAACTGAATTGCGGCCGCCTTTCTCCCTATGTTTATCATCCTCTGTCGGCCTGTGAATGTCCTTCCTGCGATCCTCCACCGGGTTATTGGGGCTAGAGGGATAGGGACACCCGCGTTTACCATTGCCTCCAGGGCCGCTATCAATGTTCTCATCAACGCCCTCATAGGTACTACCGGAGCACCTAAACTCAGTGCCCTCAACTAAACAAAACGCTCCATACTTCGGATTCTTAACCAAAGCCCAGTGTAATCCTTGGCCACTAAATAGTGCCAGGAGCAGTGAAGGCACGGTGACAGTCAGTCACCAGTTGCCATCCGAGACAATGAGGGCATCTACCTCGGTGCTGGGGAATGACCGGGCCAAGCACCATGGGAATCGTCAGACACTGTGACAGTTTGCCACCGACGCCATCCAGGACATCGGTTGCATCTTACTCTGTGCTGGAAAATGACTGGGCCGAGCACAGAGGGAAACATCGCTACTGCCACCGACTCTGTTCCGGACATCGGTGGCAGTTCCTGTGTGCTGGAGAATGACCGGGCTGAGCTCCAAGGGATACAGCCACCACCGACATGGTTCCACATTCGGAGCCGGCACTTATTCCGCACCGGCATCAATGTCCATTGAGCCAGTTGCGAAGCGGGTCCGGGTATACAAGTCCTATGCTTTCTGCACCCGAGGTGTTCCCCCACCAACAACTGTGCTGGGTACTGAGCCACCACAAAATAATGTGGAACCGCCAGTAATGCCTAGCCTGTCTCCTCTGTAGCTGCACTACCATACCAGCTTACAGAGTGGAGCCGGACGTTTACGTCCCTCAGGCTGTCCTCGATGCCTCCCGAAATCTACTAACACTGGAGCCATCGATATTCACACCACTGTGGCACCGCCTCATTGCAATACCTACCAACGACAGCCTAAGTCATCGCAGACTCGTCCTTCTGCGCCTCCACCACGAAGCATGGTGAGTACTCTAATCCCGCTTCAGCAACAATCCCATCGAGACCTGGTCACTAAAACGGACCAGATGGTTTTGGAAGGTTCTAGGCCGTGTTATCTTCCAGGAATCATATTTGTCACATATTGCTCTTATCAGCTGTTTGACACAACACCAAGGGAGCCTCTCTGCCAACAACTTGGGATTGCTTCAAGACATCCTCCCATTGCCAGCAAACAGGACTCCATACTCGATAATACTCTGGCTTCTGGATCTTAATTACAGCCCGAAGTCCCAGATACAGATCTGCTAGACACAAGATCCAGCAGACACTGCTTCAGTTGCAAGCCCACTTCGAGACCTGGCGACAGTTCTCTACATTTTCTTGCACAGCAGAGAGAGATGTGGGAAGGACTTTTACCGCTCCCGTGTGAGACCAACTGATAATCCAGATTACACCAGTTCCGCCATTTGGGCAGGCTCCTGGTTTTTCAGCCTTGCCAGACATCAGAGCGGCCATCCCACTGAGAACCAGGGCTCGGGGAACCATTCCCTGGACGCAACAAGGCGGGGGGATTTTAATCCCGCTATTCCTTCTTTCAACAGAAAGGCGCTCTCCACCAGTCCTGGACCTCAGAAATCTCAACAATTTTCTTCAGAAGGGAAAGATCAAAATGGTGTCTCTGGTCACCGTGCTTCCCTTACTACAATAAGTGGGTTACCGCTCTCCTCTGGTCTTTCTATGATAATGAGTAATGAGTCAACAACATTCCAGTAGCAAGTTCTGCCGCTCACATTAGCTTAGACAACTTGTGTATTTCACCAAAATGCCTAGCAGTGACTGCTGTTTCTCTACGGAGCAAAACAGCATTCACGGTTTTCCTTGCATGGATGACTGCTAATAGGAGTCAATCCAAGCAAGGAGCTCTAAATTCTCCAAGACTCGCTATAAATCTTCTCAATTTGGCTAGGATTTCTGATCAACTACCATAAATACCATATAGAATAGTTCTGGGCTCTACAGTCGCAGTGGACTTCCTGCCCAACAACTGCGCAGACATCCTGTTAAACTCTTCACATCTCTGCACACATGCAGCATAGCCTGAGCCTATCAATTCTTTCATTGCTGGGCCACGGGGTTTTCACTATCCACGTCACTCCTATGGCCAGACTAGCCATGAATAAGTTTAGTGGATTTTCAAATTTCAGAGGCTCTAAGCAATTCAACTGCTTTCCCTGATCCTTATTACTGATCCAGTACCAAATCCTCGGATCTTGGCCACGGTCCCGTTCAACTAGGGTTGGAGAGCTCTAATCCACATCCTTCTGACCCAAGATGCGTCTATTCCGCTCCGTAAAAGTCTCAGAACAACTTCCTGGAGCTTCGAGCCAAGTGGAGAAGGCTCGCCTAGGGCGCCTAATCCCCTTGCACCGGCCCTGAGCAGAAGCATACTCCGCATCACAGAAAAAATTACAAACAGGGTTTGGATCAGTAACTCTGACAATGAAGTAGGCCTAGAACCTCCTGGGTACAAAAAAACCCTAGAGATGTAAACAAGCGAAGGACTCTTGGACAAAGACCGCACAGTTTCCTTCAGTGTTAGAAGACAACCAAAAACACAAATGGAGTCCGAGAACTCCCCAGAAAGAAACTGCGGTCCATTGACATCCACTGCTATTACATGGAATAGACTTAGTTTTTCGGTACTTGCCAGGTTCTTATGGCCTGGATTGGCCACTGTTGGGAAACAGGATGCTGGGCTTGATGGACCCTTGGTCTGACCCAGTATGGCATGTTCTTATATTCTTATATTCTTATGCCCTTTATGCCTTAAAACACTCCTCATACAAAGCTTTGTGCATACAGACTGACAGCATAGTTGCAATGTGGTATTCCAACACACAAGCACGCACAGGCTCTTACCTGCTCTTCCAGAAGGTCGCGCAGCTCTAGCCCTGGCACACTCCATGCATCTACGGGCCACTTATCTAATAGGCATACCGAATGCGCTAGCAGACCTTCTTCTTAGATGTCTCCATCCTCATGAATGGTCTCTGAATCCATGTGCAGCGAGCAAAATCTATTGCTGAGGTCAACTAACCTTTGACCTCTGTCTGAATCGCGCGACAAAGTTGAAAGATTCTACTCCCTACATATGTATCAGAATGCGTTCCCATGGGCGCCTTTGCTCGCTCTGCAACAAAGGCCCTCCTATAGGTGTCTCTTTCTTTTGATACCACTCCTAGCCAAAAACTCTTGTGATGCTACAGCAGGATAGGTTTCCAATGCTTTTCATAATCACATCCTAGCCTTGACAAGTATGCTCCCCATACTTCTCAGCCTATCACGCCAGTAACCAATTCGCCTGCCCACAGGTCAGTCTCATAACACAGATTCCGTGATATTCTCAGGTACTTGTAGCTTCATGAGAACCTTCCACACGTAAATCTTACCATTCAAAATGGGCAAGTTTTACTACATGGTGTGCACAAAAAGGTTTTAGCCCCTTTTTTCTGCACCACTCCATCTGTCTTAGGCTATCTAGCATACCCCTCGGATTCTGGTCCCCAGACATCCTCCGCACGGGTACACCTCTGTTCCAATTCAGTGCATCACCTGGGAATAGGGGATGACCGATCAACTGCTCAACCCCTTATGAGTCTGCTTACTATGGGTTCTCTGATTAAGCCGCCTCTGTTCACTGGTTACAGAATGGGGCCTACATGTAGTGTTTATAAGACTCATACGCTCCCTGTTCGAGCCTTTGCAGTCTTAACATGGGAAATTCTTTCCCTTGTAGCCATCACTTCTGCTAAAAGGGTCAGTGAGTTGCAAGCCCTTGTTGCATACTCAGCTGACACTAGGTTCCTCTGTGACAGAGTGGTCCTCTGTACTCACCCTAATATTCTTCTTAAGGTAGACGCAGCCTCTCACCTTACTCAGAATATACTCTGCCCACTTTTTCCCAAGGCCTCTCTCATCAGGGCGAGAGGGTTTTCCACACCTTGGACTGTAAGTGTGCACTTGCATTCTAACTAGACCGCACTGCACTCCATAGGAAATACACCCAACTCTTTTTCCTTCTTTGAAAAGACAAGCTGCAAGTTCCAGTGGGCAAACAAACCCTCTCCAACTGGCTAGCAGTCTGTATCAAATTCTGCTATGAGACAGCAGGCCTTCCTCTCTAGGGATGAGTGCAGGCACATTCTGTAACAACCATGACAACATCAGTACCACACTATCGTTCAGTAGCAATTGCTGCGACTTGTAGCTCTCTTCACACATTCGCAGCCCCCTACTGCTTAGGTATGAAAGTCTGCCTTTGGCCAACCTGTCTTGAAAAGCTTTCTTCAGTGTAATCCCCAACTCCTTCCACAATCACCTGCTGTGATTTCAGGCTCCTCATCATTGCTAATAGCACCCCAATTATTGTGCCTGCTGCACGAGTTGTCTGCTATTGGCCTGTTGTAATACGAGTCAGCCTGTAACTTGCTAATCACCCATATGTGAGGACTACCATCCTGCTTGTCCTGGGAGAAAGCAGAGTTGCTTACCTGTAACAGGTGTTCTCCCAGGACAGCAGGATGGTAATCCTCACGAAACCCACCCGCCACCCTGTGGAGTTGGATTCACTATCATTTATTTTATTTTTTCGCTCACATTTTTGCTACAAACGAGACTAAAGGGAGACTCCTGTGGACACAGGGATCTTGGCATGCTGGGCATGCTCAGTGTGCTAGTCAAAGCTTTCTAAAAAAACTGACAGAAAAGTTTTCTGTGATAGGGCTCCATCCAGTGATGTCCCCCCATATGTGAGGACTACATCCTGCTGTCCTGGGAGAACACCTGTTACAGGTGAGCAACTCTGCTTTGTTTAAACACCACCATTGTTTTCACCTTTAAAGGCCAAGACATTTCCTTTTAAGTATAGACTTGAAATCTAGTTCATTTTTACTCTGTACCTATCTTTATATAAATGCTTGTGTAGACTTCTGGAAAATAAACCAACAATGCGGACATGGCCATGTTTCGCGGCTTGAGTTGCTGCTTCAGGGCGTTCATTTCATTTAGAAAGATGATCAAAATCACAAGTCTTCTAGGCTTTTTCTAAGCTTGGTTAAAAGTATTCCATGTTTTCCACCACCAGTTGTAATCTGCATTTGTAACTGATTTATCTTGCCGCTTACGGAGAACACATTAAAAATAAGCAACTCCGTTTCATTGATGTCTGCATTGTGCTGGGTAAAGTTCTGGTCACCGCATTTCAAAAAATACATAGCTGAACTGGAAAAGATACTGAGAAGAGCAACCAAATGATAGAGGATTGTACGGCTCCTCTGTGAGGAAAAGCTAGAGGTTAGGGCTGTTCAGCTTGTAGATGGCTGAGGGGGGGATATGATAGAGGTCTATAAAATCATAAGTGGAATAGAAAAGGTAAATGTAAATTGATCACTCTTTCAAAAATACAAAGGCTTGGGATGCCCCATGAAGTTATAAGTAGCACATTTTAAAAAAAGAATATTTTTTCACTCAGTGCACAGTTAAGCTCTGGAACTCATTTTCAGAGCATGTGGTAAAGACAATTAGTGTAGCTGGATTTAAAATAAAATTTGGATAAGTTCGTGGAGGAAGAATCCATAAACCATTATTAAGCAGATAAACTTGACAAAAGCTACTGCTTAACCCTGGGCATTAGCAGCATGGGATCTGTCTACTATTTTGGATCCTGACAGGATTGGCCACTGTTGGAAACAGGATACTGGGCTTGGTCTGACCCGAGTATGGTGGTAATTATGTTCTTATGTGACTCAAATATCTAAAAACATCTTTCCATAAGAACATATACCATACTGGGTCAGACCAAGAGTTCATCAAGCCCAGTATCCTGTTTCCAACAGTGGCCAATTCAAGTCATAAGTACCTGGCAAGTACCCAAACATTAGATAAATCACAAGCTACTGTTGCTTATTAATTACTGTAGTAGCAGTTTATGGATTTTTCCTCTAGGTACTTATTCAAACCTTTATCCCAGGACAAGCAGGATGCTAGTCCTCACATATGGGTGACATCGGTAATGGAGCCCTATGTACGGAAAAACTTCTTTAAAAGTTTCCATGAAACTTTTGAATGGCACCGGAGTGCCTACTGAGCATGCCCAGCATGCCATGATATTCCCTGCCACAGGGGTCTCCCTTTAGTCTTCTTTTTTCCGCGAAGCCGTTAGCATCGCGGGATAATTGGAGTCCTGAGGTGAATTTCACCTAGCGAAAAAAAATTCGTATTTTCGGAAAAAATTTACTCCATCCGCAGGGGTTTCCCTTAGTATAACTTTTTCCGCTTTCGATTCCCGGCCGGGAACGATATTTTTGGGCTTATCGCCGTCGACGGCTGTCCGGCGCCATGGCCTCTGGCTTCAAAAAATGCCCAAATTGTGTGAGGACAATGTCGATAACCGACCCTCACTTCGAATGTGTTCTTTGCCTAGGCAAAGACCACAATATCCAAACATGTAAATCATGTGCAGAAATGACAGCGAAAGGTCGTCGTCTTCGGGCCGAAAAAATGGAGCAGTTATTCAATATCCAATTGCTTCCAAGGCCTTCGACCTCAGCGCAATCTTCTCCATCCGCTTCAGTCTGTCAAATAATGCTGAAGCAGAAACGTCCAGAGGCGGGAGATGCCTCAACACCGTCCCCTTCGGTTTCTTCAAAAGCATCGACCTCGGGGAGCGAAAAGCAGAAAGACAAACACCGCCACCGGCATCGGAGACGCCAGGTAACGATGACCGAGAATCCATCGGAAGCCACGGCCTCGCCAGCAAAGAAACCCCGGACGGGAACTGAGGCTCAGAGGCCTAGTGAAGGGCGATCCCCCACCGATATCGGTGCAGGGCTCCATACCTCCTCAGGGCTCTGAGGAGGTATTGGCATCGCCAACACCGCCTCCCTCCACAGCTGCTCTGTTATCACCAGCTGTGAGAGTGGAACTTGACTCCTTTATTCGTCAAGCGGTGCAACAGGCTCTGCGCGATGCGATTCCGCCTCAGCCATCGACAACTCCACCGATGCCCGTTCCATCGCCGAGAGAGCCAGCACCATCGATGCCGCAGACACAGACGAGAGCATGGGAACCGGTACCGATGCCTACTCCGGTACCTTCACCGGTGCTACCGGTACCTCCACCGGTACCTCCACCGGTGCCACTGATTCCTCCACCGGTACCCACACCGATATCTCCGCTGCCAACACCGGTACCCAAGGATGATGTATCCGGGTTACATCCAGTCTTCACCAAACTGGACACTACTGGACATCCTCACTAAGAAAATTCCAATGGAACCGATTCCAGGCCCATCTGGAGTGCCAAGACCCCCAAGGCCTCGTTCTCCGGTCTTACCATCTAGTCCTATGCAGCCAATCCCTCATCACACACATGAGATGCCTGTAGACACCAGCTCTGAATTCTCTTCTGATGAGGAAATATTTTCAGAGCCTTCTCCGCCAGATGACCACAGGAAATCACCTCCTGAGGGCCTCTCTTTTACCAACTTTGTTAAAGAGATGGCTGACACCATTCCCTTTCCCATTCAAACATAGGTGGATGCACGTCAAAAAACCTTGAAGTCCTCCAGTTTGTGGACCCTCCCAAGGAAATGCTAGCAGTCCCTGTCCATGAGGTGTTCCAGGAACTGCAATATAGGATTTGGGAGCATCCAGGTTCGGTGTCAGCAGTTAATAAAAGAGCAGAGTCAACCTACCTAGTGCAACCTATTCCAGGGTTCCAGAAACTACAGTTGCCCCACCAATCAGTGGTCGTTGAATCCGCTCAGAAGAAGGCAAAGCGGCAAAAATCCCACTCTTCTGTACCACCTGGGAAAGAGAGTAGGCTTCTGGATAACCTGGGAAGGAAAATCTTTCAAGGTTCAATGCTGGTTTCAAAAATTTCATCCTATCAATTATATATGAACCAGTACCAAAGGAACCTGTGGAAACAGGTTCAGGAACTCTCTCTCTTCCTGAGCAGTATCAGGAATCCTTACAAGACATAGTTCATAAGGGCCTCGAGTCTGGTAAACACGAGGTTCGAGCAACCTATGATTGTTTTGAGACTGCTGCAAGGCTATCAGCATCGGGTATTGCGGCAAGAAGATGGGCATGGCTCAAAGCCTCTGATCTGCGCCCGGAGGTTCAAGAACATTTGGCAGATCTGCCTTGCTTGGGGGACAATCTCTTTGGTGAGAAAATAAAAGAAGCTGTGGCAACCCTAAAGGACCACTCTGAAACCTTGAAACAATTGTCTTCTCAACCACAAGACACTCAGCCTTCTGCCAGGAAATTTCCAAGGCGTGACACTCGACGGCCTTATCGCCCACATCGATATTACCCCCCAGCAGGTAGGCCAAGAACTAGCCGCCCAGCGCAACGACAGCAGCCTAGACAAAGGCCTTCAAGGGCTGAACCACCTCCACAGACGGCCACTACATCTGGTTTTTGAAAAGCCCCAGAGAGCAGCAGCCAGATCAACCCATTCCCAGAAACACCGGTAGGAGTTCGAATACAATACTTCCACAACTATTGGACCTCCATCACCACCGACCAGTGGGTGTTATCCATCACAACTCACGGTTACAGACTGGATTTCCTAACTATCCCAATAGAAAATCCACCACTTCAATCTTGGACAGTAAATCAACACTCCATAATTCTTCAAACAGAATTATCCACCCTTCTGAGAGCCAGGGCCATAGAACCAGTTCCTGGCCCTCAAAAGGGCAGAGGATTCTACTCCAGATATTTCCTCATTCCAAAGAAAACAGGAGGCCTTCGACCTATCCTAGACCTCAGAAATCTCAACAAATTTCTCAAAAAAGAAAAATTCAGAATGGTATCCCTAGGCACCATTCTACCTCTTCTTCAAAGGGGAGATTGGCTCTGCTCTCTGGATCTTCAAGATGCATACGCTCACATCCCCATCTTTCCTCCTCATCGCCAATACCTACGCTTTCGGGTACTGGATCAGCACTTCCAGTACAGAGTGCTACCATTCGGCCTTGCATCAGCACCACGAGTATTCACAAAATGCATGGCTGCAGCAGTGGCACACCTCCACAAGCACAGAGTGCATGTGTTCCCTTATCTGGACGATTGGCTCATCAAAAGTCAAACAAAAGAAGGAGCTCTCACTTCTCTCAAGCTCACCATCCAAGTGCTGCACTCCTTGGGATTTCTCATCAACTACCAGAAATCCCATCTGTCACCAACTCATCTGATACAGTTTATAGGTGCAGAGCTGAACACTGTGATAGCAAAAGCTTTTCTTCCAAGAGACCGTGCTCAAACACTTATCCTGTTGACTCACAATCTTCGCAACCAATTCCAGGTAACAGCTCACCAGTGCCTCATTCTTCTAGGGCACATGGCTTCCACAGTTCATGTAACTCCCATGGCCAGATTGACCATGCGACTTCTGCAATGGACACTCAAAGCTCAGTGGATACAAGCCACTCAACCAATGTCCACTCCTATTCACATAACACCAGAGCTCAGATCTGCACTCCTCTGGTGGACATCAATGAACAACCTGCTCAAAGGCCTACCTTTCCAGCAACCAGTTCCACAAGTGACTTTGACTACAGATGCATCCACCTTAGGGTGGGGAGCACATATTGGTCATCTAAAGACACAAGGCAAGTGGACGAAGCTTGAAGCCTCTTTTCAAATAAACTTCCTGGAGCTTCGAGCTATACGCTATGCGCTGCATTCATTCAAGGACTGCCTATCACACAAAACTGTTCTGATCCAAATGGACAACACAGTAGCCATGTGGTACATCAACAAACAAGGGGGGACAGGTTCTTATCTCCTTTGTCAAGAAGCAGCACAGATTTGGGACTGGGCCCTGACACACTCAATGCTTCTTCGGGCCACTTACCTAGCAGGCATCCACAACATAGTCCTTGGATCCAGCAATAGCATCCAAGATCTTTCAATGCTGGGGTCAACCGACGATAGATCTTTGCATCCCATCTCAACTACAAAGTGAACAATTACTGCTCTCTACTCCGACAGCAGAACAGCCTACAAAAGGACGCGTTTGCTCGCCATTGGAATTCAGGCCTGTTATACGCGTATCCACTGATACCACTCATAACCAAAACACTAGTGAAGCTACAACAGGACAAGGGGACTATGATACTCATAGCCCCATATTGGCCTCGACAAGTATGGTTCCCCACACTGCTAGATCTCTCAGTCAGGGATCCAATTCGCTTGGGAGTAGCTCCCAATCTCATAACTCAGGAACAGGGTCAGTTGCGCCATCCCAACCTTCAATCCCTGTCCCTGACAGCATGGATGTTGAAAGCTTGATCTTACAACCTCTCAACCTTCCATCCTCTATATCTCAAGTACTTATAGCTGCACGTAAACCTTCCACTAGAAAGAATTATTCATACAAATGGAAATGGTTTACTTTGTGGTGCACTCAGAAAGATTTAGATCCTTTCACTTGCCCCACTACCTCGCTACTAGATTACCTTTACCATCTCTCAGACTCTGGTCTTAAGACATCATCTGTAAGGGTACACTTAAGTGCAATCTCAGCTTATCATACCAAGCTGGGAGATGCATCTATATCCACACAGCCTCTCGTCAGTAAATTCATGAGGCCTAACTCACATTAAACCTCCAGTTCATTCCCCAAGCATACAATGGGATCTGAACATGGTATTAACTAGACTTATGCGTTCTCCTTTTGAACCCATAAATACTTGTGACCTTAAATACCTTACTTGGAAAACGGTATTTCTCATAGCCATTACATCAGCCAGAAGGGTCAGTGAATTACAAGCACTAGTCACATACGAACCTTTTACCAAGTTCCTCCATGACAGGGTAGTCCTCTGGACACATCCAAAATTCCTTCCTAAGGTTGTCACGGAATTTCACTTGAACCAATCAATAGTTTTACCTACATTCTTTCCTAGGCCTCACTCTCACCAGGGAGAAAGAGCCTTACACACTTTGGACTGTAAGCGTGCGTTGTCCTTCTATTTAAACCGCACTACAGCCCAAAGAAAATCCAGTCAGCTGTTTGTATCCTATGATCCAAACAAACCAGGTAAAGCAGTGGGTAAGCATACTCTGTCAAACTGGTTAGTAGATTGCTTACAATTTTGTTATGAAAAAGCAGGCCTTACTCTTCAAGGGCGGGTAAAAGCACACTCAGTAAGAGCGATGTCAACTTCAGTAGCACACCTTCGCTCTGTACCTATTCTGGACATTTGCAAAGCAGCAACATGGAGTTCTCTTCATACCTTTGCAGCTCACTACTGCTTAGACAAAGAAGGAAGACAAGATTCAGCCTATGGACAATCCGTCTTAAAGAACTTGTTTCCAGTGTAATCCCAACTCCTTCTACATCCAACCTGCTGTGATCTTTGGCTGATTCATTTCATCAACAATACTTCACTGTTGCTCACATCCAAATGACTCAGCCTCTAGCTTGCTAATCACCCATATGTGAGGACTAGCATCCTGCTTGTCCTGGGATAAAGCAAAAATTGCTTACCTTGTAATAGGTGTTATCCCAGGACAGCAGGATGTAGTCCTCACGAAACCCACTCGCCACCCCGCGGAGTTGAGCTTGATACATTTTATTATTTTATTTTTGCTAACGCTTATTGCTACAAAACAAGACTAAATCTCCTCTAATCTCTGTTATCTGTTAAAATGTTAAATGTATTTATAATGTTGTTTATAATGTTATTTGTTATAATGTAAGCCGCCCATGTGGCGACAGTTTTATTTCACTGTACACCGGTGTGATATGTATTTTATACAGGACGTCGGTTTATAAAAACTAAAAATAAATAAATAAAGGGAGACCCCTGTGGCAGGGAATATCATGGCATGCTGGGCATGCTCAGTAGGCACTCCGGTGCCATTCAAAAGCTTCATGGAAACTTTTAAAGAAGTTTTTCCGCACATAGGGCTCCATTACCGATGTCACCCATATGTGAGGACTAGCATCCTGCTTGTCCTGGGATAACACCTATTACAAGGTAAGCAATTTTTACTTTTTTTAAACCCAATTACACTAACTGCTGTAACCACATCCTCTGGCAATGAGTTCCAGAGCTTAACTATGTGCTGAGTGAAAAGTTTTCTTCAATTTGTTTTAAATGAGCTACTTGCAAACTTCATTGCGTGCCCCGTGGTCCTATTATCTGAGATAATAGATTACATTAACTTGTTCAAGTCATTTCATGATTTTGTAGATTTTTATCATACCCCCCCCCTTCAGTCGTCTCTTCTCCACTGAACAGCCCTAACTATTTCAGCCATTCCATGCCCCTTATTTTAAAACCAATTAAGAGCACAACATGAGTATTATATGGTACTAAGCTAAAAACAAGACATACTCTGTATTAACTGAGGGCATAAAGGGTATATTATGGGGTTAAACCTGGCACGGGGTCTCTCACCCAGTTTATCTTAATAGTTGTTGTTTTTCAATTTCAGGTGCAGAGTGTGGACATTGCTGCTTTCAACAAGATTTAAAGAAAATGTAAAGTTTTTTTGTGAGAATGTAACAAAATAAAATTCATGAGTGCAGAATTTGAGGGCTACGTCCTTGTGTGTTGAAGTCTTGTAACCTCCTGCCTGTCTTCTTGCTTTTATTTGCTATTACCTTTCTCCAGCTATTAGCTTGTGTGTTCAGTCTAGGATGGAGCAAACTGAGACTTGGTAGTAAAATTGCAGCAATTCAGAAAAACCTCTTCCCACAAGATGATGCAGTCTCCTTTCTGTGCTCAGACTTTACCTACTTGGCAGACCCACCTAATGCTATTGATGAACTTGCACAATCCTTTAATTTATGGCTCTTCTGTGAGAATTTCCATCTAACTACATGAGGTTCTGTATTATGATATACAGATTGCTGGTTGAAAAATAAAAACTGAGCATATCCCCCACCCTGATGCAATGAACTATGAGGGTCACAATCTTTTTATTTATTTAGATTTTTATATTTTTATATTCTCCCAGGACAAGCAGGATGGTAGTCGCAACGGACATCCTGCCTAACAACCGCGCAGACATCCTGTCAAATTCTCCACATCTCTGCGCATATGCAACTTAGCCTCAGCCCATCAATTCTTTCATTCCTGGGCCACAAGGTTTTCACTATCCACGTCACTCCTATGGCCAGACTAGCCATGAGTAAAATTCAGTAGATTTTCAAATTTCAGTGGCTCTAATCCGTTCAACAGCTTTCATCCCTGATCCATATCACCGATCCAATACCAAATCCTCAGATGATCTTGGCCACGGTCGCATCCAACTTGGGTTGGAGAGCTCGCATCCACATCCTCCAAACCCAAAATGCGTCTACTCCGCTCCATGAAAAGTCTCAGATCAACTTCCTGGAGCTTCGAGCCATGCTTATGCCTTTTATGCCTTAAAACACTGCCTCTCACAAAATATTTGTGGATACAGACAGACAATATATTGGCAATGTGATATTCCAACAAACAAGCCTGCACAGGCAGTAATCTGCTCTGCCAGGATGCCATGCAGTTCTGGGCCTGGGCCCTTGCACACTCCATGCATCTACGGGCCACTTATCTAACAGGCATACTGAACGTACTAGCAGACCATCTCAATGTCTCCATCCTCACGAATGGTCTCTGAATCCATGTGTAGTAAGCAAAATCCTCAAGTGCTGAGGTCAACCAACCTTTGACCTCTATGTCCGAATCGAACCATAGAATGGACAGATTCTACTCTCTACACATGCATCAAAATTCATTCCTGTGGATGCCTTTGCTCGCCCATGCAACAAAGGCCTCCTATATGTGTCTCTTCCAATACCGCTCATAGCCAAAACTCTCGTGATGCTACAGCAGTACAGGTTTCCAATGATTCTCATAACCATGTCCTGGCCTCGACAAGTATGTTCCTCATACTTCTCTATCTATCACTCCAGTAACCAATTTGCCTGCCCACAGGCCAGTCTCATAAGACTCACTGATATTCTCAGGTACTTGTAGCTTCATGACAACCTTCCATTCGAAATGGGCAAGTTTTACCACATGGTGTGCAAAACAAGGTATTGGCCCCTTTTTTTCTGCACCACTCCATCTCTCTTAGGCTATCTAGGATACCCCTCAGATTCTTGTCCCCAGACATCCTGCACAAGGATACACCTCAGTTCCATTTCAGCGTACCACCTGGGAGTAGGGGATGCCTGATTAACGGCTCAACCCCTTATGAGTCGGCTTATCGTGGGTTCTCTACAAATTAAGCCTCCTCTAGGATCACTAGTTACGGAATGGGGCCTACATGTAGTGCTTACAAGACTCGTACGTTCCCCGTTCGAGCCTTTGCATTCCTATAACTTTAAAATTCTAACATGGGACGTTCTTTCTCTTGCTCATCCGACCCTAGGTTAATCCATGACAGAGTGGTCCTCTGTACTCACCCTAATATTCTTCTTAAGCTAGACGCAGCCTCTCACCTTATTCAGAATATACTCTGCCCACTTTTTCCCAAGGCCTCTCTCACCAGGGTGAGAGGGTTTTCCATGTCTTGGGCTGAAAGTGTGCACTTGCATTCTATCTAGACCGCACTGCACTCCATAGGAAATACACCCAACTCTTTCCTTCTTTGACAAAGACAAGCTGTGAGTTCCAGTGGGTAAACAAACTCTCTCCAACTGACTAGCAGACAATATCGAATTCTGCTGTGAGGCAGCAAGCCTTCCTCTCTAGGGGTGAGTGCAGGCACATTCTGTAACAGCCATGACAACATTGGTACCAAACTATCGTTCTGTACCAATTGCCGACATTTCCCAGGCTGCAACTTGTAGCTCTTTCACACATTCACAGCCCTCTACTGCTTAGATATGGAAGTCTGTCAAGACTCTGCCTTTGGCCAACCTGTCTTGAAAAGCTTTCTTCCACTATTATCCCCAACTCCTTCCACAATCACCTGCTGTGATTTCAGGCTCCTCATTTCTAATAGCACCCCAATTATTGTGCCTGCGCACCAGTTGTCTGCTATTGGCCTGTTGTAATATGAGTCAGCCTGTAACTTGCTAATCACACATATGTGAGGACTTACCATCCTGCTTGTCCTGGGAGAAAGAGTTGCTTACCTGTAACAGGTGTTCTCCCAGGACAACAGGATGTAGTCTTCACGAAACCCACCCATCACCCCGCGGAGTTGGGTCCGCTAACGTTTATTACTTTATTTTTTCGCTTGCACTTTTTGCTACAAATGAGACTGAAGGGAGACACCTGTCTACACAGGGATCATGGCATGCTGGGCATGCTCAGTGTGCCAGTCAAAGCTTTCTATAAACTTTGACAGAAAAGTTTTCCATGATAGGTCTCCGTCCAGTGACATCACCCATATGTGAGGACTACATCCTGCTGTCCTGGGAGAACACCTGTTACAGGTAAACAACTCTACTTTCTGCTTTTTTGCAGCATTTCAAAGTGGATTACATTCAGGTACTATAGTTATTTCTCTGTCCCCAGAGGGCTCACAATTTAAGTTTTGTACCTGAGGCAATGGAGGGTAAAGTGACTTGTCCAAGGTCACAAGGAATATCAGTGGGACTTGAACTGGTTCATAGCCCGCTGCTCTAACCACTAGGCTACTCAACATTTATATAAGATGTGTAGTTATATTAGGGTGTCTCATACCTTATAAAGAGCACCATACATTTTATTTAGTATTTTAGTACTTTTTTATACAGACATTCATGATACAGATCATATCATATCTGTTTACAAGGAACATAGGGTTTTAACATTAACCATAACATAGGGGTTAATATACACGTGAAATGGCCTTCTCAATCCCTTATTCCTAAACAATAACTCATAAAATCTTCTTAAACATCAAAAAGATAAAGAATGTGTATCACTAGCAGTAGCCATTGTTTTTGTATATCATATGCTGCATCAAGGGTACAAGTTTATATCAAGAAGACTTTCAACCACTGTCTGTGAATGAATTTCAAACAGTGCAGTCCCAGTGTCATAATGAACTTGTCTGTTGGCAAAAAAAAACAGGATTTTTTTTTTTGTATTCCACCTTTTGGACACTTCAAAACAGATTACATTCAGATACTGCAGGCATTTCCCTATCCTGAGAGGGCTCACAATCTGTTTGTATTTGAGGCAAGGGAAGGTGAAGCGACTTGCCCAAGGTCACAAGGAACAGCATGTGTGACCTCGCTGAAAAGAGAACAGGTAAATGTGAATCGGTTACGTACTCTTTCACATAATAGTACAAGGGGGTACTCCATGAAGCTAGCAAGTAGCACATTTAAAACAAATTCATTCAACACACAAGCTCTGGAATTTTTTGCTGGAAGATGGGGGTTGGGGCATTAAATGAGCTAAGTTTAAAAATGGTTTGGATAGGTTCATGGAGAAGACATCCATAAACTATTAATCAAGTTGACTTGGGGAACAGCCACTGCTATTAGTAGCATTGGATCTATTTAATGTTTGGGTACTTTCTGAGTACTTGTAGACTGGATTGGCCACTGATGGAAACAGGATGCTGGGCTTGATGGACCCTTAATCTGACCCAGTATGGCAACTTCTTATGTTCTTATTGCAAGCATCAAGCAGCCAGTTATGCCATCTGTTTCGATGTTGTGCAGCAAATGCTTTGAGAATTTGGAATATAAATGAAGCTAAATAAAATATTCAAAAATTAAACCTAAAACATAAGTGAACAAACTTACATGTTTATCAAAACTTAAACACTCCAGTGTCATGTATATATTGTTATAAATGTGGAGACGCATGTGTTCTGCTCACTTCAGAGGTGCCAACAGCCATCCACCCTGGCTTTGCTTAGCGTTTATGGTTTTGAAGCACTATGCTTATACTAGAATTGGAATCCTTTAAATGACAGCAGGTAGCAGGTGAACCAGGATTCAATAAGTAGATATTTGATCATAGTGGGATAAGTGATCCCAAGTAGTTCATGTGCAGTAGATGTATCACTTCCTCACCCAGTAGTGTGCAGTTGGGGAATAAGGAAGTGTTGGGTATATGTACCCAACACTTCCTTATATATGACTTAATGTAATTTCTTTTAGTATATTTCCTTCCCGCCCATCCCCCCCTAAGCTCATTCTTTGATTTTATAAACTCTTATCCCATGTAAGAGGACAAGAGCCATTTCCACATCAATCAATTAGAAATTTATCTAAAACCAAGGGAATGACCTAGCCCTTATCTATTAGATTAATTGTCCCCTTGCAGATCATTGCTAAATTAACATTAAATACATCACATAAATTTAAAGGACTCTGATTTATATATTCCCATTCTCATAGCAACCTATGAAATCAACAATATGAAGATGCAGACACTCCAGCAGCGCGATGGGGGCCTTCCAGCCTTTTGCATCAGGTGGCCACATGTATGATCATCAACTAGTTGGTGAGAATGCATGAGTGTGCCTGGTGCAAAGTACTTCTAAAGATCAGAGAACGAGTCTGATTTCAGGAGGCTAGAGTGGGAGATCTGGCAGAGCTGAGGCAGACAGAGGAGTCCTTCAAGAACCTAGCCAAGTCTCAACTCTAGTCCAGCAGCCCCTGTACTGCTTTGGAAGAATAAGGTCACTTGGTCAGAGAGAATTACCCTGATGTAACAGGATGTGAACCTGTAGCAAGGACCTGCTCTCTAGGTGGTGAGTTGTCCTCTCGCACCGAGGATGAGTCTCCCAAGGCTACTGCCCAGGAGCCGAAGGGTTAGATCAGACCTCATAGTTGGTGATTCACTTATTAGGAATGGAGATAGCTTTAGTGGCTGCTGAGTATTGCTTGGTAATGTGCCTGCCTGGTACAAAGGTAGCAGACCTCATGCATCACCTAGAAAAGATTTTAGTGCTGGGAAGGATCTGGCTCTTGTGTACATGTGGGCACCAATGATATAGGAAGGCGTGGGATGGAGTTTCTGGAAGCCAAATTTAGGCTTTTAAGTAGAAAGTTGAAATCCCGGACCTCCAGAGTAAACATTTTCTGAAATGCTCCCTCATTCCATGCGCTTGGACCCCAGAGGCAGGCAAAGCTATGGAGTCTCAATGCATGGATGACAGTGGTGCAGGGAAAGGGGCTTGAGTTTTATTAGGAACTGGCCAACCTTTTTGGACAAGGGGAGCCTATTCTGAAGGGGTGGGCTCCACCTTAACCATTGTGAAACTAGGCCGCTGGTCCTAACCTTCAAAAAGGAGATAGAGCAGCTTGTAACTGGAACAGGGGGTAAAACTGACAGTTGCTCAGGAGTACATGGCTCAGAGGGAGGTATTTTCCCTCTGAGCCATGTGGAGGAGTTGGGGCATCCAGATAGTAAGGTTCCAGAAAAGCAATAGTTCTCCATAGGCCTATAAGTAAAGAACCACCTAAGTTCAGATTTCAAAATATTCCTGTCATCTAATAAACAGATTAATCCCAACAAATAGTTTGAAATGTGTGTATGCTAATGCCAGCAGTGTAAAAAATAAGATGGAAGTTAGAATATCACTGAATGAAGAGGTAGACATAATTGGCAGGTCAGAGACCTGGTGGAAGGAGGTTAACCAATGAGACGGTGCTATACCAGGGTACAAATATCACAATGACAGGGTAGATGAACCCTTTTAGGTTGGGGGAGGGTGCTTTACATTAAGGATGGCATAAACCAACAGGATGAAAATCCTGCAGGAGATTAAATGCACAGAAGAGTGTAGTGATATGTTATTTTTATAGTCTGCTTTTTGGCACTTCAAAGTGGATTACGTTCAGGTGCTCTAGGTATTTCCCTCATCCCTACAGGGCTTACAATCTGAGGCAATGGAGGGTAAAGCGACTTGCCAAGGTCACAAGGAATGACAGTGGGATTTGAACACTGGTTTCCCTGGTGTGTAGCCCACTACTCTAACCTCTATGCTACTCCACTCCTTGGCCAGCTGGCTAAAAGAAACACGATGAAATGCTAGCAGAGATTACGGAAGCTAATAAAATTGGCAGCACACTAATAATAGGATATTCCCTGTACGTAGCCGGATCAGTCCAGACTCCTGGGTTTTTCCTCCCCTCCAGCAGATGGAGACAGAAGTTTTAACTGACTCAGTCCTATACCCCTGAGCTGCCACCTAGAGTCTCTCAGTATTTCTCGGTCTCCAGCAGATGGTGGAGGTGCAAAACTTTAGTCTGGGTTTGGTGTTAGGTTTGTAGGTTTTTAGTTTGTTGGTATTCGTTCCTTCGGGAATCTTAAAAAGACAAGGATTTAGTTTAAAAACAAAACAGAGAAGATATCTCTCTAAGCCTCCCAGGGGGTTGCTAGGTCCTGATGGGACCATCTTCCCTGGTAGCAGAGAATCTGGAGCAGAGGGTTGGAGCCCTGTAACTGCCCGCAGCTGAGGGTGATACCAGGGAGCCCGGTTCACTCACCCTCTGAAGATCTGCACACAGGAAAAATAAAACGCTGAGGTTTATTTAATTTCTGAGCCGGCCTAGCGGTCTCTTTCGGCCCTCCTTCCTTCTGACGCCGTTTTCGCTGTCCTTTTCAGTTCCTATGAGCTCCCGGGGGTTTGTCTTGGTTGCGCTGGTTCTTTTTTTGGACCCCGATCCTAATTTAGCTTGGGGATCATGCCGCATGGTGCAGCCTGTGGGCCGGAGTTTGTACCAGTTGCTTGTCGGGAAGGGAAGACTCTTCGGGGAAGCCAATTCTGGCGAAATTGAATCGCAGCAGCTCTAGAGCATGCAGGGACCCTGGGAGGGCAGAATTGCTGCGGCAGTCTCAGGACCCTTATCTCCTCAGCGCAGATACTGAAGCTTTACTGCAAACATTTAGGGAGCAGGAGAAGGCTGCCCTGGGGGAGAGCTCAGGCGAGGGCGCTACTCCATCTACTTCATGGTGCCCAAGAAGGAGGGCACCTGCGATCCATGCCTCATCCCAGGGTCTGGGATTATTTGCAGGTCCTTGGTTCGATGGCTTCCACTCTCGAACTGGTGCCTTAGGCCTTTGCGCATATGCGTCCTTCAGTCAGCCTTGTTCTCCCGGTGGAATCCACTCTCTGAACAGTTTCATCTTCTCCTCCCACTGATGGATTCGGCACAGTCCAGTCTTCTTCGGTGGCTGTGTCAATTTACGGTGGGGGGGTGGATTTGGAAATTCCCTCCTGGATAGTGGTAACCACAGATGCCAGCCTCTCCGGGTGGGGAGCGGTTTGTCAAGGAATGGCAGTGCAAGGCCAATGGACAAGAACGGAATCCTCCTGGTCAATCAATCAGTTGGAAACCAAAGTGTTTTAGTTGGTGCTGCAGGCCCTCCTTCCTTTAGTAGAGGGACGATCAGTGAGGATACTCTCCAACAAGGCGACAACGGTGGCTTACATCAATCATCAGGGCGGAACCAGGAGTCATCCAGTGGCGGCGGAAGCTCAGCTCTTAATCAACTGGGTGGAGCAACACCTCTACAAGATCACGACCTCTCACATTGCCGGGGTGGTCAATGTGCAAGCTGATTTTCTCAGCCATCACCAGTTGGATCCGGGGGAGTGGGAACTCTCCGAGGTCTTTCGTCTTCTATGCACTCACTGGACCATGCCCTCCATGGATCTCATGGCGACATGCCGCAATGCCAAGGCTCCTCGATTTTTCAGTCTGCGACGGGAACCAGGAGCAGAGGAGGTAGATACTCTAGTCCTTCCCTGGCCAAAGGACGTTCTGTTGTACATCTTTCTGCCATGGCCGTTGGTCGGAAACATTTTGCACCGCATCGAAGCTCATCTGGGCAAGGTGATACTCATGGCTCTGGAGTGGCTGAGGTGTCCGTGGTTTGCCAACCACCTGACTCTAGCAGTGGACGGCCAGCTGAAATTTCGACCGTCTCTGAATCTCTTGCAGCAAGGCCCCGTTTGTTTCGGAGAGGTAGATCGCTTTTGTCTAGCGGCATGGCTTTTGAAAGGCAGCGTTTAAGGAGTAAGGGTTACTCAAATGTGGTTGTTACCACGCTCTTGCATTCTCATAAAACGTCTACCTCCATGGCGTATGTTAGGGGAGTATTTGAATCCTGGTGTCTAGACCTTGAAGTGCAGCCATCCATGGCTTCAATTCCGGATGTTCTGGAGTTTTTACAGGCTGGATTAGCCAAGGGGCTGGCGTTTAATTCTCTATGAGTTCAGGTGGCAGCCCTTGGTTATTTTCGTGGAAAGGTACAGGGGGTTGCATTAGCATCTCATCCAGATGTGGCTCGTTTTTCTGAGAGGGGCTAAGCATTTGCATCCTCCTGTCCCGGAACCCCTGTCCTTCGTGGAAGCTCAATCTGGTTCTCTGCACCCTTTGTGATTCTCCTTTTGAGCCATTGAAATGAGCAACCCTGAAGAATCTGACATTGAAGGTCGTTTTTTTGTGGCTATCTCCTTAGCAAGGCGTGTTTCCGAGCTTCAGGCCTTATCTTGCAGGGAGCCCTTCTTACGGATTTCTGAAGCAGGAGTCTCCTTAAGAACAGTTCCCTCCTTCTCCTGAAAGTGGAGACCTCCTTTCATTTGAATCAGTCAGAGCTCCCTTCTTTCGCAGGTCTGGATTCTTCTCCAGAGTCTAGGGATTTAAGGAAGTTGGATGTAAAGAGGGTGTTGCGTTACTTGGAGCTCACGAACAGTTTCCGTCTTTCGGACCATCTGTTCTGTAGAGTGGACCCAGAAGGGGTCATAAAGCTTCAAGGGCCACTATCGCTTGCTGGCTAAAGGAAGCTATTGTTTCAGCTTACCTTGTTCAGGGCCATCCGATTCCGGTTGGTCTTAAAGCTCATTCTACTCGATAGCAAGCGGCCTCGTGGGCAGAATGTCAACAGGTGATGCCGCAGGAAGTTTGTGGGGTGGCTACCTGGAAATCTACACACACTTTTGCCAGGCATTATGGTCTAGATGTCCAGGCCCCTGAGCCCGGTTCCTTCAGGGCTCAGGACCCACCCTGGTTAGGGAAGCTTTGGAACAACCCAGTACTCTGGACTGAACCGGGTACATACAGGGAAAGGAAAATTGGTTCTTACCTGCTAATTTTAATTCCTGTAGTACCATGGATCAGTCCAGAGTCCCACCCATGGGAGAATGGAGAGTCCGTTCAGCCGGTAATTAGTCATATTTCTGCAAGTTTACCGAATGCCCCCCCTTTTCAGGGAAAGAGTATGGGCATGGTTTCATGCATTGGAGGTTGTTTATGTGGAAGTTATGCTTTAATCTTTCTGCTTGGGTACAGTGTAATACTGACAGACTCCAGGTGGCACCTCAGGGGTATAGGACGGAGTCTGTTAAAACTTCTCTGTCTCCATCTGCTGGTGGGGAGGCAAAACCCAGGAGTCTGGACTGATCAGTGGTACTACAGGAATGGAAATCAGCAGGTAAGAACCAATTTTCCTTTTTGGTTCCCCCCAATAGTGACTGGGTAAATGTAACATTGGTGACATGGTAGGGAGGTAAAGTTTCTAGATGAAATAAATGATTGCTACACAAAGCAGATGGACCAGGAACAGACGAGAGGGATCCCTTTTGGACTGAGTTCTTAGTGGAATGCAGGATTTGGCATGAGAAGTAATATGTGATCATAGTGCAATCAAATTTGACTTAATGACTGGGAGGACATTAAGTAAATCTACAACTCTTAGAATTAAACTTTCAGAAAGGAGGCTGAAAAAATGAGAATGTGAAAAAAAAAAAATGGACCTGCAAAGGTTAAAGGCATGGTCATTGTTTAAAAATCAATAGGAGCGAGTACTGCTCTCCACAATCAATATCTGAATCACCACGGAGATGCAGAAAAATTAATTCAGTCCCAAAGCATCCAAATTTTTAAATATACAAATGTGGAGGGAGAGCTGGGAGAGAGAGGAGGCTTACCATCGTGCCGGGAAGGACTTCACTGCTGCACTCTGAGGTACTGACGCTGCCGGAGGCAGAGAGAGGCGGGACCGGAACTGGCCATAAAAACGGCCTTACCGCGGCGCGCAGCAGAGCCGGCGCGCTGCTGAAGCCGCGCGCGCTTAAGGGGCGCGCGCACAATAGGCTTTGCCAGGCTTCGCCGGGGATTCGCCGGATTTGCCGTGGACGGATAAGATCACGTAAGTCCTCATAAGCTGTACTCTTATGCCTCCCAGCTCTGGGTTAATTACAGTAGTTTATTAATAGCTCTCTCCAACCTTGTTGAGATAAGGTTTGTTTGACCCTGTTGTTAATAGAAGGCAAAATGCCTCCGAAGAGAAAGGGGAAAGTTAGAATTTTCCCTACCCTTCCACTTCCATCTCCTATTCAACGGGAAATTACAAACTTTATGCTCTCACCCAAACTGCAAATTAAAGGAGCCGAAGAGTCTGGTGAGCCAAGAGACCAGGGAGAGTCTCATGTGCCAATAGAGGAGGCTTCTTTAAGTCCTAATGAGGGACTACCGCCACTTCACAGGTTGAAGGAAGGCTCCTCTGAAAAGGATATTGGAAATCTGGAGCATGCGGCAAGTGATAATTTATCTGGCCAGCAAAGCCCAGGCGCTGAAATTGACCTAGGAGCCTCCCCAATTGCAAGCGGAGGCACAGAAGGGATATTTCAAGTGGAAACACAAACAACTGTGCCAGTTTCAGAGTCGACTGATGTCCCTAAGAAACCATCAATAGTGACTATGGACATATTATGGGAATTGATGACGGGCATGACAGTTAACATAAAAACCTTAGAGAGGAAAGTTGATTTAATTTCCCAAACTAAACAGGAGTATATAGATTTACAGAGACAGATAAAGGATACGAATGATAGGCTTAAACAGTTTGAGATACAGGATAAGAAAAACAATGAATTTAAAGTTGCTATAGTTAAAGATAAAGCAATTACACATAGACGTTTGGAAATGTTGGAAAACGCTTCTAAACGTTTTAATCTTAGGTTTCTGAATTTTCCTAGAATTGTGGGTGAAGATCCTATTCTGACTTTAAAGAAATTTCTCATAGAAAATCTCGGTTTCTCGGAAAATCAGGCACCTACAATAAATACATATTATTTTCTACCTAGATCTCAAGCTGTTGAAAGGAGAGAGATGTTTCATGGCAATCTATCCAATTTTTTGGAAGATTCCACCTTAAATATCATTTCTTATAATACTGTTATAGTATCCTTTTATGCTATCTCGGATATAAATTTGATAATGAAAAAGTATTTTAATAAATACCCTGTTACCTTTCATGATAAGACAGTCAAAATTTTTCCTGATCTGGCTATTGTAACTCAAATTAGAAGAAAGGCATTTTTGGAATATCGTCAGGAAGTCCTAGCATTAGGATATATGTTTGTATTAAAATTTCCTTGTAAATGCCTAATAAAGAAACAAGACGAAATATACCTATTTACAGATCCAGAACAGTTAAAAATATATCTAGAACAAACTCGAATGCCGACATCTTCCCCTGTGCCCATTTGAATAGATTGGTTTGGGATGTTGGAGAGCTTATTCTTTAAGATTTATTTCCATAAAGCTCCCGATTGATAATTGTACTGATAATGGTACCACCCTCCGTTTGAAAGTTAAAATAATGAGAGAGGTATGTTATTTATTGTTTCCCATAAATATTGTTTCTTGTTTTTGATTATTACTATTTATCTCTCTCAGGCTTTTCTGATAAATGATATTTGTAAAATGATATTATTTTGAAAATTAAAATAAAGAATTAAAAAAAAAAAAAATAAAAAAAAAATATACAAATGTTTTTATTCATTGAGTCGGCAACTCCATTGCTCAAAAATACAGAATTTACTCAAGACCGGGTCCCCCGACACGGACCCGTGTTTCGCCAAACGCGGCTGCGTCGGGGGGGAACAGTGAATTCTTTATGGCATTCAAACTTTAAACTTCAGAAACTTAGACGGCGTTTTCGGCAAGGAGCGCTCCTTGCCAAAAACGCCGGATAAGTTATAATAGCTGGATAAGTTATAATAGCTGGATAAGTAGGACTTATCCAGCTATTTTTTACGTGGAGAAAAGTGGGCAGGCAATGGGCGGATCAAGATAAATTATCCAGCTAAAACAGCGATCTTCAGCCTTAGGTACTTAGATGGATAAGTTATCTAATTCACTAAGGGTTTTTCCCACACACAAAATGGGAGAAAAGCCTTAATGAATCTGATCCTAAGTCAGTCCTGCTATAGAGAAGGTCTAAACTTAAGACAGATAAGGTTTATCTGTTTAAGTTGTGATCTATATGGGGATATTCAGCATTGCCATGCAGCTGAATATCCCATCTAAGTTAACCAGCTAACTTAGTACATACCCATCTAACTTTTTATTATCTACCCCTGTGAAGCTGGAAGATATATTTATAAATGATCTGGAAAGGGGACCTTGCCCCAGGCATGTGACGTGGGCAAAGTCAGGTTTGTGAAGGGTTCCTAGGTGTAACCCTTCAAGAGGGGGATGTATGTGTGTGGTATTGTGCACTGACTGTCTAAAGCACCTCTTTCTGCTGTATACCTGAATACTAGTTTCAGATTAAGAATACAGAGGACCCTGCCTATGTGCTGGAATGTAGCCAGCCAACACCCCAGACCCATTAGCTGATTGGTCTGATACATTCTCAAATCAAATGGACTATACTTATCTAGAAATAACACTTTGAATGTGCTCTGATTGGTCAGTATGTAGAATATATAAAGGCATGAATATTGCTGGATGAGTGAGTAGCCAGCTGTCCACGCGATTGATGTGAACTTGTTACTCTGGGGAACAAAATTTTATTCCTCCCCCCTCTTTTTTGTCTTTGTTTCTGTCTTTCTTTAAGTCTCAGGTTACCTAACTACTGCAGTGTTTCTTTAGAATCAACAGGTTGATGCCATTTTTAAAAAGTGATGCTCTGGGGTACCCCGGGTTGACACTTTTGAGGTTAAGGGGATACGGGGGAGGTAGGTGTCTTTGGGGGGTCTCAATAAAAACCATGACGAGAGGGAGAGGTATTGGGTGGGAGTCTCTATACCCAAAAATTGTATATTACTATTGGGAGGAAAGAAGAAGGAGGCTGGGGAACCATGTCAAGACACATTTGTTGTTGCGCTGGTGGTGGACCCGTGGCCAGAGGTGGGGTTGACGCTACCTGTAGGGCAAGCCCCAGGAGTCCCCACCATTGGAAGGCGGAGCAGACTAGGAGATGGAGGCCAACTGGAGCTTCGCCAATAGCAGCCCACGTTTCCCGGAGGTTGAACCCTTGGCTGCTGGAGCCAGCTGGTCTTAGGCAAGCCTCCGTCAGATGACTCCCAATGGATGTTGAGGCAGGTAGCCAGGGACCAGCAGAGGTAACTGAGGGACCGAAACAAGTCCGGACGAGGCAGGGATCCAGAGGCCCGGCCACCAAGGACTGGCCATGAACAAGAACAGGTGACGCCCGGATAGCAGAAGGCCAAGTCCAGGGAGATACTGAAGGCGTAGTCGGGAACAGGCTGGAGTTGGGGCAGGCGCCAGAGCTAGTCAAGGTGCAGAGTTCCAACGAAGCCAGGGTCAAAGCTGGTAGTCCTGAGCGTGGTCCAAACGTAGCAGGGGGGTCAAAGCCAGAAGTCAGTCCAAGAAAGGCTAGGGGAGTAATCAGGAACAGAACAGGAACTAGGCCGAGCAACGAGCACATAACAAGCATGGAGACCTGTTGCCAAGGCAAGGAATGAGGGTTGAGCCCTGCCTTAAGCAGCGCCCGATGTAATCCAGAGCTGTGGGTTGGATTCCCGCTGCAGCTCCTTTAAAAGAGGAAGAGGTGCGTGGGCGTGCCTAGGAAGAAGCATGCCACTGGATGGTGGTGTCTCCCTGTGGCACATGTGGGGAGACCTGCCAGGAACTGGAGGAGACCATGGAAGAACAGGGAGAGCTAGCGGAGCCCCCTGATGGACATAGAGGCCAAGCAGGCGGCAGGGGTGCAGGAGCACAAGTGGCTAGCCACTGCCGCCGGGGAGGACGGTCTGGGAGCCAATCGTGGGGCTGCCGGGACGGGGACACGCAACATTTGTATGGAAAGGGATAGTGGAAGGTTGGGGCAGTCATCACACAAACATTTATTTTTTATTAACTTGCCATGTCGGGAACACCTTGAGGGGTGGCCCTGGAGTGAGCAGGGAGTCAGCTTTGACCTGATCACACCTTTTTCCTTGTTTGCATGAGGGTTTTAGTTGCCATGGTCCTTTTAAGTCGATGGCAGTTGCGGGAGGATGGGGCCATTATCACCCCTAAAGAACAGATGCCATGTTTGCCCATGGTGTGTTGCCACAAGACAAAACTACTCCTATGATAGTGGGACCCCTCCTATGAAAACATATCGCAGCTTGGTGGGTCTAGGTTTTTTGATTGTGAGCCTTCTTGGGACAGGGAAACGTCTACAGTTCCTGAAATGTAATCTGCTATGAAAGTGCCTGAAAAAGGGGAATATAAATCAAAATAAATAGCCATGCCTTCTTCACTGTGTGATAGCAGCATGGGCTCTATTTACTGTTTGGGATCTTTGCAAGTTCTTGTGACCTGGAAACAGGATGCAGGGTTTTATGGACCCACATATGGCAAATTCTTATGTTCTTATTACATGCTCTGGATGTGAGAGCAATGGATGAATGAACGTGTCATAGTGAAAATACAAACCTTCCCCCAAGCAAAGTAGCCTGTCAGTTGGAGAACTGAATCCTGAAACTAATATCTGAAAACACAGAAATGATGGCAGCAAAGGACCAAATGATCCATCCAATCTGCCCAGCAAGCTTATGGTAGTATCTGCCGTGCTGTACAGGTCACCCCCATACTTATCAGTTTCCTAGACCATAAAATTCAGGGCCCTTGGTTCCTGTCTAAGGGCAATTCCCCGTTACCTCTTGCTGGTGAAGCAGGGAGTAGTGCTGGAGTTGCATCAAAAGTATCAGGTTTATTGGTTAAGGATATTTACCAGGATAGACTAGTATCCCTGACATACCATGCATCTTCCCTGAAGTAGCCTACACCTAAGGGTCAAATACTGATAACCTCTGACCACCTCTTGCCTCCAGCTAGTGGTTGCATAGATGTACTTAATCTAATTTTTAAGTTATGTTAACTCACGGAAGGAGTTGTTATATTAAAAAAAAAAGTAATTACCTATTTCGTAAAAATGCCTACTGTCCTTGTCATGGAAGTTGGAGACAGACCACTAGGCTTGCTGATGTGACCCCATATAGGCAAAGCAAAGGCGGAGAACCAAATTCACCTATGTAATCACGCTCACAGATGTTTTGGTAGATAGTTCAAGGCCACTGATTTTATAAGCTGTTCAAATGTATGCTTTATTAGCTTTATGGAAACATTTCAAATGGAGATGTTCAGGGCCCCCCGCCACTGACCGTGTTAACTGCATCGGGAGGGACCAGATCCCAGTGAAACCTTAAAGTGAATCGTCCAACAACTGGACAAAAAGGAAAGTGAAGTTAGTTTTTACCTGATTTCCTTTTCTTTAGTACAATCAGACCAGTCCAGGACCCATCCGGATCTGCCAAACTTGCATCTCTCTGTACTTATTTCCTTTCACAGTGGTGAAGAATGTAAATAGTTAAGCCACCTAAGCAAGTGAGAGTCTCCCTTCTGGTTACTGTGGTCTTTCTAGTCTTAGCTTCCTTGTTCTTCTGGAAGTCCCTTTTTTATTTTAAATCAAACAAAAGAGAGACTCCTGTGTGTCTCTGTTGTAATAGGGTTTTGTTTAGCATGTCCACAGTTAACTTGTTACAGAAAATACTGGCAGGCTGATGTCTGCACAAATGTCCATATGGAGTGATATCAGCAAACATATCAATGTCTCCATCTGCTGGTCGGTGATAACCCATCTGTCTGGACTGGTCTGACTATACTAAACAAAATATCAGGTAAGAAATAATTTCACCTTTTTCTTACAATGGCAATGCTATGGAAGTTGCATTGGCACCCTGAGCCCAATTTTATGGTTTGAGATGTCTCCCCCATGGTTTATTTGTAAGTATATTAAAGAAGAAAATGGGGGTTTCTCCAGCCAATAAAACCTGCTTTTCACCTGTTGGCAATTGATCATATTCTTTCCATTTTGTTGAAGAGCACTCTTGGCTAGGGAGTCCAAGTTGGGTGACGTGGTGAGCTTGGCCAAACAAAGTCCTAGGGCTGATGTTGCTGCACTGGAAATTCTGCACATTCTCAACATAGAAATGGTCTTTGCTAGAAAGCTCTGAAAGTTGTTTGTGGTTTGTTTTTTTTTTTTTGCAGGTGCAACATGGATGGTCATGTGCCTGAACTTTTTTTTTTTAAGGGGAGTATTCCTTTTTGTGTGCATGCTGTTTGTAGAGACCTTTATAAAGGGAATTAGGTCAGATATTCCCCCTCCTTCCCCCTCTGCCTCCTTTTAGCAGCGACTCTCTTTGTTGGAGAATTAGCAAAGCATTATTTTTTTTTTATAACTCTTTATAACTTTTCAATAAACATCAAGGAATGAAGCTTTACAGAGATCCAGACAATTACAAAAATTAGCAAAGCATTTGAGGGCAATTCTTTGAGTTGGCTCGTGATTAGGCGCAACACTTCGAAATCAGGAATATGAACAAATTGTTACCGAAACATGCTGTTAATCCGGGATTATCCAATCCCAGAACTACTTCAAGCATCCTCTCACTAGCATAGACTTGAATACAAGGGCTAAAGAGCCTAACTTTCTACCTCCCTGACAGCAGCTGCGATTGGAGCCTCTGTTTCTCACCAACGCAGCACCTATCAGGCAACGGCTGCTCTCTGAGAAATTGCCTCTGGCTGCTCACTGTGGCAGTATTGGCTCCCTGCTGGCAAGGTCAGCTGGAGCTGAGGAGGGTGCCATCTTATCACTGGCCAGCAACAAGGCCTGCTCGACTTCTCTACGCACAGATACCTCTGAGGGGGGGGGGGGGGGTCAGTCTCTCTCTCAGCCCAGGGACAGGGAAGCACAGGCAGCACTCTGATGGGTCGTCATCTTGATGGCAGCGATTGAGCCCCAATGCTTGCTCCCTGCTGTTTTTAAGGGCTCACAGATACATAATTCAGGGGCTTCATGCATTGGCAGGTGCATACACCATTGGAACAGAGGTTCGTGCCATACTGCTGCTTCCGGCACACAGAATGAGTCACATCCAATGCTCAGTGCATGCTCTCCCCCTTCTCACCCTGGGGATAAGAAAGGTTGGAAGGACTCAAAGGACGCTCATGTAGGGGTAGATGAGGAGGTGCTGGGAGCGATTTGTGAAGAGCCCAAAGCAAGGCTAAACTGTACCTTGCATGCTGCTGGAGCTTAAAAAAGAGTTTCTACAAGTTTAAGGACCACTGCTGGTGTGTCGTGCTGCGAGCAGAGCCCAGGTGCTGGCCTGTTTGTGCATCAGGCAGTGGGGATCTTTCCCTGGCACACTCATGCTCTGGTCTGAAAGTGCATTCTGGTTTAGGCCCATGCTGTGAAAAGTAGATTGATCTTCCAGCAGCTCTTTTCTGCCAGGATCTCCATCTGGATGGCGACAGAAGTAGCAACTGTGATGGCAGCTTTGCCACAATGTTTTCCAGCCATTCTGTTGCTTTTTTAGGGCTAGAGACATACCTGCTGTTAAATTTGGTGGCTCATGGGACAATCTCACGAGCCACCACACTCGCTCAGACCTCAAGGCTCTCCTTTCATGGCACAGATGCCGCCAAAAGAGGAACGCCATGGAGCATGGTGCACCTTGCCTGGATGCCACCATCTTCCTACTCCAGCTTGAGATTGCCTTATGCACGTGCATACTGTGACTTAAAGGGCTTATGGCCTGTGCCCTGTGATGACATCACTGGCTCTCCCTATTTAAGGCTGCCTAAAATGATCCTATGATGCCTTAGCAATGGGGCTCCTGCCTAGTGCAATCTGATTTGCTCCTGTGTTCTCTGTTCCTGCATTCCAGTGTGCCTGCTTCATCCAGCCTGTCTTGTCCAGCCTAATTTCCTCATCCCAGTCTTATCCAGTGTCTGTCTTTGTGCAACCTTGGCCTGATATCTTGGTATTGATTCTTTCATTGGACCTGACCATGCTTGTTTGCTGCTCTCCACACTTGCCTGCCTCTTAGACCTGACCTCTCACATTGGACCTCACCATGCTTGTCTGCCACCTATCTCAACCCTTGGCCTGTCTCCAGTATCTCCAGCTTGCTGCCTGTCCTGACTCTAGCCTTCCCTCGGACTCTTGCTCTCTCTACCATTCTGGGGACCCTCCTAAGTCCTGCTGGCTTCCAGAACCCAAGGGCTCAACCTACGCTGGAGGCAGTGCCTGGAATAGTTTGCCCCGGTACCAGGAATGTTGGCCAGCTGCCTTGTAGGTTCGGGAGTAGCTTTTATACATCCCATTGGTCCTGAGTCCATCTGCTACATGCTAGGAAATGGAGAAATTACTTATCTGATAATTTCGTTTTCCTTAGTGTAGTCAGATGGACTCAGCATCCCACCCACGGCTGCCGGTACTCATGGAATTCTCGGGGGACATCCCCGGGAGCGAGTAATTCAAGGGTAAGCCATGCTTTCCTTCATCTAAGACACCCATCCTACCGAGTATCGACGTTTCTCAGTTGAGGGCACTGGTGGTCTCCAGCTATAGCCAGTTCAAGCAGTTCAAATTAATCAAGTTAACCAAGTTATAAATGAATCAAGTTATTCAAATTAGTCAGTCACACATATATCCACAATGCTTTTCGAGGAGAATACTGAAGAGCTGCACTTCCTGCAGAGGTTTATGTACTAGGGCTGACAGATTGAAATCTGATCGGTCTCCAACTACTATCAGGAGTACACTATACCCATTGGTCCTGAGTCCATCTGTCTACACTAAGGAAAACGAAATTATCAGGGAAGTAATTTCTCCATTTTTTGGTATAGTGAGGTGTACAAGGAAATATCCTGTTTTGCCCCCTTCTTGGTGTTTGGTGGGGGTGACGTTCTGTAGATAACAGAGTAAATGTTTACAGAACTGAAGGTGTAAGAGATTATATTGGGTTTGTCTGGCACATACAATGGCATAATGTAACCCCACTCGGAAGTCACAGTATGTTGGTAATAATCTCGGCCTCTTAAATGTACTGCCAAAACCACATCTTTCTGACGCTCGTACAGTGTAATAGGTGCAGGTTGCTTGGAAGCTCTTTAATCAAGCAGACAATTAGGATGGCTTGGTTTCTGTATCTTTCGGCCACACTCGCTTGGCCTCTGATTACATCTCTTGGTACTGGCTGCTCTCCTCTCTCTCTGCGGTACAGAGCAGTCGCTTAATACTGGCACTTCTGTTAGCGATGCTGCTCCTCTCGCTTTCTCCTTTACCACTGTGGCTGGTTTGCTAGCATCCAACTTCTTATTGACTGCTCTGGGGATGAATAATTATACTCTGATTTATGCAAGAAATGTATGCAAGAGAAAAAAACTGCCCCTGCCTAGGCCTCTGGTCCCGTTTTGCTACCTTAGGATCGTGCGATGTAATCACCTGTTTGATGCATGTAATCTACATAAGTCTACTGAGCTAATGAAGGGACCACAAACACTTACCTATGCTTAGCATTAGGGGTGGTTTATTGCCGTGTACAAACTTTTATCAGTGTGTTCCCTGCAGTGCTGATGCAGGTGATTTTTCCCTCTGGAATAATAAAACAGTCTGAGGAGAGGGAAGGGTACGGTATCCTCCCACAGCAAGAACAAACAGATTTCCTACTGAAAGGAGTGCAACATTATAGAATATTTTCACAAGTAAGAATTATGGTTACAAAACATGTTTGTTATCAGAGGTATATATTTTGTTGAAGTACATGGTTTAACTAGTTACAAGGTAGCATGGTAAATGACAGCAGGAGAAGACCCAATTGTCCATTCAGTCTACCCAGCAAACTTTTTTTTTTTTTTTCTCTTTTAGGGTAGTAATTGCCTCTCTGTGTAGATTACCCCTTATGTCTTCTGTTAAGGTTGCATAAGAACATATAAGACTTGCCATACTGGGTCAGACCAATGGACCATCAAGCCCAGTATCCTGTTTCCAACATTGGCCAATCCAAGTCACAAGTACCTGGCAGGATCCCAAGGGGTCGATAGATTCCAAGCTGCTTATCCCAGGGATAAGAAGTGGATTTCTGCAACTCCATCTTAATAATGGTTTATGGACTTTTTCTCCATTAATTTGCCTAAACCTTTTTTAAACCCAGCTACGCTAACAGCTTTCACCACATCCTCTGATGATGAATTCCAGAGCTTAATTTTCCATTGAGTGCAAACATATTTTCTCTTATTAGTTTTAAATGTACAACTTAGTAACTTCATTGTGTGTCCCCTAGTCTTTGTACTTTTTTGAAAGAGTAAATAACGGATTGTATAATTCCGACTGCTGGACTGCTGAGCTAGGCCCTAGTAATATTTGTGCCAGCACATGTCAAATACATGCTGTAAGGAAAGCAGCTGCAGGACGTGGACCTAAGTCAGCGAGGAGTGAAGGACATAGGAATGGCTCACATGCAATATATGTGTGGTCTGTGTGGAGATCAGTTACAAAGGAAAGTGCAGACATTGATAAGAGATGATCGATGTCTTCCTAAAAGCTGTGGGGAGATAGTACGGAAGGAGAACCAACATTTGGACACGAAAGAAAGACCATGAATGTTTGGGGCAGATGGGCTAGGGAAAGGAAGCCAGGCCGGAATGACGCATTTAGAAATGATCAATTCTTTACAGAGGTAACTAGAAAAAAAATGTGTATAAGCTTTGTGAGATTGACATAGGCAAGGATGAGCCTAAGGGCTTCTGATAATTTGCAGAGTCCACGCTTATCCTTCTCAGACGTTTCGATTGTAACTGGCTATCATTTATTTACCATAATAAACATTTCATTACATTTCTAAAATATCGGAGTCTCGTGCCTGGTATATGGGGGCTAAAACCATACATAATTAACGTTTACTCGTTCCATTCCACTCCTATCTCCCCCTCAGCTCTTCTCCAGGCTGAAGAGTCCTAACCTCTTTAGTCTTTTCTCATAGGGGAATCGATCCATCCCCTTTATCATTTTGGTCACTCATTCTTCGTACCTTTGCTAATTCTGCTATATCTTTTTGGAGATGTGATGACCAGAACTGCACACAATACTCGAGATGAGGTCGCACCATGGAGTGATACAGAGACATTATGATATTCTCTGTTTTATTCTCCTTTCCTTTCCTAATAATCCCCAGCATTCTGTGTGTGTATGATATATGAACACAAGATGAGGTCGCACCATGGAGTGATACAGAGGCATTATGATATTCTCTGTTTTATTCTCCATTCCTTTCCTAATAATCCCCAGCATTCTGTTTGTGTATGATATATGAACACAAGATGAGGATGCACCATGGAGTGATACGGAGGCATTATGATATTCTCTGTTTTATTCTCCATTCCTTTCCTAATAATCCCCAGCATTCTGTTTGTGTATGATATATGAACACAAGATGAGGATGCACCATGGAGTGATACAGAGGCATTATGATATTCTCTGTTTTATTCTCCATTCCTTTCCTAATAATCCCCAGCATTCTGTTTGTGTATGATATATGAACACAAGATGAGGATGCACCATGGAGTGATACAGAGGCATTATGATATTCTCTGTTTTATTCTCCATTCCCTTCCTAATAATCCCTGGCATTCTGTTTGTGTATGATATATGAACACAAGATGAGGTCACACCATGGAGTGATACAGAGGCATTATGATATTCTCTGTTTTATTCTCCATTCCTTTCCTAATAATCCCCAGCATTCTGTGTGTGTATGATATATGAACACAAGATGAGGATGCACCATGAGTGATACAGAGACATTATGATATTCTCTGTTTTATTCTCCATTCCTTTCCTAATAATCCCCAGCATTCTGTTTGTGTATGATATATGAACACAAGATGAGGTCACATCATGGAGGGATACAGAGACATTATGATATTCTCTGTTTTATTCTCCATTCCTTTCCTAATAATCCCCAGCATTCTGTTTGTGTATGATATATGAACACAAGATGAGGATGCACCATGGAGTGATACAGAGGCATTATGATATTCTCTGTTTTATTCTCCATTCCTTTCCTAATAATCCCCAGCATTCTGTTTGTGTATGATATATGAACACAAGATGAGGATGCACCATGGAGTGATACAGAGGCATTATGATATTCTCCGTTTTATTCTCCATTCCTTTCCTAATAATCCCCAGCATTCTGTTTGTGTATGATATATGAACACAAGATGAGGATGCACCATGGAGCGATACAGAGGCATTATGATATTCTCTGTTTTATTCTCCATTCCTTTCCTAATAACCCCCAGCATTCTGTTTGTGTATGATATATGAACACAAGATGAGGATGCACCATGGAGTGATACGGAGGCATTATGATATTCTCTGTTTTATTCTCCATTCCTTTCCTAATAACCCCCAGCATTCTGTTTGTGTATGATATATGAACACAAGATGAGGATGCACCATGGAGTGATACAGAGGCATTATGATATTCTCTGTTTTATTCTCCTTTCCTTTCCTAATAATCCCCAGCATTCTGTTTGCTTTCTTGGCTGCTGCTGCTGCTGCATACTGAGCAGAAGATTTCAATGTATCATCAATGATGATGCCTACATCCTTTTTATAGTAACATACATAGTAACACAGTAACAGAGGCGTGCTAAGAAGGGGGGGCAGTTTGCCCCCGGTGGCAACAGGGGGAGGGGTGCCATTGCTATCGGGAGGAAGGTCCTGTGGTGGCACGGATCAGTGACGTAGTGGGTGAAACCCCACCAGCAAAAGCAAGGACCTGCAGTGGCAGAGGCCAGCAGCACAGCCGGCATTTCCTGGAGCCGGTGAGGCGGCAAAGAACAGGCCCAGCGTTTCCACCGGTGCTCCAGGAGCCGGCGGCAGAAGAAGAGAGAGACTAGCCCTGTGAGTGTAAGTGCCAGTGTATGTGGGCGTCTGTGGTTGAGGGTGTGTATGAAGGTGTGTGTGTGTGTATATGAGAAGCTGCCTTGTGTGTGTATGAGACAGTGAGACTATAGAAGAGTGAATGTGTGGGTGCTTATGCATGAGAGGGTGACTGGGGGTGGGAGTGAGAGAGGAAGCATGGATGTATGTGTGCGTGGGTGAGTGAGACAGGAATCGTGTGTGAGAGATAAAGAAGCATGTATGTGTGAGAGACGGAGGAAATGTGTGTGTCTCTCTCTCTCTCTCTCACACACACACACTCTCCTTCTGTCTCTCATCAAGAGTGTATGTGTCTGAGAAACAGAAAATATTTTGTCTGTGTACCCCTAGTTCATGACAACCTGAGTGACAGGTATGGAGAGAGGGGGATTTTTAAAATCCTTATTAGCTTTAATTACTGGGTGACTTGGTGTTGTTTTATGTCTGCTGTTTTGAAATATTTTTCAATGTTAGTGGCAAGCTTACCTCCAGTCACTCCCACACCGTGCTCGTGATCTTGTAGTGAATGACTAATTTTTTTTTTTTTTTTTACTTTGGGCAGTACCTGGATGGACTCATTTCATATGGAAAGTGTAACTCACCTGATTAATACTTGTGGGGTTGGGGTAGGGGAGGGGGATTGGGCTGGGGGACGGATCTCTTGGTACCTGAAACATGCTGGTGGTTAATTCTGGGGAGGGCTCAGGAACCCGCCCTTCTCAGTGTTGTATTTCCTGTTATCAAAATTCAATAAAAATGTTTAAACATAAAAATTTTAGTATGGTTTTACTATTCTGATTGATTTATATTTCTTGATTGTATAGTTTTTGAGGAATAGTGATTTTCTGCTTTTCCATTTAGGCACTGCATACAGAGTCTGGCTTGTGGTTTCCAGTTCAGTTTTGGTCTGCATGTGAGACAGAGTGAGAAACAGAGGAAGCGTGTGTGTTAGTATGTGAGAGACAGAGGAGGTGTGTGGGTTAGTGTGTGAGAGAGACAGAGGAAGCGTGTGGGTTAGTGTGTGTGAGAGAAACAGAGGAAGCGTGTGGGTTCGTATGTGTGAGAGAGACAGGAAGCGTGTGGGTTAGTGTGTGAGAGAGGAAGCGTGGGGGTTAGTGTGAGAGAGACAGAGGAAGGGTATGTTAGTGTGTGAGAGACAGAGGAGGCGTGTGGGTTAGTGTGTGAGAGAGAGGGGAAGCGTATGGGTTAGTGTGAGAGAGAGGGGAAGCGTATGGGTTAGTGTGAGAGAGAGGGGAAGCGTATGGGTTAGTGTGTGAGAGAGGAAGCGTGTGGGTTAGTATGTGTGAGGGAGACAGAGGAAGCGTGTGGGTTAGTATGTGTGAGAGAGACAGAGGAAGCGTGTGGGTTAGTATGTGTGAGACAGAGGAAGCGTGTGGGTTAGTGTGTGTGAGAGAGACAGAGGAAGTGTGTGGGTTAGTATGTGTGAGAGAGACAGAGGAAGCGTGTGGGTTAGTATGTGAGAGAGAGACAGAGGAAGCGTGTGGGTTAGTGTGTGAGAGAGACAGAGGAAGCATGTGTCTCTCTCACTCACACATCCTCCCTCTGTCTCTCACCAAGCATATATGTGTGTGTATGAGAGAGAGGGAGCATATTGTGTGTGTCTCTCCAGTTTTCAACAATCTTAGGATGAACATATGGAAAATGGGAGATTTTTTAAATCCTTATTTTTAATTATTGGGTGTTTGATGTCTGCTGTTTTGAAATATTTTATTGATGTTTAGGAAATTTTAAAATAAAATATTGGGGTGTGTGCCAAAAAAGTATCCATCCCAGGTGCCAGATACTCTAGGTACACCTCTGCACAGTAATGAAGGCAGAAGAATGTTGCACTCGGGGGTGGACCCTTGTCCTGTGGTATCACAGGGACTGTACACAGGGGGCGGAGCACGGAAGGAGACAGAGGCAGTGTAGAGCTTCACCACTGGAAGCCTGAGGTCCCCCCGGGAGGAGCCCGTAGGGACCCGGGCCGCTTGGACTTAGGTGGGCCTCGCAGGGTCTTCTGGGAGAATGTAAGTCCGGTGTGCCCACAGATGCTGGAGGAGCGCTATTGGGTTCGAGGCTGGAAACAGGTTGGAGGAGAGCAAACCAGAATAGAGATGGCGATGACAAAGCTAGGGGAACAGCACCAGAATCAAGCAAGGTCAGAGTCCAGAAGTCAGTCCGAGGAATGGTCAACGATGCTCCTTGGATTGATCCACGAAGCGGACGCAGTACTGGATGAGATCTGCTTCATCAGCATTCATTTGTGTTTTCTCATCTACATTACAATTGGTGTTCCCTGTTATGAGGTCTGAGTTACAGTTGGGGTCAATGCTTCATTCAGTTTACGATTCTTGTATATAGTTAGTTTGGTTGGCAACTATCCTGCTTTGACATTAAGTAATACTGACAGGCAGTGGGTGGCACCTAGGTATATATGGCAGAGTCTGTCCGAACTTTCTCTGTCTCCACCTACTGGTGCGGGGACAAAGCCCAGGAGTCTGGACTGATCCGTGGTACGACAGGAACTGTGTGTGTTATGTAACTAAGTTACATAATGTTATTGCTCTCATACGTTTTACCCAATTAGATTAGGCCGAAGCTACTGGGGAAGAAAAGTAGCCGCCTCATCAGGGAGTAAAGTCGTATAAAGTGCCCACAGTCGTTTTGTCCCATTATAACAAGCGATGGATTTCTGCTGTGCAGTCAAGAGCTCCATATGCATTAACTGCTGAAATTTTTGCTCCAATACTTTCTCAAAAGGAGGAGTTGATATGGTCCATTGCGCCAGAACAGTGGCTTTGGCAATAAGAAGGATTTTATCTAGGAGGTGAGCGTGAGTCTCATCCAGTACTGCGTCCGCTTCGTGGATCGATCCAAGGAGCCATATTGAGGGATCCAAGGGGAGAACTATCCCCAAAAGTTGTACAATCAGAGTTTGAAAATATTTTGGGAGTATTTACAATGTACGACATGACCAAAACCCGTGGTAAAAATCAGGGCAAGGATGGGCACAGCAAGTACACAATTTATCCGAGATGATCCCTATATAGTAGGCCTGGTTTGTGAGTAATAAGCATGGTGAAGAAATTTGTATAGTTTGTCTCTGAGGCACATTTTCCACTGTAACCGGAATGCGCTTGAAACAAGACGTGAGGTCGCTTTGCGAGATCTCTTGAGGAAGCTTCTTGTTCCATTTCATGGTCACTGACTGTAGCACGGGAAGTAAGTTGAGAGCCTTCCCGCCTCTATCACCAAGCCCCTACAACTCCTGCAGAACGCCACAGCCCGAATCCTATCCAACATACGCAAAACAGGCCACATTGCCCCTATTTTGAAAGATCTCCACTGGCTTCCCATCCATGCAAGAATACAATACAAATCCCTTTCCCTCATTCACAAATCCTTAATGACAACACACACTGGCTCAAACAACCTTTCCAAATCCACACCTCCAATAGACCGACACGCACCATCCACCAAGGTACTCTACACCTCCCCTCCCCTAGACTCACCAAATTAGTTTCCACAATGAAAAGAGCTTTCTCTATAGCCGGTCCAACCTTATGGAACTCCATGCCCCATGATCTCTGAACAGAAACTTTCACACCCAAATTTTAAAAAAACCAACTAAAAACATGGCTCTTTCAACAAGCCTTTACCTAACCTGTCCCCCTGTACTCGCCACCCTTTTTTTCCAACTGCTCTGGAGTTCCCCCTAAATCTCCCTCTCCTGAACTTACTATAGCAGCCCACCCCAACCTGCACCTCAATCTATATAGTATCATAAGACCAAGTCAAATACCTTCATATGTTATCATAAGACCAAGTTAAATTCTTTCATATGTTATTTAATGCTATTACTTACCAGATTGTTAATGTTACTTTAATGCTAAGTTAATGTTTTGCTTCTTTTCCATCAAATATCTCGCCTATGTTCAATTAATTATATTCATATGTTACACTTATGCATTCTATGTAACAGCTTTGCCTTTTTCTGGCCTGCTGCCTGTTCCCTGTAAACCGGTACGATGTGCATACAGCTATCGGTATATAAAAAATGTTAAATAAATAAATAATATTGCGAGCATTTTTTACGCTTCTCATCCGCGCCTCAGTAAGATTTGTAGTTCATGATATTGGGAAAAGGTTGGATTTACTCTTTGCTTTTCAAGTATAAAATGTCTCAGTTGCAAATAACCATAAAAGTCCTTGGAAGAAAGGGAGTAACACTCTCGAAGTTCTTGAAAGCTGCAAATCTGTATGGGGTTGGTGTCCACCTTTAGTAACTGGAATAAGGATTTCAGTCCCAGTCTGAGCCAGTTTTGGAAGAGGATTTGGGTCATGCCCGGTTGAAACCTAGGGCACCCTCGGATGGGCATGCATACTGTAGATTCCGACGTCACCTTAAATTTCTTGCAAATATTTTTCCAGAGCAGTCGAAACGGCCGAATGACCGCACTTTTGGTCATGTATTTGGGGAGAAGCACGCCACTAAGATGCAACACAGCCCCAGGAGCAAAGGGTGCTATCCAACTTTTATAGTGACCCATAGGGGAGTGGATCTCAGAGTCACATAGCCAGTCACGCACATGTTGCAAAAGACTTGCATGATTATAGCTTACTAGGTCAGGTTACTAAACTCTGGTTTAGGTTGCATGAGAGTCTTTAAGGATATGCGAGCCCATTTACCATTCCATAAATATTTATTAAGTTCCTGATGTATGTCCTTAATATCCTGTTTTTTTCAGCCAAATGGGTAACATATGAAAAAGATATAACCATCTGGAAATCTCTATCATTTTCAGCAGTGGTATCCTACCAGAGGTCGAGAGAGGTAAACCTCTCCAAGAGCGAAGGTTTTTAAGCATTTTCTGTTTCAATGGGTTTATGTTAAGGTCATAAAGTTGCTGGGGATTAGCGGGAATAAAAATCCCCAGGTATTTGATCGAACACTGGACCCATTTCAAAGGAAACTGACCCTGCCAAGTAGACTGCAATGTACCAAGGACATCTAATGCCTCAGATTTTTCCACATTTATCTCTAACTCTGCAAACCATCCTAAAGTATTTTGGATATCGAGCACGTGAGCTAAAGAAGAATCAGGATTGATTAGAAATAACAGCATGTCGTCTGCAAAGGCAGCCACGTTAAAATTACACTGTTTGTAGAACAGCCCTTGGATTCTGGTGGACTCAGCTAATTTCCAGGGTCCAGGGGTAAAATATACAAAATGGGAGACAAAGGCCACCCCTGGCGAACTCCCCGTTGAATGGTAACCTCCACTGCAAGGGTATCATTTACTAGGATCTATGACACCGGATTTTGATAGAGAATAGAAATAGCATTAATAAGGTGGTTTGGTAATCCAAAATGCTGTAAAACTGAGAACGTTATCCCACGACACGCGGTCGAAGGCTTTCTCAGAATCAAACCCCACTGCCATAGACTCAATATGTGAGTAGTGAGAGGACTCTATCGCCGAGAGGAGCCTGATAACATGAGTCCCTGCAATCTGACCCCCAACAAACCCTCCCGTCTGCTGCGGTGATATTATCCCTAGTCAAATGGCTAGTATACGGGCATAAAGCTTTAGGTCACAGTTTAAAAGAGAGATAGGGTGGTCAGAAGAAGCCTGGAATGGGACCTTCCCCGCTTTAGGGAGGACTACAATCTAGGCTTTGTTAAAGTGAGCAGGGAAACTGTTTTCTTCACGGGTGTGATTAAAAAAAAAAACAAAACAAAAAACAAAGATGCCAGAGGGCCCACTATACAAGAGCATAAAATCTTATAGTATTCAGTGGTAAGACCATCAGGGCCTGGAGACTTGTGGTTTTTACTTGTCTTGATCAGCCCTACGCCATTCTCCTTCTGTAATGGGTCTACTTAGAAACTCACGTTGGACATCAGAAATTTGGGGCAATGTTATATCTTGGGAAAAGGAGTCCTCCCGATAAAGCCCTTCATGAAATAAGCATATTTCCGGGCTTGTTGTAACCTGTGTGTCGGGATGGAGCCTTCAGTCCCCCTATAAATCCTATAATGGTGACTGCCACTCTGGTCAGATTACCTCCAAGGCTTATGTTAAAGGTAGTAACATTCAAAACCAAGCACCATCAAACCCCTAATGAAATGACTGCTATCAACATTTTGTACAGGCTGAGCAGCTTCTTCATCGTTCAGACAGTGCTCCTTAAAGGTGCTTTGCTTTTGGACTTGGGCGCAGAAGCAGTCCTGTGCTTTTCCCCTAATGTCTGCGGATCGTACACCGGACCATAAACGTCAGGGCCCAGAGTTTGCTGTCATCTTAATCCAATTCCCCCTCCCCTCCCCCCCCCCCCCCAAGCCAGCAAAACAGAGAGCAATGCTGCAGTTGTGTCAAAATCATGAAGGATAATTGGTTAAGGGTAGTAATTCCCATGCCTTCTGTTAGGGTGGTAACTGCCGCTCCGTGCAGATTACTCTCCGGCACCTTTTTTTTTTTCATTTCCACCTCTAGCCTTTAGGGATCCAGTGTTCATCCCAGGCCTTTTTTAATTCATTTACTGTTTTTTCATCCTCATCACCTCCTCCAGAAGAGCATTTCAGGTGTCCACCACCCTCTCCATGAAGAAACATTTCCTGATGTTGGTTCTGAGTCGTCGTCCCCCCCGGAGTTTCGTTTCATGACCCTTGGTTCTATTGTTTGCTTTCCAACGGAAAAGTTTTGATGATTATGCATCATTAAAACCTTTCTGGTACTTGAAAGCCCGTATCATATCCCCCCCCTGCACTGCCTCTGCTATGGAGAATACATATTTAGATCCTTCAGCATCTCCTGATAAGTCTTCCTATGCAGACCCCACACTGGTCTGGTCGCTCTAACTTGGATCGCCTCCATCCTGTGTCTCTCCTTTTTGAGATACAAACTCCAGAACTGAACACAATATTGCAGGTGAGGCCTCACCAAGGACCTGTACAAGGGCACTATCACCTTTCCTCATGGCCTCCGGGCCTTCTGATCTCAGCCTCACCCTTGCCTAGCCTCGTAGTCTTTGGGCCTTCTGATCTCAGCCGTGCCTTGCGGCTTCTGGGCCTTCTGACCTCAGCCTTGCCCTGTGATCTCCGGGCCTTCTGACCTTTTCTTTGCCTTACTTTGTGGCTCCCGGACCTTCTGACCCTTGCCTTATGCTCTTTTTCTGGCCTGTATATTTATTTATTTATTTAAAAGCTTTTATATACCGATGTTCATGTACTGGTACATATCACGTCGGTTTACATAGAACCAAAGTTGGAAATTACATCGAACAATCGAACATTATATCAAACAAGAGGGTACAGATAACAGGTCTGTACCCTCTTGATAGACCTAGCTTTGTGCTGTAGCCTATCTAGCCCTCTCTTCGTCCAGTCCCTCGAGGCCTTTCCTATTGCTGCCTTCAGGCCTGTATCTTCTGTGATGTCTCTTGTTCTGTCGTATCCAGCCTTAGTCGCACGCTGTTCCTTTTAAGCCTCAGTTCCAGCCTTACTTGCACGCTGTTCCTAAGCTTTGGTTCCAGCCTTGCCTGTGCGCTGTTCCTGTCTAAGCCTCCGTTCCAGCCTTGCCTGCGCGCTGTTCCAGTCCAAGCCTTGGTACCCACCCTTACCTTTACATTGTTCCAGTCCAAGTCTTGCACCAGCCTTGCCAACATGTCCAAGCCTACTTTTAGCTATACCAGGCTGTCCGGGCCTTGCTCCAGCTTTGCCAGATTATCCAAGCCTTGTTCATTGTGGGAAATAAAACAAACACACTTTTCCCTTTCAGGAAAAATAAAACAGTGAACGAATAAGATATTCAGCAAAAGGAGTATTTTTATGTAGCATTTGCAAATGGATGCACACACAAATCCAACACCAGCAGGTGTCAGTCTTGCAGGCATGCCTGCTACTGATATGGAGGGTCATATATATACTCATCTTAGTTCCTCTTTTTGCCTTGTGGTTACCTTGTTCTTCTGTGTCCTGGTACATTTCGGGGGGCTTGAGGGGGAGAGGAGGTAGGAGAGGGGGCTGCTCTCTCTACTTCCCTAAATCTAGTGACTTGCACCTATTTCTTCTGGAACAAGAGAAGGGGGTATGGGGGCTGATTTCAACATTACCTTTCTTAATGTTTCTTAATATCGTAGCTTACAGTTTCTGCAGAAAGAGGTGACTTCACAGGAGCTGTGCAGGCAGTTGTGCACTTTGGTTCATTACTTAGGCCTGTTTATCTTTCAGGCTCCTATCATAGTCTTAATGACAAGGGGATCTTTACTCAGGTATTGCGTTTCTATAAGAGGGGATTTCTGGAGAATGTGCTTAAATACTGTTATCTTTCTATTATAATAAAGCTTTCTGGTTAGCCAGTTTCCAGCAGATTTTGCACAGCTTCTAGCTTCCTCTTTTTTTTTGCAGTAACTGCTTCAGACAAACTACATCTTTTCTAACAGCAAGGTTATGCTTTCTACATAAAGGTTACAATTTTTGATATTCACTTTAGCTCTATCTACTATGTTTAGCAAAGCTTTGAGTATAATTCTAGCAGTCAGTTCTTCCCACCCTATCTATAGCACCATCCTGATTATAGGCTTATAGCAGCATGGAGTAGGCCACACAAAGCATTTTATATTTATCATTATTAATGTAATAACATTCAAATTCCATTTCTTACATTCATGCCACGCTGGCGGTGGTGCTCCCCATGCTCCATCCAGACAGGAGCCATAACAGGAAAGGGGGAAGAGAATTTCTTAGAAAGCTGGCTGGTTATTTTCTTTAAAATGCCATAAACCAGCTGCAGGGCTAACCCATGAGGTTAAATATAAGGCCAGGGAGGGAGTATATTGAACGCGTCCTTTCCCTCCACTCATCAGTGCTGCGACAGGTACCTGTACTGTAAAGAAGACTTGTGAATGTAATATATGTAAACTGTACTGAAAGGTGTGGGTTATAAATGTATTGAATAAATATGATAGCTCATCCCTCCCTGGACCACTGCCAAAGGCCGCCGCCTCCCGCACTCTGCCCTCAGCTGAATCCTGAGCATTGGGCTCACCGGCTCAGTCTGTGCCTGCAGGGCCCCCACATGCATGTTTGAAACCCTAGGCAAACGTTTGATCATTTAACCCTCCACCCCGAGTTTATCTGCCGGTGGCAGTGGCTCCGGCACAGTACTCCCTTTTTTTTTGATGGTATTGGCTGTGGTACGTGACCCCTCTAGCTATCACACTAGGATTGCCCCCCCCTCCCCCACCTCCAAAAACAAAACTTGGCATTTTAGGCAACGAGTTAGTTTTCCTGATGGAAGCAGTGGCCCTGTGTGTCTGCATCGGATCCTGCCCTCCCTTCTTGTTGAAACAAGGGGAACAGGGGTGGGAAGGAATGAGACTGGAGCACAGGACACAGCAGAACAGAAACCCAAGTGCTCTGCTTACTCTGCTCCCTGTAGTTTCGCCCCTCCCTCTCCTGGCAGAGCAGACACTGGGGAGAAGACCTAGGATTCAAAGTAAACGATGGCAGAGAAAGACCAAACGGTCCAGCCAGTTCCTTTTGGTAGTAACTGCCGCTCGGTGCCCATTATTGCTTTTCTAGCCCATCCCTTCCTGTTTTGTTTTTTTTGCAGTGAATTTACAACTGTTCTGTTTGAGATTCAGGGCATGAGCCCTGTGTGTTCATGGCTAGTAACGTCTCTATAGTACAATGTATCTCCATGCTGGATCTTCAGAAAGCATTTGACAAAATCCCTCACCAGAGACTTCTTAGGAAATTAAAAAGGTCATGGGATAGGTGGCAGTGTCCTGTTGTGGATTGCCAACTGGTGAAAAGACAGAAAACAGAGAGTAGGGCTAAATGGTAAATTTTCCCAATGGATAAAGGTGAATAGTGGTGTGCACCAGGCATTTGTTTGGGGACAGATGTTTTTTAAGATACCAGTATTTATAAATGACCTGGAAATGGGAACAGCAAGCGAGGTGATCAAATTTGTTGATGCCACAAAATTATTCAGTTGTCAAATCACAAAAGGATTGTGAGAAATTGCAAAACTGGGCCTACAAATAGCAAATGAAATTTAATGTGCACAAGTGCCAAGTGATGCACTTAGGGAAGAGGAACCCAATGCAAGGATCTACATTAGGAGTCACCACTCAGGAAAAGGATCTAGGTATCAAGGTTGAAAATACGTTGACCTCTTCTGCTCAGTGTGCAGCAGCAGCCAAAAAAGCAAATAGAATGTTAGGAATTATTAGGAAGGGAATGGAGAATAACACAGAATATCCTAATGCCTCTGTATCACTCCATTGTGTGACCTCATCTTGAGTATTGTGTGCAGTTCTGGTCTCCACATCTCAAGAAAGATATAGCAGAATTAGAAAAGGTACAGAGAAGAGCGACCAAAATGATAAAGGGGATGGAACAGCTCCCCTATGAAGAAAGGCTAAAGAGGTTAGGACTTTTCAGCTTGGAGACGAGATGGCGGAGGGGAGATATGATAGAGGTCTATAAAATCATGAGTGGAATGGAACGAGTAATTGTTCATCACTTGTTTACTCTTTTGAAAAGTACAAAGTCTAAGGCCACACAATGAAGTTACTGGGTAATACATGTAAAACTAATAAGATAAACATTTTTGTTTTTTACTGTGTGCATAATTAAGCTCTGGAATTTGTTGCCAGAGGATGTGGTGAAAGCTGTTAGTGTAGCTGCATTTAAAAAAGGTTTGGACAAGTTCCTGGAGGAAACCTCCATTCACTATTATTAAGGCAGAGTTGTAGAAATCCACTTCTTATCCCTGGGATAAGCAGCTTGAAATCTATCTACCCCTTGGGATCCTGCCAGGTACTTGTAACCTGGATTGACCACTGTTGGAAACAGGGCTTGATGGACCTTTGGTCTGTCCCAGTATGGCAAACATTATGTTCTTATGTACTTATTACGTCTGTAGTGCTACTTGACATACACAGTGCTGTACAAAACCAACTGTTCAAACAACTCAGGATGCTTAAACATCCCCCCCCCCCATATCAGAGATGCACATCTGACAACTACAAGAGAAAGAGCCTTTTCCATTGCCTCCCCTAAATGTTGGAACTCCCTACCAAAAGATCTGAGAACCCAACCCAACCTCAAAACATTCAAAAAAGACCTAATAAAAACATTGCTGTTCCGCAAATTCTACACTGACCTTCATACTTCTGAACATCCTAACTCCCAATCGAGCTTTCATCCAAAAACCTCAAAATAACTTCTCTCCAACCAGAACTAACAAGCCTCCTCCCACTTAATGATACTTTCTGGACTTGAAATGTTTAACCTCTGTTTAATATGCACATTGTTATACTTTTCCCACCATTGTTAAGAGAGTTACAATTTACATTTTGTAAACCGTTATGATGGCTTTACCGCATGCTGTCTTATAGAAAGACGTGATTTTTTGTTCATACGACTTTATATAATTAAAAAAAAAAAAAAGAGGTGGAAGCGGTCATGCTTACTTAGCTAACAAATGAGAAATACCTTATCTGCCAACATTTACTATTATGCATTGTCTGAGATCGAAATAGGAACCGATTTTCTGAAGTTTGTCCGAAAAACACGATGATTTTTTTTTTTTTTTGCACGATCGACAGTATTTAGGAACAAGCTGAAGGCCGGTGCACTTCTCGACCACCATAAACCAGTTACGCCAGTGCTCTTACTGCGAAGCTGGCGCCCGGCAGGCTGCGGAACAACATTTCCCAGGGCGCCTCGGGGCGGGGTTTCAGGGGCCCGGGCTGCCATTGGCTGCTGCTGCTGCTGCCGCCGCTGCGCCCGGGAGCGCGTGCTTGCTGGGACCTGGCTGGGCGGCAGTGGGCGGCAGACGGAGCATGGAGCTGGGCCGGGGCGCCGTGCCGGCGCTGCTCACCGACCTCTACCAGTTCACCATGGCCTACGGCTACTGGCGGGGCGGGCGGCAGCGGGAGCCGGCCGACTTCGAGCTCTTCTTCCGGGAGCCCCCCTTCCAGGGCGGCTTCACCCTCTTCTTCGGGCTGCACGAGTGCCTGCTCTTCCTGCAGCGCTTCGGCTTCAGCGGCGAAGGTAAGGCAGCGGGAAGGCTCCGGCGGGGGCTGGAAGTAGAGAGTCCCCCCCTTCTGTGCTGTCACTGGGTTTTTAAAGTGCATCCTTTCTACCCCGTTTCTGTGCGCTTTTTTGCAAAGGAACGCGTTAAAAAAAAAAACAAACCATCGAATCAGTCTGCGACACAGGTACCCGGCAGATCCCCAATTTTTTGGTTTTGGTTTCACTCCCAGCCATAAGCACTGGCTTTTCCAAGCCTATCTGGCTAATAACTATTTATGGACGATTACTTTAGGGTTCTGGCCACCCGTCTTGATCAGGAAGGAGTCCACAGCTTGATTGTGCAGTTGAGTGAAAAAGTACTTCCTAGGATTTGTTCTTCATCTGCCCGTTGCTGGTGTCATGGGGCGTCCCCTAGTCCTAGTACTGTTTGAAAGGATAAATACCCATTCCCTATTTACCGGTTCCATCCACTCATGATTTTATACATTTCAGTCATATCCCGTCTTATCTTCTCTTTTCCAAGCTAAAGAGACCTAATCTTTTCAGCCTTATTCCTTAATTCCTAATGTTCCATTTGCCTTTTTGACTTCTACCACACCCTGGGGCCGATGAAATACAGTGCTCTCGGCTGCGGGATAAATAGGCGCTAATCCACCCCCTAATGCAATAGGGGGATTAGCGCCTATTTAACGCGCATCCAACGCGGCGTGAATGAGATAGGGCTCATCGTATGCAAATGCACGCGAATGAGCCTATTACTCATTCACTCCCAATGCAAAAAAAATAAAGGTGCGTCTCGGGCGTTAATAGCTGAGCGCATTGAAAAGAAGCGCAGAAAAGCAGAAAAAACTGTACTTCTTTTTCAAAGTAAAAATAAATAAATAACTCTGCAGACTGCCGGGTTACGAAGAACCAGCCGAGTTTACCGGCGTCTGTTTTCATAACCGGCCGTCTGCCAGTAATGAAAATGGAAGCCAATAAACTCGGGGGGCCGTTTTCACTACTGGCAGACAGGCAGCGCGAGCCCCCTAATTTAAATATTGCATGGCGCCCCCCCTCCCTTTGGGGCACCATGCGCGCGTTAAGAGCGCGCATGGTGACTGTTCAGCGCCTGCTTTCTTCGCGCCTTTATTGCATCAGGCCCCCTGAGCTGAAGATTTAAAGGTTTTGTCCATAAGGACTCCAAGGCCCTTTTCCTCGATAGTGGCTCCTAACGCACAGGCCGATACAGAACGGTGCGCTCGGCCGAGTGCACCGTTTAGCCCCGTTTGACCATGCGTTTTACACGCGCTATTATTACCCCTTATACTGTAAGAGGTAATAGCGCGTGGAAAACGCGTGACCAACACCCCCCCCCTCGAATGTAATAGTGCTCATCACATGCAAATGCATGTTGATGAGCCTATTACTTATACCCGCGGGATACTGAAAGTAAAATGCGAGGCCAAGGCGTTAATCAGGGACAACACTGGGAATGGTGTACAGAAAAGCATTAAAAAAAAATGCTTTTCTGTACACCTTCTGACTTAATATCATGGCAATATTAAGTCGGAGGTCCCAAACATTAAAAAAAAATTTAAAAAGCTGTCCGCCAGCCCGCAAGTTGGAAGACTGACGCTCAATTTTGCTGGTGTCCATTTTCCGAACCTGTGGCTGTCAGCAGGTTCGACAACTGACACCGGTAAAGTTAAGCTTCTGTTGTCAGACCCGCTGACAGCCGCAGCTTCCGCTAATAAGGAGACGCTAGGGAAAAGGTAGAATATTACACCAGGCTTTCAAAAACCAATACACCTCATATTAGGAAAATAGAACAAGCAGGGCTGCTATAGATCCCTACACAGAAACTACACACTGGTAGGATTCCTCACCTTTCTCGTACATACAGAAAACAGACAGACCCTCACCAAATACAGAATAAAAAGAGCAAACTGTAAGTATGAATAGAATTATGCAGACAAAAACTGAACTGGAAACCACAACTGTATAACAATAGGAAAACAATCACCATTCCTCATAAATAAAAAAAAAATAGTAATAAAATCATACTAATAAAAAATACATATTTCTTAATAGTTGAAGAACAGAATAACATCCAACAGTTTAAAAACAAATAAAAATGTGCCATACACCAATAAAAAATTTAAAAACAGCAAACACAAGCCTCTAATAATTAGCTGCTAGAGTCTTGATTGGAGGAAAGAGATAGGATCACATCACTCCCACCTTGATAGACCTACACTGGCTCCCTATTAAATACAGAATTGACTATAAAATTCTGTGTTTAATACACAAATCATTAAACTGTGACAGAACTGAATGCTTAAACGCCTCTCTCCACCTGCATACACCAGAAAGGAACCTCAGGTCTGCAAATAAAGGATTACATACAGTACCTTCCATGAAGGCAGCACATTTATCTGCAGTCATAGCAACCTCGGTTGGTCTTCCATAACTGGGAACTTTTGGTTTCATGGTGCCCTGAGATTGTCTTGGATTAGCAAGAGGGGAGTTGTTGCTCAAACTTTCTTCTTTCACATATGCACGAACACTCTCACTCACTCACTCAAACACACAGGCTGTCTCTTACTCGCTCTTGCTCAGTCTTGTGCACCTACACAAACACACATATGCACTCAGGCTGTCTCACTTTCACATGCTTAGCCTCACACAGGCACGCACACACAGGCAGTCTCTCACTCATGCTCAAACAGGCAAATACACAGGCTTTCTCTCTCTTACGTTCACAGTCTCACACAGGCGCGCACACACAAGCTGTCTCTTGCTTTCACAAGCTCAGCCTCGCACAAGTAAACACACCCCCAGGCGCTCTCTCACACTCATGCTCAGTCTCACACAGGCTGTCTCTCACTCGTGCTCAGTTTCACACAGACAGACACACATGTTTTGGTTTAAGTCCTTCCTTTCAGATCATTCCTATACTTGTCTATCTGGAAAAACCCAATATTGACTCCAGAATTCCGCAAGGATCAGCCTTCTCAACAAAACTTTTTAATATTTATTTACTGCCTCTCTGTAAATTGTTGTCTGGACTAGGTATGATTCATTTTATATATGCTGACGATGTACAGCTTTTAATTCCTATCAAGGAATCCGTTGAAGATACATTGAGAACAGTAGAAGTTTACTTGTCATCAGTAAGACAATTGCTATTACACATGAGGCTGATTTTAAATCACCAAAACAAATGAAAGGATTTTACTGAATAGAAAACCGAACCTTGAAAGAATTTTCCAGTTCAAAACAGATTTCGTGGAGATTGACTCAGCAAACCAGGTCCGTGATCTAGGAATTATCATTGAGCATGAATTTAAAATGAAAACTGACATCAAGTGGAAAATTAGGGATGGTTATCACAAACTGCATGTATTAAAAAGCCTTAAACCCTTATTAGAATTCAATGATGTTAGAACGATTTTACAATCCTTACATTTTGCTACTATCAACTGCTGTAATGCCCTCTTTTTTGGTTTACCTGCAAATTGTTTAAGACCTCTACAATCACATCACTCCCACCTTGATAGACCTGCACTGGCTCCCTATTAAATACAGAATTGACTATAAAATTCTATGTTTAATACACAAATCATTAAACTGTGACAGAACTGAATGGTTAAACGCCTCTCTCCACCTGCATACACCAGAAAGGAACCTCAGGTATGCAAATAAAGGATTACATACAGTACCTTCCATAAAGGCAGCACATTTATCTGAAGTCTGAGAGAGAGCAATCTCCGTTGCAGGCCCTAAATTCTGGAACTCATTACCTGGTGAGCACAGGCTTCAGAAAGACCTTGTAATGTTTAAGAAAAAGCTTAAAACCTGTCTATTTAAAAAAAAAAAGCCTACGATGTTTGTAAACTATGGTCAAGCACTTTGTAGCAGACAGACGCGCCTTTTAACAAATTTTATTTCAGGCCCGAATACTATTATTTTATTTTACTCTTCTAATGTTATTTTACTTAATTTTATTCTTTTATTATGTTTTATTTTATTGTATTGTACTATTTGGGTTGTTCATATTGTATTCTGATTTGTATTTTATATATTGTACAATTGGTGGTATATAAAAGAAATAAACAGGCTGTCTCTCAGTCTCACACACACACACAAGCTGTTTCACTCTCACATAGGCATGTCAACACTCTCTCACTCGTGTGCTCGGTCTCACACAGACGCACTCGGACAGTCCCTCACTCATGTGCTCGGTCTCACACAGACGCACTCGGGCAGTCTCTCACCTGTGTGCTCGGTCTCACACAGACGCACTCGGGCGGTCTCTCACCTGTGTGCTCGGTCTCACACAGACGCACTCGGGCGGTCTCTCACCTGTGTGCTCGGTCTCACACAGAAGCACTCGGGCGGTCTCTCACCTGTGTGCTCGGTCTCACACAGACGCACTCGGGCGGTCTCTCACCTGTGTGCTCGGTCTCACACAGACGCACTCGGGCGGTCTCTCACCTGTGTGCTCGGTCTCACACAGACGCACTCGGGCGGTCTCACACAGACGCACTCGGGCAGTCTCTCACTCTCATATAGGCATGCCAACACACAGGCTCTCTGTCTCACACAGGCACACACACACACCCTGTTTCTCTCCTCCTGGAAACGCAGCCTGTACTCCAGCACCTGGGGCCGACGGGATTTGTTCTCTTTCTCGCGGGGGCTGACTTTGTGCCTCTTCTAATTTGGTTCCCACTGCTCCCGCGCAGGCCCGTCCCGCTTCCTTTTCCGGGCCGTGCCGATAAGGAGGCCATACCGCCCACGTGTTCTTTCTGGATGGCCGCTTAATGCTGCAGTCGGCTCTGCTGTTAGCTTTCCGTGCGGGCTTGAAAATGCCGTCAGCCCGTGCAGGGGAGGGGGAGGAGAAGCCGCATCAGCAGGGGACCAGCGAGCGCGGTATCCTGGCCGCGGAGGTGGCGAAGCAGCAGCTTGTGCTTTGCGGCACGGCGGTGGACGGTCGCGGGGTGCGCGCCTTCAGACTGAACGGGCTTAAAGAGACAGATGAAGAAGTTTGGTGATGCTCACAGCCACAGGCAGCAGATTACGCCAGTTAGGTCGAGTTGATGTTGCAAGCAACTTAACACTGGCCTTGCCACTTTTGTGGTGGTGTTTTATTTGTCCTCTGGTGCGTCTTGCTCCATCCTTAGCCATGTTCAGGTCTCACTTAGACCTTCCTCTTTGAGACGGCTTTTAGATCCAAGCCCCCTGAATCTTCCTGATCTTGACTCTCTCACGTTTTGCTGTAACACTTACGTGGTGTTATTGTTGTAAGGTTTTGGGTGGACCCTTGGGCGCTGTGGCTGTTGACCATGCCCCGGGGGGGGGGAGTCCCGTGAGGGTCCACAGGTCAGGCTCAGCTTTAGGAGACACAACACAGATTATATCTTTTATTAGACAGAGTTGAGAAGCCACCAGAGGTGGCAGTAGTGAGCTGAGATGAAGCCCGGCTGGGCTTGTAGTCCCTCAGGGCTCTGGAACAGCGATCCCTCAATGGCTGTGCTGTAGTGAAGAGAAACTGAGATAGTGAGTACAGTGGAGCATACACAGGGTTCAGGTATAGAGCCTCGTTGGTTGAGTACTCACACAGCGGTTTCTCTCGGTAGGAAACACAGGAGCTGGAGTAGAGGCAGGCCCTCGAGGAGCGAGTACCTGGTTCCATGGAACAGCTCTGAGAGAAGTAAATGGTAACTCACTGATGGTGTAGGCAGCGGTATCTTCCAGGCAGAAGTGAAGCTCAGGCAGCGAGTCCGGGAACATGGGCCCCCGAGGAGCGAGTACCTGGTTCCATGGAACAGCTCTGAGAGAAGTAAATGGTAACTCACTGATGGTGTAGGCAGCGGTATCTTCCAGGCAGAAGTGAAGCTCAGGCAGCGAGTCCGGGAACATGGGCCCCCGAGGAGCGAGTACCTGGTTCCATGGAACAGCTCTGAGAGAAGTAAATGGTAACTCACTGATGGTGTAGGCAGCGGTATCTTCCAGGCAGAAGTGAAGCTCAGGCAGCGAGTCCGGGAACATGGGCTCCCGAGGAGCGAGTACCTGGTTCCAGGGAACAGCTCTGAGAGAGAAGTAAATGGTAACTCACTGATGGTGTAGGCAGCGGTATCTTCCAGGCAGAAGTGAAGCTCAGGCAGCGAGTCCGGGAACATGGGCTCCCGAGGAGCGAGTACCTGGTTCCATGGAACAGCTCTGAGAGAAGTAAATGGTAACTCACTGATGGTGTAGGCAGCGGTATCTTCCAGGCAGAAGTGAAGCTCAGGCAGCGAGTCCGGGAACATGGGCTCCCGAGGAGCGAGTACCTGGTTCCAGGGAACAGCTCTGAGAGAGAAGTAGATGGTAACTCACTGATGGTGTAGGCAGCGGTATCTTCCAGGCAGAAGTGAAGCTCAGGCAGCGAGTCCGGGAACATGGGCCCCCGAGGAGCGAGTACCTGGTTCCATGGAACAGCTCTGAGAGAAGTAAATTGTAACTCACTGATGGTGTAGGCAGCGGTATCTTCCAGGCAGAAGTGAAGCTCAGGCAGCGAGTCCGGGAACATGGGCTCCCGAGGAGCGAGTACCTGGTTCCATGGAACAGCTCTGAGAGAAGTAAATGGTAACTCACTGATGGTGTAGGCAGCGGTATCTTCCAGGCAGAAGTGAAGCTCAGGCAGCGAGTCCGGGAACATGGGCTCCCGAGGAGCGAGTACCTGGTTCCAGGGAACAGCTCTGAGAGAGAAGTAGATGGTAACTCACTGATGGTGTAGGCAGCGGTATCTTCCAGGCAGAAGTGAAGCTCAGGCAGCGAGTCCGGGAACATGGGCCCCCGAGGAGCGAGTACCTGGTTCCAGGGAACAGCTCTGAGAGAAGTAGATGGAAACTCACTGATGGTGTAGGCAGCGGTATCTTCCAGGCAGAAGTGAAGCTCAGGCAGCGAGTCCGGGAACATGGGCCCTCGAGGAGCGAGTACCGGTTCCAGTCAGCGACCTGAAAGACAGAGAGAGAGGCCTCTGAGGAGCGGGTACCCCGGATAGAGTAAGTCCAATAGTGGAGAGGCAGAGTAGCTAGGTATGGAGAGCGAATCCCATCCGTAAGGAGTTCACCAGTACGAATACCTGTTTCTAACTCGATTAGCTAGCAAACAGAGCAGGCTTTTGTATCTGGGATGCGTGATGTCGCCCCTGAGGTTCGCGCCAAAGAAAGCATAAGAAGCAGGGCTGCACGGCGCACGTGCGCCCTATGGCAGCTGAACAACATGGCGGGATGCAGCGCCCAAGCCGGACCGGGGACGCCGGAGAGGACGGCAGGAGGCGCCGCGGCAGCCAGACGTCCATCAACCGCGGGACGTCTGCCCGACGTGGAGACGTCGGGCAGCGACAGTCGTAACACGTGATTACTAAAATTGTATCCGGTCTCTGCAGCTCAGCCAGGTGTAGTGCCTGCTCTGTGGAGCTTACAATCTCCTATGTACACATCGGGGAGTGCTCTAGAAATGGTAATAGTAGTAGCTTGTGCTGCAGGAACAGAGTTGCCTGTCCCTGAGCTATTGCATGTCCGTCAGGCCTTTATGCAAAATATCGGGGCTAATTGCCTTCAGTTAGAATTTTTTTTTCCAGTATTTTTTAAATCGTGATTAATGATATCGGTAGGTGTGATTCTGTCGCTGTCAAATTGTGATCTTCTTTTTTTGGGGGGAATTATAAGAATTGGAGCAAAATTATAGTGGAGCCTCTCCCTTTATGGAGAGTCGTAGAATTCCGGCCACGCTCCGCTCCCACGTATGCCGGCCACGCTCCGCTCCCACGTATGCCGGCCACGCTCCGCTCCCACGTGGGCGTTGGGTCCATTCGGTTTTAGGGAGCCTGGAGCTGCAGCAGCAGGGACCCGTGTGGGCTGCTCCGGGCCAGTGCTGAAGAACTGGAGGGTGGCACCAGTGTCTGCGAGGGGGTGAATGGTCAGGCGGCACCGCAAACAGAAGGGAGCCGGGGGAGATCTATAGAAGCTTAACTCGGGGGGGAGAGAGGTGGTTTGAGAGAGAGACTATTGGGGACAGGATGGGGGGTGGTGAGAACGAGAGTGATTCTGAACCCTGCTTCTCTCTCTCTCTCTCTCAGTCCCTTTTATCTTGTCACCCCCTCTGCCTTGTTCCCGATCTTCCCAAATGGCCGCCCTCTGGCTTCTGCCAGGTTGTCTTGTACGAGACTCTGTGCGCTTTCAGCTGCTGCGCCCGCCCAAAATTTGGAACCTGCGCCTGAACCTTGCTGCACCTCACTTTCCGGGGGGAGGAACCAAAAACTATGGCTTGGCTGTTGGACCAGGCCTTCCTCCTAGATATCTCGGCAGAGAACCCTCTGTTTTACCAGCGGCTAACGGAGCCTTCGGTGACGCCGCCGGGCTTGCGTATTCGCGATTCTTAATCGGTCGGCACGGGGTGCCAGCCTTACTGTTAATGCGTCTCTGCAGCAGACCCTTCATTGCACTTTTATACTTTATCTCAACTAACTGTGCACAATGTGCCTCGCTTTTAACCTCTTTCTGTACAAAGCCACCCTTGTATTCTTTGTACTGGAAGCAATCAGAAAAAAAATGGATATCTTGTAATGCTGCCGTGATTGTAACTTTGATTCAATTATGATTGTAAGAGAGCAAGAGATCCAATATTATTGTTACTGTTTTGATTTAAATCTACTGTTACCATTCTGGAAAAAAAAAAACAGGACATCAAATGTTTCCAGATTAACTGTGGCTGGGCTGGATTTTTTTTTTTTTTCTTTTCCTCAGGCTCTGGGCTGTTATTGGGTTGGGGGCGTCCTATGCTGTCCCTGTGTTAAAACGAGTTCCTGGACATACCCAGATCAGTCCAGACCAGCGGGTTGTGCATTCCTACCAGCAGATGGAGTCGGAGAGCAAAAGCTTTGAGGCACTGCTACATAACCGAGAGTGCCACCTGCAGTGCCTCAGTATTTCTCTGACTCCAGCAGATGGTAGAGATGCAAACCTGCAGTCTGTCAGTTAGTTTAAAAAAATAAATAAATATGAGGGAAAGTTTTGTTGTTTGTTCCCTCCCCCCCCCCCCCTCCCCCGGTTAGGCTAGTTAGTGGTTAGCTGACTAGCTTCCTGAGGTGTTGGGCACCTTCGTGGGCCATCCCTCAGTTGAAGCTGGGCGACCGGGGGCTTGGACACCCCTGCCTGAGTCTCGCCCGCAACGGTCCAGGGGCTTCGATAGTCAGGGGTTCCTGGTTCCCTCGACCAGTGAGGAGGGCTCCCCTCACTCCTTCCCTCAGGCCTCCGACCTTTTCAAGGTAGGAGGAGTTTGTTCTGGGGACGGGCCGTGCCGTTTCGTCGGCAGGCCAGTTGGAGTGGGGAGCTCGACCCCCGCGGGTCTCCACAACGGCCCGGGGCTCCGGGTAGGTCGCCGGAGGGGAAAGCCTTTGCGCGCGTGCTAGGCCGCATTTTTTCATGCCGGCAGTTCTCCTCAGAGCTGTTTTCGCGCCTGCAGGAAGTTTTATATTTTTAGCTCCTACATCCGTGTGAAGGCTTCCTGGTTTGATTGATTTTTTTTTTTTTTTTTAATTGCTGGACCGTGTGGCTGCTCGGTTCTGTGTATGGCACCCCGACCCAAACTGGGGACCTGCAGCGCGTGTGGCACGCCGGGGCAGGCCCTAGATGCTAGTTCCCTCTGTTCGACCTGCTCCACAGGGCAGGAGGGAACTTCCTCGGGGGAGACATCAGGCTCCGTTCCTCCAGGCCAAGGTCCTCCTCAGCGGGGGAGGGTGGCTCGCAGCGGGTGTTGCGGGAGGAGGATGCCCCTCCCATTCTATCCCCGGTGGAGCAGATTTCCACCTTTGGGGATGTCCCTGGGCTACCGGACCCTCCTACTGAGGGTGGTGCCGACGCAGGGGAGTACTGTCCTGAGTTTGTGCTGCTGCTGCACCAGGTGTTCCTAGCTAGGAAACAAGTGATCCTGAAGAGAGCAGCATGGCCAGATGTTTTGGCAGAGCCTCCACCTAAGTGGATATCCACGGGGCCCCTGGACCTCCAACAACCTTCAGGGGCTCGACAGGGGGCCAGAGTCGAGGATAGCTTGCCGGTCCCGCTTGGGGATCCCTCGGGCTCCGGATTAAATCAGGATCCAGGACTCACCCATGATATGGGTGATGGGAACCAGGACGACCCGGACCCAGACGACCTCCCATCCTCGGAGAGTGATGATCCCAGCGTGGTGCACTTATTTAAGTGGGAGGAGCTCCGGCCCCTCATTCCCCAGATCTTGGAGGTCCTGGGGATCAAGATTTCGCAGGAGGAGTCCGACAGCGAAGGAGTTAATCCGGTCCTGGATGGGATTCGGGGACAGACGACTTCATTCCCATTGCCTAAGAAGATCCGCAAGCTGGTGACCCGGGAGTGGGACTCGCCAGATGCTGGTTTGAAAGTGGTTAGAGCTATAACGATGTTTTAGGTCTTCTGAAGGAACCTAAGGTGGACATGGCAGTGTCTGCCGTGACGAAGACCACCATTCCTGTGGCCGGGGCTGCTGTACTGAAGGACATACAGGACCGCAAGCTAGAGATACACCTTAACCGAGTCTTCGAGGTCTCCTTGCTGAGTCTCAGGGTGAAGATTTGTGCCAGCCTCATGCAGAGAGCCTATCTTTGTTGGGTCCAGGAGGCGTCCGCAGCTCCGAGTGCCGCCGACGTGAGGCCCTTGCAAGCCGCACGATTGGAGGTAGGTGTTGCCTATCTCACAGACGAGAGATGTATGACTTGGTTCGGACCTTGGCGTGTAGTATGGTGTCCGCTGTCACGGCTCGTAGACTCCTCTGGTTGCGGAATTGGTCAGCAGATTTGTCTTCCAAGTCTGAACTCTGTAACCTCCCCTTTAAGGGCAAGCCTCTCTTCGGAGAGGATCTGGACCAACTGGTAAAATTTACTTGGGGAGTCCAAAGGCAACCGACTTCCGGAGGATAGGTAACCTGGGAAGGTTTTTTTCCCCTCAAGCTCGTTTTGGGATTCTCGGAGATTTCGCTCTGGTAGGTCTTCAGCTCCTTCGGGGCCCAGGCCGGTCTCGGGGCATCAGCAGCCCATTCGTGGAGGTCGAGGCCCAGGCAGAGAGTCCATGGGTCAGGGTGCTGGATGTGGAAAACCTTCCCAATGAAGCCAGAGGCACCCATTCCGTCATGGAAACTGTCGGAGGCAGATTGTCGAGCTTCTACGCGGAGTGGGAAAAGATGATCTTGGAAGTGGTCTGGGATGGTTACGCTCTTGAGTTTTCGCACCCGGTGCGGGAGGCCTTTGTGGAGTCTTGCGTTGCTTCGTGGGCCAAGCGAGAGGCAGTACAGGGGACCCTACAATGGCTTCTCAATCTCCGGGCCATTGTTCCAGTCCCCCTTGCGGAGCAGGGCAAGGGACTGTATTTGGTGTACTTTGTGGTTCCCAAGAAAGAGGGCACCTTTCGTCCCATTCTGGATTTGCAAAAGGTGAACCAGTATCTGTGAGTCCCCGTTTTCGAATGGAGACCTTGAGGACTATGGTGGCCACTGTACACAAAGGGGAGTTTCTCACGTCCTTAGACCTCACTGAGGCGTATCTTCACATCCTGATTTGCCAGGATCACCAGCGGCTCCTCCGTTTCAAAGTGATGGGTCAACATTTCCAGTTTCAAGCTCTTCCTTTCAGCCTGGCAACAGCCCCATGTACCTTCACCAAGGTCATGGTGGTCGTGGCGGCATTCCTGCGTAAGGAGTGAGTCCTAATTCACCCGTATCTGGATGACTGCTGATTCGAGCGAAGTCACAGGAGGACTGCGTAAGATCGGTCCAGAGGGTGATGCTCACCTTGCAGTCGCTCGGCTGGGTCATAAATGTCCAGAAAAGTCACTTGGAGCCCATGCAGTCGCTGGTTTACTTAGGAGCGCTCTTCGATACCTGCCAAGGCAAGGTTTCTCTGGCATCGGACCGTGTAACGAAGTTGCACGATCAAGTCAAGGCCCTCCTTCAGAGAAAGATTCTAATGGTTTGGAATTACTTACAAGTCCTGGGATCCATGGCCTCCACCTTGGATTTGGTCCCCTGGGCGTTCACTCATTTGTGTCCGTTACAGCGTGCGCTTTTATCTAGGTGGAGCCCGGTGTTGGAACAGTTCCATGTACCGTTGTCTCTACTTCCAGAGCCAGTCTGTTGTGGTGGCTTTTACACAGCAACCTGGTACAGGGAGTGGATTTGGATCCGCCGAATTGGGTGGTTATCTCCACAGATGCCAGTCTGTCGGGCTGGGGAGCAGTTTTCCTAAACAAATCTGCTCAAGGTCTTTGGTCCCCAACGGAGAGATCCTGGTCCATCGACCACCTTGAAACGAGGGCTGTTCGACTGGCTCTGTGAACATTTCTGCTCCTGGTCGAGAACAGAATGGTTCGAGTGTTCTCAGACAACACAACGGTAGCTTACATCAACCGGCAAGGCGGGACACGGAGTCTTGTGGTGGCGCTGGAAGCAAGGCTGTTTGTTTGGGCGGAGCGCCATCTCAAAGGAATTGCCGTGCCACATGTCGCAGGAGTGGAAAATGTTCAGGCAGACTTCCTCAGCAGGCAACAGCTCAATCCGGGGGAGTGGGAGTTAGCTCCCGAAGCTTGGAACCTCATTTGCGCCAGGTGGGGCGTGCCTCGGTTGGATCTCATGACAACTCGGGCCAAGACAGAACGCTTTTTCAGTCGTCATCGAGAGATAGGCTCGGTAGGCTTAGACACCCTAGTGTGTCCGTGGCCCATGGGTATTCTTCTCTATGCCTTTCCCCCTTGGCCTCTCATCGATTGGCTTCTCTGCCGCATACAGCAACATCCAGGCAGCGTAATGCTGGTGGCTCCGGAGTGGCCGTGTTGTCCATGGTTTGCAGACCTGGTGCAAATAGCGCTGGAAGGTCCCTTGCAGCTGGCTCATCTCCCACATCTACTCCATCAGGGGCCCATATTTTCAGATCGGGAGGATCACTTCTCTCTCGCGGCTTGGCTTTTGAGAGGCGATGATTGTGATTGAGGGGATATGCAGAGCAGGTCATTTCCACGCTTCTTCAGGCGCATCGACCGTCTACTTCTGTGGCCTATGTTAGGATCTGAAAGTTGTTTGAGGCATGGTGCCGCCAGCGCTCCTTGGATCCTTTGTCAACGGAGATTTCCCAGGTGTTGGACTTCCTTCAATAGGGCTTTGCTAAGGTTTTGGCTTTCAACTCCCTTCGGGTTCAGGTAGCAGCCTTAGGTGCCTTAAGGGGCAGGTTTCACGGTCGGTCGCTCGCTGGCAGTGCACCCGGATATTTCACGGTTCCTCAAGGGAGTCAAACATTTACGTCCTCCCGTAATCCGTTATGTCTGGATTGGAGTTTGAACCTGGTGCTTCGGGTGCTTTGTGGAGCCCCCTTTGAGCCTTAACGCAGGGCTCCAATTAAGGATTTGACCTTAAAGACCGTTTTCCTGGTAGCTATTTGTTCTGCACGACAGATTTCAGCGTTACAGGCTTTGTCATGTTGGGACCCCTTCCTTAGGATTTATGATGATAGAGTTTCGCTGCCCATGGTTCCTTCTTTCATTCCCAAGGTGGTGTCTGCCTTTCATGTCAATCAGGCAGTGGATCTGCCAGGATTTCCGCAGTGGTCCAGGGATTCCCCTCAGGAAAAAGAGCTTCATCTTCTGGATGTGCGTCGCACTCTTTTGCGCTATTTGGAGGTTACCAATGACTTCCGGTGGTCACCCCATCTGTTTGTCTTGTTCGGGGGCCCTAAGAAGGGTGACAAGGCTTCCAAGGTGACAATTTTGCATTGGATTAAGGAGGCTATCTTTTCGGCCTATGTTACCTGAGAGCGTCATGTGCCCGTGGGTCTGAGAGCTCATTCCACTAGGGCCAAGGCTACTTCCTGGGCTGAGTGTCAGCTTCTGTCACTGCACGAAATCTGCAGAGTGGCGGTTTGGTCATCCCTTCACACTTTCACCAAGCGTTATCGTTTGGATGTTAGGGCACACGATGAGCCATCCTTCAGTGAGGGTGTTCTGCGCACAGGTCTTTCGGGTTCCCGCCCAGTATAGTGTGGCTTGGGTATATCCCACTGGTCTCGACTGATCTGGATGTGTTCAGGAAAGGAAAATTGGTTCTTACCTGCTAATTTTCATTCCTGTAATATCACAGATCAGTCCAGAGGCCCACCCCCTTTTTAGATTCCGAAAGACTACCTTGAGAAGTGATATTTTCAAGAAGAAACAATTTGGTTCTATCACAGACACTCTTGAGGGAGCAGGTTCCGAGTTGGTCTAGTGGTTTTTTTTCTCTGTTGTGTGAGGGATTGGCTGTTTCATTTTGGGTTCCAACCCTCTTCGCCCTTTAGTAAGGTTAGTTGTTTTGGGCTTGGGTACAGGCCATTACTGAGGCACTGCAGGTGGCACTCTCGGTTATGTAGCAGTGCCCAAAGTTTTTGTTCTCTGACTCCATCTGCTGGTAGGAACGCACAACCCACTGGTCTTGACTGATCCGCGGTATTACAGGAACGAAAATTAGCAGGTAAGAACCAGTTTTCCAGTACTAGCCAGTCCATGGGTAGTGGAGATCTGCAGTAGACACTAGCAAGAGAGGAACTCAACACAGGACCCAGAGGCCAGCGTTTGTAGTACTCGAAGGCCCTGCAGCAGCCTCTGCCTCCTCCCGCACAGGCTTCCTGTGAGCAAGGCGGACCCGTGACGTGCGAGGCTCGTGGCAGGAGCTGTGATTGCCTGCATGGCTGGCGAGCCCTGCGCTTGGGGGTCTCTTCTGCTGCTGCTGGCCTGAAGGAAAGGGCCTTGGTGTACTGACTCTTGAGGCATCTTTAATTAGAATTGAAATGTTTCTGTGGTTTGGCTTTGGTTAAGTGCTTGAAGTCCTTGAGTTTAAAATATTTTAACATGTCATCCATGATGCATGGCAGCTGATGCAGTCTGTTTACTTAGAAATCAGTTAACAGGTGCAGTCTCAAGGCATTATTTTATCAATAAGAGTACAGCTAGCACGGCTCAGGCCAATATGCCTGGCAGCCAACCATGTAAAGTAACATTGGGTCCTGCCAAAAAAAAAAATCGCTCCTGGCTACACCACCATTGAGAGCGATTCCTGCAAATGTGCTGATCGGACATCTTTCAGAATTCTGGGGCTAGCTCTGATTTATTTCCAGAATAAAACTAGGAGTATTTAATATTTGTGTCTGATCATTTGATCTGGGGTGGTTTTTTTTTAAATTTTGGAAAAATGTCTCTATTTCATGCCATATTGGAGTGAAATCCCTGGAACACTTAAAGATTTTTTGTTCTAGTTATTAGTTATCTCCAGGGACAAGCAGAATGTCAGCCCTCACATGTGTGACGTCATCTGATGAAGCTTGGGCCGGAACCTGTAGGTCAGAGTTGCTAGCTCTATGACTGTGCCTCAGCGCTGATGCTCAGCGGGCCACCTGTCCGCACAGGGGCCCCTTCAGCTTCTCCCGGGGAGCCTCTCACTCCTGCTTCAGCTCTCTCTCTCTTTTTTTTTTTTTTTCAGCACAAAAAGTTTTCCTTCCCGATGCACTGATGAGCAGCGACTGCTCATGGTCATCTAGTTGTTCAGTTTCACGTCTCCTGTTTTTCGTCTGATCGTGGATAAGCAATGACGCTCCTGGTGCGACAGTGTTATGTCTCTCGCGGATCCCTATGATAGATGTATCCAGTGCCCGGAGGCATTGCATGATGTCTAAAAGTGTTGCCGGTGCATGATCATGACCCCCAAAGGGACATCCCTGGTTGAAAAAAAGCACTTCTGGCACGGAGAAACTGGCCTGTCGGAATCTGCAATGGAGGCCTCGACAGACCAAGGAGCTACGTTGGACACTGCCATTGCATTGACATTGAAGGGGCATCGTACTCCCTCGACATAGAGTATCGGGAAGGATTATGAAGATTGTCTGTCTCCTACCTCCTCCTTTTCAAAGACTGTGACAGGTTCCACCTCAGTCGTGTCATGAAGCAAAGGTAAGAAGCGTCTGCATTGGTCTTCATCAGTGCATGATGTCGGAATCAGGGACATTCTGGCAGTGGCCGTAATCCCCTGAAGCTTTCTTGTGGAGAGGAGAGCTCATCCTCTATGCCATCCAGGGAACTGCATAAGTTTCCAGGGGTCCAGGTGTCAGCCATAAATGCGCCTCTGGCTTCCCAGGAATATTTGGCCACCTCTCCTGCTTCCCGGTCAGTGTTGGCATCCGCAGTCTTTGAGGATGAGCTGGACAGAAAGATCCAGAAGGCCTTGGACAAGGTGATGCAGAGCATCTGCTCTGGCATGGAGGGAATCGGGGCTAATGAAGGCTGAGGCCCAGCCACTGCTTGATTCCTTGCAGCTGCCCAGCAGCCATGCACCAGGGCCGATGACCCTTTCCGTTGGAGAATCTGTGTCACTAGTGGCTGCCCTAATGGTAATCTCCAGTCCAGCAGGAGAGGAAACTTCCTTGAGATGCAGGAGTTGAGGATGCTTCCCTCTTGGAAGACTTGTCTGCGGAACAGGTATCATCTTGAGTCTTCACCATCGATGCACCAGTTGGACTGTGATTCAGATTATTCATGGGGATAGAGATCTGGGGAGGAATCGACAGGAGGTTCCTGAGCATGGGGCCTAGGAGACACTTGTAGCTGAAGAGGCGTTATCTTCTGTCTCCTCAATCGTGCACAAAAGGACCCTTGTGCCTGCCCGAGTCAGCAGACATCCCCTAAGCCACAGCCTGCACCCCTGGGATGAAGTGTTCTCTGGATCACAGAGAGCATAGCTTGTATCCCAATACCCGTGCTGGAGGACCTTCCTGTCCGAGGCAGGCTGAGGTTTTACGGAAACAGTTATCCTAGTGTAACATCGGACATGTGGGTCCTTGGCATCCTACCACAAATATCATGGAAAGATGCGCAAAGCACCCTCGGAAATCCAGGAGCATAGGTGTGCTGCGAGATAAATTTACTGGAGGTCTGGTAAGCAGACGAGTCAGTAATTGTGTATAATCGCAAGAGATTTATTTCAAAGCAGGGTCAGTAGGCGAATATATCTGTCCCCCGACCCGGGATCGTGTTTCACCAAGGCTGCATCGGGAGGGACCAGCGTACATCAAAAGCACTTTAATAGTCTAAAAATAAATGAGAAAAAGAACATTTTTAAGCATAAGAAATAGGAGGACCAGACCAAAAAAGACTGGCATTAAGCAGAGGAGATACAAAGCAAAATTAGAAGCGACAGTGCATTTAAATAGCAACAGCGTCTGAAAGGAGCTGAAGTAAAAGACTGGTGAATAAAGAGATGAACTTAACAAGGAACCAGCAGAAGGATAACACGGGGTCAACAGCTTGGAAGTAAAACTTCCTGGCGCTAAAGAGCAGTTGGGTGCGCTCTGAAAGCTTTCAGGGATCGGTTGGCCAGCAAAGTTGTCCTGATACAGATGGTCAGACAAGTTTGCAATGTTTTACATCAGCAAGCAGGAAGGCGCAGGATCATTTTTCCTGTGTCAGAATATTGTCCAGATGTGGGATTGTGCAGTCTTTTTTAGGGGATGGTCCCTGGACTGGGGAATAGCAAACTAGATATTCTGCAAGCAGGGCACACCCGTGGTAGATCTGTTTGTGTTCTGTTCCAGGAAAAGGCAGAAGGCAAGAAAGGCTCGGACGCTTTTGCCCTTGGTTAGGGCCTGCTTTACGCGTATCCTCGGATATCCCTAGTTATGAAGACTGTAGAAGCTCAGGGAGGACCGGGGGACCGTGATGCTCATCGCCGCCTTTTGGCCGACACAGGTTTGGTTCCCACTCGTGAGGGAGCCGTCAGGAAGATAACCAGTGAGGCTGGGGAATTCCCCCATATCTCATCACTGCTCTAGATCAAGGCAGGTTGTGCCTTCCCAATGTCACAAGGATTAGGGAGACTCCCAGCTTCCCAAATTAAAATTGGGAGTCTCCTTAATTCTTGTGATATGTGGAAGGGACTAGGTTGGTGAGTCTGAGGATGGTGGTATATTGTATTTCCTGTGGTTTATGGAATGGAAGAGGTGGGTGGCACAATGTAACATGTTAAGTGTATTGGAATATTTTCTGCTTTGTTATTGTTTTATTTGGTTTTATTTATGTGCATTGCTTTGGAAATTTTTATTGTAAAGATTGGAAAGCAGTTACATTTTTATAAATAAAATAAATGTCGGGTCTCTGGTTCTCACTGCTTTGCATGTCGAGAGGGTGACTCTGCAGCCTTTGGATCCTGTTTTCTTAGCTTCAAGAAGGGAATCCATGAGAAAGTCCTATGGACTAAAATAGAGGAGGTTTGCCCTGTGGTGTGAGCAAAAAGCCTTTTGGATCCTTTCTTCTGCTCCACACGAAAACTGCTTGATTTCCACCTTCGTTTATCTGAGTCGGGACTTAAGACCAACTCTGTACAGCCTTTGGTTGTCCGGTTAATGCGGGGCCTGCTTCACATAAAGCCCCCCATCGGGCCCCGCATAAACTGGACAGCCAAAGGCTGTACGGAGATCCGTGTACGTTCCTCAACGCTGTTCCGACTCGGCTAATGAAAGCTCCCTTTGAGCCACTGCACTCCTATAACATGAAGGACCTGACCTGGGTGGTCATATTTCCTAGCGGCAGTCAATAAGCTCCAGTAACTTATTCACCTTATTCGAAGCTATACGAAGTTTTATCATGATGGGGTGGTCCTGTGTACCCAGCCTAAGCTTCTGCCCCAAGGTGGTGTCTGAGTTCCATCTTAACCTGTCACTCCTTCCAATTCTTTCCCCCAGGCCACCTGAACGAGCACTGCATAGTTTGGACTGCAAGAAAGCCTTGGACTTTTACCTGGAGTGGACTGAAGCCCTTAGGATGTCCACCCAGCTTTTTTCTTTTTGACACTAATAAGCTGGGGATTGCTGTTGCCAGACACACTGTATTCAGTTGGCTAGCGGATTACATCTCTTGTTAAGCCCAGGTTGCCCTGGTGGGTCATATCAAGGCTCTCTTGATTTTTTTTTTTTTTTTTTTTCAAATATTTGTTCAATTGCAAAATTTACAAAAAATTATCTAAGCAATCTACAATAAAAAAATTAAAATAATCAAATATCTAGTGTGAAATTACAATAATAAAAGCCCCAAATCGATCTCAGAACACTAACTTACAATCTAAAACTCTATCAAATACAATACATAAAACCATAAAATACATAAAAAAATTTTAATAAAAAAACAAAACAAAAAAATAAGATAACGTAAAAAATAGATCAATTTAACAGGAGGGAAAGGCTTCTATAATAATTAAAAAAAACAAACTTTAAAGCCTTCCAGAACTTAAAATAATCATTTTCTAGACAAAAATCTAAGGGAAAGGAATTCCAGAGACATGGTGCAAAATAAGATAAACAGATTGTCCTGGTAGTTTCTAATCCGATTTCTTTAGGAGAGGGTAGCAGTAGCAATTCCTGTTGAGAAAAGCGCAATAAACGAACAGGACAATGACTGACGATTAGAGTTGAAAGAGATGTTGGCGCACCCTGACGCAATGGTTGAAAAGCCAAGCACCCTACTTAGAACTTAATTGTCAGGGGAAGACAGCATGGGCAGAGGCGGGATAAATAGTAGAATATGTATGTATTTGTTGATTCTATGTACCAGTATTAATAGCTAACTCAAGGCTAAAGTTGTTAATGTTAAACTTTACCAGCTCTTAGTGTAATGTGGTGTTCACTTGTTCAGCAAAGAATACTGTACAGGGCACCCTACCTTTGATTGTTTATTATGGAAAAACCCAATAAAAAGAGTTTAAAAAAACAAAACTTAATTGTCTAGGATATTGGAAGCCAGTGTGGTTTATACAGTCAAGGAGTGACATTGGTCGTCTTTTTTTCTTTCCAAAGATAAGTTTGGCGGCAGCGTTTTGAGCAGTTTGTAATCTTTTTAATTGAACAGATGTTAATCCATGAAACCGGGCATTGTAATAGTCCAGTCATGATGATATAAGATGTGTTAAAATCTTGAGATCGGAAGACTCGAGAAAAGGTTTCAGACACCGAATGAACTGCAAAAAAGAAATACGAACTTCATAACACGTGATGCGTAAAAGATAAGAGCTAAATCAGTATGAACACCCAAGGCAGTGATGACGTTTTTAATTTGAATTGGTTTGCCAGCCATAATAGGAGGAGGGAAGGGAGTAATAATCCTGGAGAAGCAGATCACCTCAGATTTATCAGGATGAGCTTTAGGTTTAGAGGATTTTGGCCAGTTGTTCGCTTCTGATTGTAGTAAGAGGAGTTGTGATCGTAATAAGCCAAGAGCTGTCGCAGCATCAGTGGCTCACCCGAGATTGATCTGCGAAGCTGGGACATGGAGATCTTGGCGTTCTCGCCACTCGTTCACATCTCGTTGCTGTGCTCGTTGGCCAAACCTGATGTGACAGCAGGTTTGGCCAATCTGTCCTACGGAATCTCTTTGCGATTATAGAACCCAAGTTCACTCCCACCCCCTAGGGCCGGCTTTACTTCCAGGCTGTTCTGGAAATAAGAAAAGGGAAGAGAGGCCTGTTGCCAACAAAAAGTATGTTGTGCCCATTCGCACTGGTTTTGGTTCCCCCCCCCCCCCCCCAGTCTTTAGCGAGGGGTCCCCCCACTTATGAGGACTGCCATCTTGCTTGTTCCTCTGAGAAAACAGAGTTGCTCACCTGTCACAGGTGTTCTCGGAGGACAGCAGGAAAGCCCCCGGGCTGGTGGGAGGGGGAATCCCAGTCATTGTGCAACAGTGCCACCTAGTGGCTGGATTTAGGGCCGGTGATTTCAGGGGTCTGGAAGGAGCCATGAGGTGTGGTCCTTTGCCAAGGAGTGTTGCTACGATTACTGGACTGAAAGAAATTGGGAGGGGGATATAAAATGGGAGTGGAAAATGCCCTGGATAGCTGGGAAGGAAGGGTGAGAGTGCAGGATCCCAGCCCTGGTTCTGTTTTGAGCTGCAAGCCCAAAGGAGCAGGAGGAAACTGCCAGATGGGGGGTGGGAGGAGAGCACGATTTTATTTCTCTACTCTTGTATTTTCTGGGGATGGTTAGGAGTCTAATGTTGTCAGTGCAGCTTAATGTTCTTGCTAGCATTTTTGAGGATTTTTACCATTTCCTTCCTGTTCACTGCCCTTTGGATTCTGAGCAGTGTCTCAACTACGCTGAGCACTAGGGCCTCTGGGAACCCCGCTTCACGGCTGCGCACTGGCTCTCTGTCCCTGGGGACTCCGGCAGCCCCGCTTCACGTCTCTGCACTGGCTCTCTCTGTCCCTGGGGCCTCCGGCAGCCCCGCTTCACGTCTGCGCACTGGCTCTCTCTGTCCCTGGGGACTCCGGCAGCCCCGCTTCACGTCTGTGCACCGGCTCTCTCTGTCCCTGGGGCCTCCGGCAGCCCCGCTTCACGTCTGCGCACTGGCTCTCTCTGTCCCTGGGGCCTCCGGCAGCCCCGCTTCACGTCTGTGCACCGGCTCTCTCTGTCCCTGGGGCCTCCGGCAGCCCCGCTTCACATCTGCGCACCGGCTCTCTCTGTCCCTGGGGCCTCCGGCAGCCCCGCTTCACGTCTGCGCACTGGCTCTCTCTGTCCCTGGGGACTCCGGCAGCCCCGCTTCACGTCTCTGCACCGGCTCTCTCTGTCCCTGGGGCCTCCGGCAGCCCCGCTTCACGTCTGTGCACCGGCTCTCTCTGTCCCTGGGGCCTCCGGCAGCCCCGCTTCACGTCTGCGCACTGGCTCTCTCTGTCCCTGGGGCCTCCGGCAGCCCCGCTTCACATCTGCGCACTGGCTCTCTGTCCCTGGGGCCTCCGGCAGCCCCGCTTCACGTCTGCGCACCGGCTCTCTCTGTCCCTGGGGCCTCCGGCAGCCCCGCTTCACGTCTGCGCACCGGCTCTCTCTGTCCCTGGGGCCTCCGGCAGCCCCGCTTCACGTCTGCGCACCGGCTCTCTCTGTCCCTGGGGCCTCCGGCAGCCCCGCTTCACGTCTGCGCACCGGCTCTCTCTGTCCCTGGGGCCTCCGGCAGCCCCGCTTCACGTCTGCGCACCGGCTCTCTCTGTCCCTGGGGCCTCCGGCAGCCCCGCTTCACGTCTGCGCACCGGCTCTCTCTGTCCCTGGGGCCTCCGGCAGCCCCGCTTCACGTCTGCGCACCGGCTCTCTCTGTCCCTGGGGCCTCCGGCAGCCCCGCTTCACGTCTGCGCACCGGCTCTCTCTGTCCCTGGGGCCTCCGGCAGCCCCGCTTCACGTCTGCGCACCGGCTCTCTCTGTCCCTGGGGCCTCCGGCAGCCCCGCTTCACGTCTGCGCACCGGCTCTCTCTGTCCCTGGGGCCTCCGGCAGCCCCGCTTCACGTCTGCGCACCGGCTCTCTCTGTCCCTGGGGCCTCCGGCAGCCCCGCTTCACGTCTGTGCACCGGCTCTCTCTGTCCCTGGGGCCTCCGGCAGCCCCGCTTCACGTCTGTGCACCGGCTCTCTCTGTCCCTGGGGCCTCCGGCAGCCCCGCTTCACGTCTGTGCACCGGCTCTCTCTGTCCCTGGGGCCTCCGGCAGCCCCGCTTCACGTCTGTGTACTGGCTCTCTCTGTCCCTGGGGCCTCCGGCAGCCCCGCTTCACGTCTGCGTACTGGCTCTCTCTGTCCCTGGGGCCTCCGGCAGCCCCGCTTCATGTCTGCGCACTGGCTCTCTCTGTCCCTGGGGCCTCCGGCAGCCCCGCTTCACGTCTGTGCACCGGCTCTCTCTGTCCCTGGGGCCTCCGGCAGCCCCGCTTCACGTCTGTGTACTGGCTCTCTCTGTCCCTGGGGCCTCCGGCAGCCCCGCTTCACGTCTCTGCACTGGCTCTCTCTGTCCCTGGGGCCTCCGGCAGCCCCGCTTCACGTCTGCGCACTGGCTCTCTCTGTCCCTGGGGCCTCCGGCAGCCCCGCTTCACGTCTGCGTACTGGCTCTCTCTGTCCCTGGGGCCTCCGGCAGCCCCGCTTCACGTCTGCGTACTGGCTCTCTCTGTCCCTGGGGCCTCCGGCAGCCCCGCTTCATGTCTGCGCACTGGCTCTCTCTGTCCCTGGGGCCTCCGGCAGCCCCGCTTCACGTCTGTGCACCGGCTCTCTGTCTTTCATGATTTCTGGTAGACTGTTTCCCCTCCCTCTGTTTTCATGGACCTCCATCTTCTCAGTTTGAGCATTCTTTTCTTCCAGTGTCTGTCAGCTCTTTCTCCACCCCGATTCTGCCTCTGCTTCAGTACAGGTTTCCAGTTCTTGCTTTATTTCATCATGGGAAGGTTGCTACCTCTTCTGGGGTGGCAAAGTTCTGGAAGTTTTGTCCTGTTTTGGACGCTCCTGGTTCAGCATTCTCTCTCTCTTTGCTTTTCTTTTTTTTAAATTAGTAATTTATTGTATTATTAAAACCAATAAATGTAACAAACGTGCCAGTTAGTCAGCGAAAGATAATAACCAGTCACATATTGCATAGGTAACACTTACACAATCTGTCAATCTTACAGACTTGACATTATCAAGATGTCGTAACATTTGGAAATTTCTTAATTAAGTTCTTGAGATTAATGATGCCTTGTTATAGTTATAACTCATCGCTCTTGCTTTTCTGCTCTTGGGAGAGACATTTTTGTCCTTTTCTTCATGCTAAACCTCATAACTTTTTAGTCTGCTGAGAATAAGCTTTTCAGATTAGTGCTTTATAAATTTTAAAATAATTAAACCTAAACTATTTTTCAGACGTGCCAGTGCAATAATGGGCTTATTCCAGTTCTAGGGTAGATTACAGGAGTTCCCTAGTTGATCATCATCTGACTCCTCTCATCCTCTTCTCATCAAATGCCAGATTTTTTTTTAAAATTTATTCTGCATCTTTTTTTTTTGTTTTCTGCCATCTTCTCCTTTTTCCTGTCTCCTTTCCAAAACCAGTCCTCTCTCCTCTTCCACTCTCCAGCCTTCTTGCCCTCACTCCGTTGCTTTCTTCCACCATCCTCCCTCCGCAGCTGTCTCGCAGTCTCTTCTTGCCCTTCTGCCTGGACACATCCCAGGCTCCAGGATGTATTTCTTTAGGTGCTGTGGCGACCTGGTGCCAAGGATTTGTCCATCCCTGGTCATCAGGGGGAAACATTTTTTGCTCGCCTTGAAATCATTTAGTTTAGTAGGGATGGTGCTAATTCATAACTTCAGATTTGCCTCTCTATTTGCCATAAATGGCAACCACTTTCTCTTTCTTACTATTATTTTTTTATCTTCTCTTAATTTCAGTGGCATATTTACACCTTCTCTTCTTTCTTTTAAAGTTGACCAAGGAAAACTGCCTTTCATAGGCCACCAAATGCCAGCAAGCGACTGAAATTCAGTGGCTGGTTGGCCAAGGAGTCTGATTCCGCCATGAGTTCTCATCAGTAGGTAGCCTTTGAGATCCAGTGGAGACCACTGAAACAATTTGGCTACTTGTTTTCATCAGTAGGGGGGTCAGAGTTGGGCTGCAGCAGGATTTCTGCTGTTCTTGGTAAAAGACTAGAGCCGAATAGGAGTTTTATCGTGGTGGTGGGGTGCCTTCATGGTTATATTTGCTTTGTTGGCATGTCCGTCTTCTGAGCTTTCACAAGATAGATGGACGTTTGTGAAAGTGTCGTCAATTCTAGAATAACTAAAAATTGTTTATAGCCTTTATAAAGCTCTGGAAGCGTGCTCCTCCCCTGACCCTTACCTTGACCTCACCCCAGTTGCTTAAGGCTGGCTGATCAGTGGGTGCATAACTCAAAACCTTTGGCTTTTCTTTCAGATATTGAGTACCTGGAGTCCGTCCTCCCCAGCAGTGTGGACAAGGCCTTCTTTGCCTACCTGAGAACTGTCGATGCCTCGGAGGTCACGCTGTCGTCCGTCCCCGAGGGCTCCGTTGTCTTTCCCAGAGTAGGTATGGTTTGTTCACACAATACCAGTTTTTCCTCTCAGCTTGAGAAAAGAGGACGAAACGTCTTTTGGCAGTTTCCTCGGAGCTCTGTGAAGCAGCGTTCTCGGCCTATCTTCTCCAGGGTTGTCTGCCATCAAACTGGCTTTCTAAGAAGTCTCTCAGATTTTCTCTAATAGCCTTGGGTATGTGTGTTGGGTTGGTTTTGGGGTTTTTTTTTGAGAATTGTGCACCGGTCGTGAACCCCATGACTGGAACATCGGAGAAAAGCCGGTTCCCTCGAGATGGAGCTGTATAGAAGAGACATACTGGGCCTTATAATTCTCTTTATTCAGGCTTTCAGTTAGGAATTCAGAAGCCTTCGCAGCCGAAGTGGGGAGCCCAGGTGTATGAAGTGCACGAGGAAAGGAATCGTATCACGTGCTCACGCCTAACGTCTTGTTGCTCCAAGCTCACTGCTTAATTCAGCAGTTTCAAGCTCTAAAGCGTTTATCGATATTTGGGGGGGGATAATAGGAGATTTCTAAAACTTCAGAACTGCTTTCCTTGCCGCATTTATTAATGAATGGTGTGTGTTTTTGTAATCCAGAAGCTTTCATATTCTGTTCCCGTCCTGAAAAAAACTGAATAGAAATTTTGATCTTATTTAGGTTTCCTTTCAGGCTCTGCCCCTCCACCCCTCATCCCAGCAGCTTCCTCTTTCTTCCCGTGGGCTTCTAGATCAATCTTGAACCAGTGAGTGCCTGTGAGCCTCTCCATTTGTAACGCTTCTAAGCCCAGCGAGAGCAGTCAAGATGTTTTGGGTAGGGAGCCACAGACCCTTGGTTTCCACCCCAAACTGATGTGATTGGGGCTCCCTCCGGCTTAAACCCGCCCCGGTCTCGCATTATGCAGCCACCAACATTTTCGGTCTTTGACAAGTCTCCCGCCTTTGCCGAAAGGAGGGGATGATCGGGCAGGGCTGAAAGGTGTAGACCTGGACTCGTGCAGCCTTGCCAGTGCCAGGGATGGTCGGAAAATGAATAATTCACCCAACAAGCAGGAGAGAGGTTGCAGCTTCTTGTAACGGGTTAAGTTGCAACCGTGGTTGAGGGGAAGGCGGATGTCAGAGTAGAACTTGCTCCCAGACTTGTGGAGAAACCTTCTTTCCGTCAGTATCCCAGTTTTCCAGAACAGTGCTCCTAGCCAACGGACCAAACTTCACTGCTGCTTTTTAAACTCCCGAACTGGGCTATTTTATCTTATTTGGCAAAACCTGAAACAACTTCTCCTGAACTCTAAACCACTGTTGGAACCATGCAGACGTTTCTCCATCTACCAGGAAAAAACACGCTTCTAGGGAACCCCATGCTCCCCTCTCCATAAAGAATCAAACGCTGAAATTTTGCGCACTCGTTTTTATGATGCAGAAATGTGCTGCGGTGTCTGAAGAGAAGGGATTAGACCGGGTGCTTGTGTAAGCCTTTCCTGCTGTGATCTCAGCTTTGCCGAGAAGAGGCTCTCGGAGAGCCCCTTGGCATCGCTCCTCTGTTGGCCTTGCTCCAGTATTATTTGTTTGCTGGAGAGACTTGCGTGCGTCGGGCTATGTTGTCAGCTGAAGTTCCATGAAAACGTGGTTTGGTGAGCGCAGAAAGGAGCATGGGGGAGGGGGGGTGATGGTGGTAGGGGAATGCAGAAGAGGGGAGGGAGCGTGGGTATGTGATGGCTCTGAACAGCAGTCGGCCTCCTCTCCCAGAGTAATTCCTTTGCGGAGTTTGTGGCAGGCTGGAGAGCTGTAACAGCGAGGCCTCTTTCTAGCGTTTGGCTGTCAGCCCATCTCTTTTGACCTGGGACTGGAACGGAGGCTGGAGGTGAGTAGAGGTGGGGATGGGAAAATACGTAGCAAGGTATCTGCATGTACAGTGGTTCCTGGCCTCAGAAAGCTTATTATCCAAGGGGGTGCCTGAGACACAGGGACGAGTCCATGGCACAGGCAGGATTTTCACTCGGGTCTCTTGTTTCCAGCTTGTTACTCTGAATACTGGGACCCGCCCTCTCCCTTTCTCTTTTTGCGTTGTGTGTTCTTGAAGCTTAGGGGCAGTTCTTTCTGCCTTTGTGTGTCCCCTTGGATGGAGGGGTTTTTATGAAATGCCTCCTAACAACCTATTAAGGTGGCCATTGGGAGGGTCCTGCCAAGTACTGCCTGCGCACGTGCTCCTGCACTGGCAATCTCCCACCCACCAGCTGGGTTCCTGCTTGTCTCTGGAAAAGATATCCCCTGGTGGTTTCCAGGGACATGGGACTGCACACAACCCAAAGTTCACACCCTTCCTAGAAAAACACCCACAGACCAAATACACACAATGCTGGGATTGTTAATCGGTCCAGAACAGACAGAACTAACAAACTAATAAGTTTATTAACAAAAAGGAAGAACAGTGAATGAAACGAGATTTAATGTGCAAACGGGAACAGATAAAACAAGGATTGAACAGCAAAAGTTAACACTTTTTTTGCTACTTATTAGTGCCTGGGGAGGTCAGGAAAAAGGCTGTCCACAGGTGCTGAACAGGGCCTCAGCACAAAGATCTGCTCCCTCCTTACTCCCAGCCCAGACTGGAGAGTTCCTGAACCTTCAGGACGAGCTCTCTGTCTCCAGGGCCAATCAGGGCACAAAACACGTAACAATAAGCTTTCTCAGCAATGGCCTTTCTGACCTGTAATGGTTTTCTGGCCATTGGTACTGCAGGATGTTTCAGTCTTATATTTCTTCAGGGGTGCTGGGATGTGTATGGTGTTCAATCCTCCTGAGTCCAGGCAGCATCCAAAGCCTATGCTTTTAAGTGCAGTGTTCAGAGAGCACCTGCAGGCCAGCAGAGCGGAAATGAACTCGCTGGGGAAACGTGTCACGGGGCAGAACAGTAAACCAGAGCATGCAGGACCTCTGTTTCGCCACAGCGAGAGAGAGCGCGTGGTGTATGGCAGCAGAGAGACTTGAGGGTTGTAAGCTTGCGGCCTGAGCTGTAACTCTCTCTTTGCCTGCAGGTGCCGCTGCTGCAGGTGCGGGGGCCTCTGCTGGTGGTGCAGCTGCTGGAGACGACCCTGCTCTGTTTGGTCAACTATGCCAGGTGAGAGAGGGCCCTCGGGGGGTGGGACAGGCGGAAACGGCTTCTCCCCCTCTTCGAATGCATGTCCAGCTCCTTCTGCTGTCTCCCCCTCCCACAAACCTAAAATATATTTATTTGTGCAAGCTTTTGCTCCTGTTTACCAGGTCCTGACTCTGTGGTAGAAGCCGGGTTGTGTTCTTAAGATAGCCGCAGTATTATAGTATCTTAAATTTGAGTTTGTCCTTCTGGTCTGTCCGATTTATGCTAATCACAGTTTTATGTGCATCTCGATGGTTTACCTATTTCAGCAATTGTTGCATTCAGTGGAACAGAAATATTTTTAAGTGAATAAACTAAACAGGTTATGATTGCAAGGCCTTATCTGGGCTTTCCGTTTTCCCCCTCCTGTTGTAATTCTGCAGCTTTGTTTGGTCCCTGGCTTCGTTTATCTTCTGCTGAGGGGCCCTCCGTGGTTATTCCAGCCGTTCTTGGATTCCGGTGATCCCTCCGTCTCCACCGCTTCCCCCTGGGAGGGCCGTTCTGTGTGGCCACTGCTCCGTCCACGTGGAAACACTTCCTTACCTTCCTCCTGATTTCTGCCCCCGTGTTCTGGACGTTTCCCCCTGCCTTTGTGCGCCTTTCACAACTTCTTAAGAACCCAGGTTGAGGGTCCTTAACCCTCACCTCACGGGTGGGGAGGGATTGTCATGAGGTGTGGGGGGAAGAGGGGATCATGGAGGGGCTGAGGGGGAATGACTGGATCAAGAGGGCAAGGAGGTTGTGAGTGAGAGAATGAATCCACCCATTTCCTGTCCCTGCGCTGAGATCTCGTCCATCTGTCTACTTTGAGATCCCCACTTCCCTTCTCTGTCCTCCCTTCCCATCACTGATATCCCTTTTCCCCCAGTAAAAGACCAAATCAAGTTATCTGGGCAGGCAATAAATATCAGAAAATATTTCCTCTTCTAAAGTAAAATACAGATGTGTGGTATTTTTAATATGCGGAGGGTTTTCTAAGCCTTGGGAGAGGTGCGGGTTGTGTTGCTTCTCTTTTACTCTTTGCACAAAGGCTGAGCTGTGCTCGCCTGTCCTCTGACTCTGGCGTTTCTCCCAGCATCGCCCGTTGTTGTGTGTAGGCCCGGGTTCACGTGTGCAGGATGATTTCCTTCTGTCAGATGATGATGATGATGATAATGACTTTTTTTCTTTTTTTGTATTAGCCTCGTTGCTACGAATGCTGCCAGGTTCCGGCAGGCGGCGGGTCCCGATAAGAAGCTGCTGGAACTGGGTCTGAGACGTGCCCAGGGGCCCAACGGAGGGCTGTCCGCATCCAAGTACAGTTACATGGGGGGTAAGTGACGGGGGAGGAGGGGGGCCATGTGCTTCATGGGTAGCCCAGAGCTTGTTGGTGAGGGGAAGGGGGGGAGGGTCTCATCTGAGCACTGTTGAGCTCTCCATGCAATTTATTCACTGAAATCCAGGGGGGAATATAGAAATTATTTAAAGGCGGCACTACAAAAGGGTGTGGCTCACGCATTCAAACACATCTTGAAATGGGGAGTGGAGGTTTCTTCTGTGGCTCCTTGGGGGGGGGGGGGGGGGCAACCTCCTGCGACCGCTCTGCTTTCTGCGTTCTGACTGCCTCTTCTGCCAGCGTGCGACTGTGGACGTGCTGCTTCGTCCCCGTGCGATCCTCGGGAGGGCCCGCGTGCGAGGACAGCTGACAAACCTATGTAAGAATGCAAAGCTGCCAGGACCGTCGGCGACCGCGAGAGACCAAAATGCAGAGCCACCCGCTGGGAGAGCCAAGCTGCCCGGTTACCTGCGGCTCGGTTTCCTGAAGTTCCCAGAGTTTGGAGCGCTGTTTTTTTTTTTTTTTTAGAGAGATTGCAGCGCCTGAGTTCCTGCTGTGCTCAGTGAGTGCAGGTTTGTAGCGGGGGCAGAGTCTACAGATGGAATCGGGAAGAAACGTAGCTTGTTAGCCCGGGATATGTTGGGAACGGTTTCACCATTTACTGCTGGCGCTGCTCTTAGTCTTTTGCACTATGCAAGAGCGAGCTTCCTTCCGGAGAGCTCGTACGGTGTAAAATGTGCAAGCTTTGTATTAAGGTGTGCTTGGAAATTCTCTGGCATCCGATACCTTTTGGGACAGTTTCTGCCTCTTTTTGCGCCCTTGTCTTGGTCTCTGCATCTCTTGCTTGCCTGATCGGTGGCCGGCTCGCTCTGTGGAATTGCAGAATAGTCGCTGGGTGCTGACGCTTCTCTTAGCAGTGCCATTCTTTTTGCCCTTCAGCGCCACAGGGCTTGGCTTTCTAGCATTCGGCTTTTTGTCGGCTGGGAATTGGAACGTCCCTGGCAGCCATAGCTCCCTCCTTCTCTGCAGTTCTGCCATGATCCCAGTGCCTTTCTGGTACCGCGATGTTGGATCCAGTGGACGAGCCCTGCCCCACCTGTCTATGCCTTCGTGCACGCAGGCTTTCCGACGTCGGCTTTGAGATGTGCAGCCGTATGCGGTTTTCTTCTGCATTTATCTTTTTGCCGTCCTTTCCCATACCTGGCTGTGAACCATCTTGTCCATAGTCCCCCGGGTCCTCATCCTTGGGTACAAGTTCACCTCTCCTTTGCCGTTCCTGTGTCAGCGTGTGATCTGTGTGTGATTGCCGGAGTAACTTTTTTGTATTTCCCTCTGTACTTGTTTGTTTTCAGTATTTCAATTCAGCCTATCAAAAGGTCTAGGCAGTTTACAATAAATACATCCACAAACAATAAATATTCAATAAAACTAAAACAAAAATACATAAACATTCTAATACTTATGCTTTGCCAATTGTTTGCTGGTGTCGTCATTTTTTAAAGATCTTTTTCTCTTGCTTGGTAGATTCTCCCTTACTCCTCCTGTTCTCCATGTTTAAAGCTTGAGGCCGAGCTGTGGTCACTTCCTTTAATACATGTGCACTTTTTGGGGGTTTGGGTCTGGTGCTGCTTAGGTATGCCTGAAGGCCTGTGATGATAGCTCTGAAAGTGTAGCCTATTTCTATAAGGCCCGTAACCCTCCAGCTCTTGGCATATACTGGTTCTTGTAGATTAGTTGGCGGGCATGAAGGAGTCGCCTTGTTCTTACATCTGATTGGTCAATATCCTTCTGGGGTTAATCTGCAATTCCAAAGCTGTATGAGCGTGCAGGCATTGAAAGTTGGTTGATGGCTTGTATCTTATTCCATGCCATTAAAGCACTTTTCGATATCAGTTTGTTTCCTGTAATAGTCTTTGCTGATCTTTTCTCTTGGTGATTTCTGCTGGATTAGTGCATCTTTATCTCCTCTTGGGGTTCATTTCCTGCTAGCTCTTGCTGGTTGCACGTGTATGCAAAGGAGTGGGGGGCCTTGCTTTCTGCCAGCTCCTACTTGGGGGGGGGGAGCGGAGGGTTTCATTTTCTGATGGGTGTGTGTAGGGGGGGGGGTGAAGGTTCCTGCTTGAATGGGTGAGTGCAATGCTGGGGGAGGGTGGGGGGTGTTCCTGCTCCTGTTGGGAGAGTGGGGGGGGGGGTTAGGGGCTTGCTTCTTGCCGGCTCCTGCTGGGGGTGTGGGTGAGCGCAGCGACGGGGACTTGGGGGCAGCCTTGCTTCTCCTCGGGTGGGTGCAGCCTGGGGGAGGTGCTGGGCTCTTGAGCACGGCTCTTTCTCCTCAGGTTTTGATTGCACAAGCAACGTCCTGGCTGGGAAGCTCTGTGGGATTCCGGTGGCAGGAACTGTAGCACATTCTTACGTGACTTCCTTTTCCTCTCTGGAAGAGGTCTGGCCACGGGTGAGTAAGGCCGTTTTTATCTCTCTCTCTCGAATGATATTGTGAAAAGGGATTGAGGCCTTCCCTGCTCGAATAATGCTTCAATCTCTCTCTCTCCCCCCCCGAAGACACTTAGGCCTGCTAATGGGAAGGAGCCCGCCGTGGACCTCATCTCCCTGGCAGAGGCCTGGCTGGCACGGGTCTGCTCGCTGCTGCGGGTGCCCCTCGGTCAGGCGAACCGGGGGGAGCTGGCCGCCTTCGTCTCCTACGGCATCGCTTTCCCCAGCAACTTCCTGGTCCTGGTGGATACGTACAGCGTGATGAGGTACGCCCCGCGCTCGGACCCCCTTCCCCCGCCAGTCGAGGGGGCCTTCTCTCGCCCCTGCATTCCCAGTCCCCCTCTGTCTGGCCCTTTCGCACCCTCGACGTGGATTCTTTCTTCCGTTCTCCCCTCACCCCCTTGCTAACCTCTTTCTCTCCCCCTCTGCCTTCCTCTCCGTGCTTTCTCCCCCCCCCCTTCCCACTGTGGATTGTTTCCGGGAGGCAGCGGGGGCGCGAGAGGATTTCTCTGGGACCCCCCCCGGCACTGGAGAGGCACCGGGCGGCTGTTTTTCCTGCGGAGGAAAGGTTGGGGGGAGGGGGGGGGGGCGCTTTTCCCCGCTTGCAGTGGATTCCCCACCTGGAGTCGGGGGGGTCGCTGAGCCGCCCCTCCAGGCAGGTCCCGGGATTGAATAGTTTGTTTCTTATGGGGGGGAAAAGCTAAAAGGGAGGATGCGGTAGCTCAGTAACGCGACGCCGCCTCCCGCCCCGGCCCCCGCCTGGGACTCCGGCTCTGCTTTCCGCAGCCTTTTCTCCGTCCTCTCTTTCTTAGCCTGCCCCCCCCCCCCCCCTCCCTCGTTGGTTCTGGTTTGGTTGGCATCTTTTTTTTTTTTTTTTTTTTCCGTGAGTCTCCTAATTCTCTTTTTTTTTTTTTAAGATTTTCTTTTCCATTGGGTTTTTTTTATTAAATAGTTAACTTTTTTTATATTTTTGCCTTTGCGTCGACTCCCCCCGGCCAATCCTAAGGTGCAGAAGCCGGGCTCGGCGGTTGAACCTAGACCCTCCACCGTGTCCCCCACTTCTGGCAGGTCTCGTCTTTCGTGAAGAATTGCTTTTTCTCCGCAGTTTTGGGGTTAGTTTGCATTGGGAGCTCTTCTCCCTCCCTGAAGGCACTTGCATCCTGCTGCTTACAGGCCCTAGCGCTGTGCGCCGCTCTTTTGATTTTCCCAGGAGCTGGCACCCAGAGGAGAGACCCCACCAGAATCCTGATTGTAACGTGTGGCTGAAAGGTGTTGGGTTTTTTTTTTTTACCCCTCCCCTCCCCTCCTCCAAGGCCTGTGTAACTCTAGATTTCAGCACTGCAAGTCCCAGAGGAGCCCATGCCGTGTTCCCCCGGTGGGTGGTGGGAGACAGCCTCCTGTGAGCGGGGTAAGCCCCCCGTCCTTGACATCCTGTCGGGCCCGTTTTCAGAATCCTCGTTGTATGCGAAATCCCTTTTTTTTTTTTTTTTGTTTGCGTTCGGAGTTGTCGTGCTGTGAAAAGGGAGCCTGCTACGTGGCGCTGGAGGCAGAGAGGGCGCGATGGGAGGGGGCGCGCGTGCATCCTCGTCTCCTGCCTGTGCTTCTGTGGCGCTCTCTCTCTTTCACAGGAGTGGTGTTCCCAACTTCTGTGCCGTGGTCCTGGCGTTGCAGCAACTGGGCTACCGGGCCGTGGGACTGCGCCTGGACAGCGGGGACCTCGCCAGGCAGTCCGTCGAGATCAGACGCGTATTCAGGAGCTGCGCAACTCAGTGAGTGAACGCCATGCTTTCATGTGGCAGGGTCTCAGATGTTTGGGGCGGGGGGGGGGGTGGTGGAACCTCTGCCACTTGTGGTGGTTAAGAGCCGGTCTGGGATGGTTTGGGTGCTGGGTGTGGATGCGATGACCCCACCCCTGACCTCTTGTGTCTCTGTGATGCTATGGAGAGTGCCTGAGTCCATGGTGAGTACTTAGTGGATGCCCTGCGTGGAAAAAGAGAACCACAGAGGTGCGGCGCCAAAGGCAGTGGGATTCAGCAGTCTGGGATGGGAGCGAATCTGCTCTGACAGGGACAAATGAAATTAACTTAAAAAAAAAAAAAAAGAGAGCAAGTGGCCTAGTGATTGCAATAATGACTGGGAAATTGGAGATATGGCTTCAAACCTTGCTTTGAAAGGATATAAAAACAGTAACAAGTTTGTTGTATCGGCTACCAGGTGTGTAATTGCACACCATTGGAAGGGCACAGTATTTCCCACATTGGCGGCTATTAAGGCGAGAGTGGATAAGGTTTATCATATGTGTAAGATAACAGCTCATAAACAACACAGTTTGCCCTCTTTCCAGAAGGTTTGGCAGCCATATCAGCGCTGGCGAGCGGAGCTTCTCGCTCAGTGAGTGTCACAGTTTAAAGATTGCGCACTAGTGGTTGCCTCTTTATTATTCTGTCCAGGGTACGGGGTTGATCTTGGGCTTTTTGTTATGCTATGTATTCAGGCTATTGAGATTGGATGTGATGATATGATGGTTTCTGCAAGATGGGGGGAGGGGGGGGAATAACACAATAACACAATAATTACATGGAAACTCATTTTTGTGTTTTGAAGTTTATTGCATTTTGGCATTTCACATTTGCTGCATATTTTGTCATGTATTTCTGTTCATGATGTTTCTAATAAAAATTTTAAATCGAAAAAAAAAAAAAAAAAAAAACAGTAACAGAGGATAAGCACAGAGGATCCTTAGCTGTGGGGGAGTGAGGGGTAAAGCCTGGGATAAGCACAGAGGATCCTTAGCTGTGGGGGAGTGAGGGGTAAAGCCTGGGATAAGCACAGAGGATCCTTAGCTGTGGGGGAGTGAGGGGTAAAGCCTGGGATAGGCACAGAGGATCCTTAGCTGTGGGGGAGTGAGGGGTAAAGCCTGGGATAAGCACAGAGGATCCTTAGCTCTGGGGGAGTGAGGGGTAAAGCCTGGGATAAGCACAGGGGATCCTTAGCTGTGGGGGAGTGAGGGGTAAAGCCTGGGATAAGCACAGAGGATCCTTAGCTGTGGGGGAGTGAGGGGTAAAGCCTGGGATAAGCACAGAGGATCCTTAGCTGTGGGGGGAGTGAGGGGTAAAGCCTGGGATAAGCACAGAGGATCCTTAGCTGTGGGGGAGTGAGGGGTAAAGCCCGGGATAAGCACAGAGGATCCTTAGCCGTGGGGGAGTGAGGGGGTAAAGCCTGGGATAAGCACAGAAGATCCTTAGCTGTGGGGGAGTGAGAGGTAAAGCCTGGGATAAGCACAGAGGATCCTTAGCTGTGGGGGAGTGAGGGGTAAAGCCCGGGATAAGCACAGAGGATCCTTAGCTGTGGGGGAGTGAGGGGTAAAGCCTGGGATAAGCACAGAGGAGCCTTAGCTGTGGGGGAGTGAGGGGTAAAGCCTGGGATAAGCACAGAGGATCCTTAGCTGTGGGGGAGTGAGGGGTAAAGCCCGGGATAAGCACAGAGGATCCTTAGCCGTGGGGGAGTGAGGATAAGCACAGAGGATCCTTAGCCGTGAGGGAGTGAGAGGTAAAGCCTGGGATAAGCACAGAGGATCCTTAGCCGTGGGGGAGTGAGAGGTAAAGCCTGGGATAAGCACAGAGGATCCTTAGCTGTGGGGGAGTGAGGGGTAAAGCCTGGGATAAGCACAGAAGATGCTTAGCTGTGGAGGAGTGAGGGGTAAAGCCTGGGATAAGCACAGAGGATCCTTAGCCGTGGGGGAGTGAGGATAAGCACAGAGGATCCTTAGCCGTGAGGGAGTGAGAGGTAAAGCCTGGGATAAGCACAGAGGATCCTTAGCTGTGGGGGAGTGAGAGGTAAAGCCTGGGATAAGCACAGAGGATCCTTAGCTGTGGGGGAGTGAGAGGTAAAGCCTGGGATAAGCACAGAGGATCCTTAGCTGTGAGGGAGTGAGGGGTAAAGCCTGGGATAAGCACAGAGGATCCTTAGCTGTGGGGGAGTGAGGGGTAAAGCCTGGGATAAGCACAGAGGATCCTTAGCTGTGGGGGAGTGAGAGGTAAAGCCTGGGATAAGCACAGAGGATCCTCAGCTGTGGGGGAGTGAGGGGTAAAGCCTGGGATAAGCACAGAGGATCCTTAGCTGTGAGGGAGTGAGGGGTAAAGCCTGGGATAAGCACAGAGGATCCTTAGCTGTGAGGGAGTGAGGGGTAAAGCCTGGGATAAGCACAGAGGATCCTTAGCTGTGAGGGAGTGAGGGGTAAGGCCTGGGATAAGCACAGAGGATCCTTAGCTGTGAGGGAGTGAGGGGTAAAGCCTGGGATAAGCACAGAGGATCCTTAGCTGTGGGGGAGTGAGGGGTAAAGCCTGGGATAAGCACAGAGGATCCTTAGCTGTGGGGGAGTGAGGGGTAAAGCCTGGGATAAGCACAGAGGAGCCTTAGCTGTGGAGTGAGTGAGGGATAAAGCCTGGGATAACCAGGGGCTGTGGTATTGCACCAGGACGTAAATGGGGCAGACTGGGATAGGCCTAATGGTTCCTATCTGCCACCATTATGTATATATTTTAAACCTTTCAATGAGAGCTGAGGATACTGTGTTTACAAGGAGGTCAGAGTAGTGTAGCATACGATGCCAGAAAAATAGCAACTGCCCTTTCTACTCTGCCCACTTATTCCTGTCCTCACTATTAAGGATATATCAGAGCTGCTAGTCATACAGAAGTTGCAAATAATGCTGCTGCTCTCTGTAAAGAGTTCATTCATTGCTTCCCCTGTCATCTGCAGCCATAAAACTATCGTGTGTGTTGGTTAAACAAATAAAAATCCCTTCCTCTAGAAAAGGGACTGGACATGCCCAGATCCTGACCAACTTTTGTGAATGCAGCCTGTGATACTATGGGACGCAGGCCCAGTAGCTTCCATTTTTGTGCCTGTAATGGTGGCTCTGTGCCGGGGAGAAGGTAGCGGGACCTGCCGCCGCTGGGCTCTGGCGGTAGCTGTGAAAGCCCCATCCTGCCGCGGAGCTGCTGCCGGGCGTGCAGCGAGCGCTGGCGTCTATGGTGCTCGCTGCGTGGGTGCGTCGTCCGCTCCCCACGGCCCCCTCCTCGCTCTCTTTGCGCTTCACCTCATCTTCTCGTTTCTGCCCTAGCTTCGGCATTCCCTGGTTTGAGACCTTATCCATCGCCGTGAGCAACAACATCAGTGAGCGGAGCCTGCTGGAGCTTACCCAGCAGGTAAGGAGTGGATGGGGAGGGAGGGGAGCCCGCTGGAGCGATGGTGGGTGGATGGTTGGTTGGCGGGGTGATGATGATGGTGAGGGGGAGCCTGCTGGGATAATCCAGCAGGTAACGAGTGGATGGAGGCTGTTTGGTGAGGGGGGCAGAGAAATACGATGGTGGTGCTGTTGAGGGGTAGGCTGTTGGTGTTGGCCCAGAAGGTAAGAAGTTGATGGTAGATGTTTAGTGAGGAGGGGAAGAAGGCTGGATAATGGTGGTGGTGGTGGTGGTGAGGAGAGCCTGCTGGATCTGATGGTGGTTTGGTGAGGAGGAGGAGGAGTGGAGGGAAGCAGGCAGGTGTAAAATATTAATAAGACAGTCCAAGAGGGAATTTGAGGAGAAGCTTGTGATAAGAGGCAAAAGCTATTGAAACTTTTTCCAAGTACATTTGAAGCAAAAAAAGCCTGTGAGGGAGTCATTTGGGCCAGTAGATGACCCAAGGGGGGGGGGGGGGGGGGTGCTCAAGGGAGGACATGGAAAGAGCAGAAAACCTGAATGATTTATCTTGCCTTGATCTTTATTGAGGGAGGATATTGGGAACCTATCCACACCTGAAACATTTAATGGTGAAGATTCTGAGCAACTAAGAAAAAAAAATCTTTGTGATAATGGAGGATGCAGTAGATCAAGCTGGCAAGCTAAAGAGTAACCAATCACCCAGACCGGATGACATCCACCCCCGAGTCCTAAAAGAACTCCAACGTGAAACTGTAAACCTCTTACTAGTAATCTGTATTCTGTCGTTTAAAACAGACACAATACCTGAAGACTGGAGGGTGGACCATGTAACACTGAGTTTTAAGAAGGGGTCTGGGGTGATCTGATGGCCAAGCTGGGATAAAATGATAAAAGCCGTTCTTAAAAACAGAATCACTGGCCATATAGCTAGCTAGATAGGCCTGACTTATCGGGGAAGAGTCGACATGGCTCGTGTTTGCTTGGATTTTCAGAAGGCATCTGAGAGAGTCCTTCACGAGCGACTCCTTGGGAATTGAAAAAGTCGGGATAGGAGTCAGTGTCTTACTGGGGCTTGGTAACTGGTGAAAAGGCTGGAAACGGGGTAGGACTTAAATGCTCAGCTGCCCAAACGGAGAAAGGTCATCAGTGCAGTATCGCAGGGATCGGTGCTGGGACCTGGGCAGTTTAACATATTCATAAACGATCTGGAGAAGGGGATGGTGAGTGAGATGATGAAATATGAAGATGACGTTTTTCAAAGTGGTTAAAACAGCAGCCGCAGAGTGCGAGGAACTGCAGAAGGACCTTGGGAGAATGGGCAACTGTATGGCAGCTGAAATTTAATGTGCACACAGGGAAAAATAATCCCAGCTACAGGTACAGGGCTCTGGGTCCTGTATTGGGAGTCAGCCCCAGAAAAAAAAAACCTTTGGAGTCCTTGTGGACAATACAAGAAATCCTCAGCTCGACGTGTAGTGGCGGTCAAGCAATGTTAGGAATGATGCGAAAAGGAATGGAGAATAAAAGTGAAAATAGCACATTGCCTCTGTATCGAGCCGTGGTGTGACCGCATCTTGAGCCCTGTGTGCAGCTCTGGTCGCCCCCAACTCAAGAAGGACAGAGCAGAACTAAAAAGGTGCAGAGGAGGGCGACAGAAATGGTGAAGGGGATGGAACGGGGCTCGCCTATGATGAGAGGGGACAGGAGAGAAGTTTATAAAATCATGAGTGAGGTGGAAGGGGTAGATAAAGGAAGGTTATTTACCCTTTCAAATAATACTAAAACAAGGGGATGCTCCATGAAATTAACAGCCAGCAGATTAAAGCAGATTGCAGTGCTGAGTGAAAATCAGGCCGTGGAATCTGTTTGCCGGAGGACATGATGAAGGCGACAAGCACAGCGGGGTTTAAAAGAGGGTTGCACGGGTTTTTATTTTTTATTTTATATTTCGCCTTTCAGTACTTGAGTGGATTACATTCAGATACTGTCATTTCCCTGTCCCTAGAGGGCTTGCAATCTAAGTTGGTGCATGAGGCAAAGGAGGGGGCGAAGTGACTTACCCAAGATCACAAGGAGCAGGATTTGAACCCCGGTTCGCAGCCTGATGCTCTTACCATTAGGTTACTCCTGGAGGGAAAGTTCATAACACATTCCCTGTACGTACCCGGATCAGTCCAGACCGTGGGTTGAGCCTCCTGTCCAGCAGATGGAGACAGAGAAAAACTGAAAGGGTATCCTATATCAGGACAGAGCCTACCCTGCAGCCCTTCAGTATTTGTCTGTCTCCAGCAGATGCAGGCAGCTCACCCTGCGGTTCCCTGGTTTCTTCCTTAGCCCTTGCTTGTGGGGCTTTTCTTACTCTAATTCTGTCAGGATCAAGCAAGTAGTATTGTTTTTTGAAATTAAGTTTAAGTTAAAAAAAAAAAGTTGGACTCTGTTTTTTTTTCCTCAGGAGACAATGCTGTCTCCTCACTCTTGGGGAGCCTAGGGGGGGGCTTGGCCCCTTGTTTGATACAGCCTAGGCTCCCTATTCCCGGTGTACCTCGGCTGTGGGGCGATACTGGTGGTCCAGTCACTCCCCCTACACAGCTGTCTCTCTCCCGGGGACGTTTTATTCCCCGGCGCTGCCTGCAGGAATGATTCATTCCCCTGCACTACTCAGCTAAACAAAAAAAAAAATAATAATAATAAAGTTAAAGCCGATCAGGTTATCTCGGCAGCTGTAATTGAGAGACAGGAGGGAGCAGAGGTTCATTCTCCTGCTCCCGCTACCTCAGGCACTGCGATTCAGCTGATTCTAATTTTTTTTTTCTCTCTGCCTCACCGCGCTCTAACTTATGTCTTGCCTGCGGGGGGAGCCTATGATTCGGGCTCTCCCGCGAAGGGCTGTGTTCGGGGTGTCTGCCGGGGAGAGAGGGCCCCTTCCTCGGCAGCGAATAGATCAGTACCCCGCAGCAGGTCTACTAACGCATGGCCAGGCTGTTCCCGGGTCGGCAAACCGCGGGAACGGCAGCCATCTTGGGGATATCTACAGCTCCTGTTACTGGGCTGCAGGACACAGAGGAGCCTGATTTTACTGTCTCACCCCCTGATTTGAGCCCCGTGCAGTCTCTGATGAAGGTACTGACCCCCCCCCCCCCCGGGGAAGTCCAGACCTCGTTTCTCTTCTAAATTTGTGCTTCTCATGCACAAATCTTAGCTAGCTTGCAAGAGGAGGTGGACCCCCCCACCCCCCTCAGGCCCTCCCAGCCCGCTCCGGATGCGCATTGGTCTATCAGAGTGCGAGTGGTCCCTGGGGCCCCCCCTCCGGATCCTCCTGCTCCTTTAGCGGTTCCGGACGCAGATGTGGAGGTAACGGGGACAACCCCCCCTCCCTCTGGAGGGGGATGACCCACGAGTTCTTCGCTTATTTCAAAGGGAGGAACTGGATCCGCTTATTCCTTTCATCATACAGGAGCTGGGAATTGAGTCCTTCAGTGGATGCGCTCACGGCCGCGATGCCGGCTTGCGTGGACCCGGTCCTGGCGGGACTCGGGGCTCTTCCGCGCACTTTCCTCTTCCATCCCATGCACAAGCTGATGCTTCTCCGGGAATGGGAAGCTCCCGAGTCGGGGCTTCAAGTGTGGAGGGCTATGGATAAGCTCTATCCTGTCCCTGAGGAGTGCCTGGACATGCTAAAAATCCTAAGGTGGATTCTTGTGTCGGCAGTCACTAAGCACACCACCATCTCGGGGGCACCAAGAGTTGCCTGGTGGCTCTAGAAGCCAGCAAGCTCTTCGCCTGGGCGGACCGCCACCTGGAGCACCTGGCAGCTTCTCACATAGCGGGCAAGGAGAATGTGCAAGCCAGATCTCTAACGTCCAGCGTGATAGGATAAACTTTTGCAGCTTCCAATATTTCGAGTTCCTTCAATGGACTTAATTTTGGGCAGATGTATAAAATTTCAGTTTTTTTGTCATTAAGCGCTAAGTTCATTTCAAATAAAACTTTTTTAATAGCGAC